>NC_051318.1:10416846-10724793 GCF_015220235.1 Choloepus didactylus
TGGGGGTGTGATCTCCTGGCCTAACGCTGTGCAGCAGTGACTGCACACGGGGTTTCCTGGTTCCTCGAAAACTTGGGGCTCTCCTGGCAGGGGTGAGTTGGTGGTGGGCGTCTGGCTGGACTGGTTACGTCCTCGGGCAAGAGCTCGCTGGCAGTGAGAACAGGGCTGTGTGTCTGCTGCCCACGGGAACAGTTTGTTCCATGTCATATGGCCACACCGGGGCCACGACAGGCTGTGGGTGTTACCAGGCAGCCCCGGGTCCCCTGAGCCTGTCCCGACAGCGGCTTCTGGGGCATGCGTGAGGTGCTGCAGAAGCCGCAGGGTCCTTGGGGGGGATGGCCGAGCTCGGTACCTGTCTGACCTTAGCATGTGTGCCCTTTGTCGGGCTGGTGCCCTGCAGGTGAGGCCCCCAGGCTTGCCGGAAGCTGCAGGTGCAGCCCAGGAGACTGAGGGCCCCGCGTGGGGTCGCCATCTCGGGGCCTGGCCCCCTCGGGACAGCCTCCAGGAGGTGGCCCTGTGGTTCCTTTCTGCACAAGGTCAGGGCACCAGCCTTGATCTTGGGGTCCCTGTGTCAGTCCGCAAAGGCTGAGCAGGGCCTCCTTGGGCCACTTTGCCGAGACCGGGGTGCGGCGCTCCCCAGGTGGGGAAGAGGGTGCCTCCTCTCCTGCATCCCCCAATACAAGCTCTGCATTTGGTGCCCAGTAGGTTGCTTCCTGGACTGAGTTCTTGCTTTAAGCCCTGGTCTCCCATGTCAACTGCAAAAGTGTGGCCTGCTCGGCCTGGTCCCCGGGCCTTGCCCCACGGAACGGGTCTGCGAGTGCGTGTTAGAGGCTTCCTCGGGAGACTGGGTGCAGAGCCCAGAGGGCCATGGGTATGCGCGGACAGGACAGGCCAGCGCCCCGTCCCTCTCCTGTCCCTGAGTGCCCGGGGGGACACGTGGCGAAGCGAGGCCACCTGCTTGTGACCCTGTTGGAGAGCTGTGTCGTTTTCTCAAATAGAGGAAGCCAGACCGCGAGGGCCCGGCTGCAGGCCCAGGCTGGGTGGGCACAGGTCGGGGGGCAGGCGAGCCCTGGGGGCCGCACTCGGCGTGGCTCACGCTGGTCTCTGTCCTCCTGGCCCACAGGCTTTGCCATCTACTTTGGCTACGGCCTGTGGCACAGTGAGGAGGCGTCCCTGGCCGCTGACCCAGCAAGGACTCCTGATGGCGAGTTGGGTCACTGCAAGTGACGGCACAGCCCCCGCCCCCCAGGGACGCCTGCGAGGGCTGGAACGCACCTTCACCCCTGCCGCCTGTGGGACAGGAAAAACCCAACTCCAGAGAGCAGCACAAGGTGCCTTTGCTTGACCTGCGGCCTCAGCCCCCAGCCTGCATTTCCTGCGCAGACTGCGACCTCCGGGGGGTCCCGGGAACCCTCAGGCTGCGGGGGCCAGGCTGCCTGGCTGCGACCACGTCTCCTCGCTTCTCTCTGAAGAGAAAAAGCAGCTCCTCTGTCTCCAGCTCCCTGTCCTCACCGCTGCGGCCATGTGCAGGTGGACGTCACCTGCTCTCCTCACCTTGGGGTCCAGGGCTCCCTCCCCGGGGGCTGCTTCTGGTATCGAGGTTGAGCGTACTCCAAACTTAGTGCCCTCGCCCTCCTCAGCCCCACGCGGCCGGCCACACATGCACGACCGTCCCCCGAAGCCGAGCGTGCCCCACAGCCCCTGACCCACAGAGCCACACTGCAGTGTGTGACTCCGAAAAGAGCAACAGGACGGTTGTCCCTTCTGCTGCCCTCTTAGCTCACTCCAGAAGGGCTTTTAGAGACCCATCTCTAGGACCGTGTCCGCCCCCACTGGTTTCCGCTTCCAGACAGGGCCAGGGCTCTGTGCTGTGACGACGCCCGTGCACAACTGGAAGCGCCAGGGTCACATCTCGGACCAGGGAGGAGGGAGCGCTCCGCTGCAGAACAGGGTTTTGCTTCCCTGTGCAGATGAGGGGCGTTCCCAGCGCCGTCGCCACCAGGCCCTGCTTGTCCTGCCGCTTCCAGACTCCTCTCCGTGGGCCACGTGTCCTTAGCAGCTGCAACACGAGGCCCCGTCAGCCGGGCAGGCTCCGGATCAGCAGAGCTGAGAACTGGCTTCTCCGAGGGTCTCTGCCACCCTCCCAGGCTCCTTCCAGGCCACCCCAGCCCCTGACTCCATCCGCTGACCCCTTTCCAAGTCTGTTCAGATTGAGTTCTCCTGTTTGTCACCATGAATCACTCCACCCAGCTCAGTTGGGGCTTAACGTTACCTTGGAAATTGGCCAAACAAGAGAGCCCACCACAAGGGTCCTCCATCGGGGAGCGTGGCCTGGGGCCGCGCTGCTCTCCCTCGTGAGCCTGTGGGTCACTCCCACAATGCCCGTGTCCACCGAGGAGGCCGTCGCCTGCCCTGGCCTCGTGCTGCCTGTTGCTGGACCCACGTGCTCTCCATCCCCACGGGCGCCCCTTCCCCACCTCCCCTCCGGCCCGACAGGTGGACACACACTCCCCGTGGGTTGAGGCTGGGAAAACAGACGCCATGGCCTCACTTCTCTCCCGGGTGTGGTGAAGGCCGTGGGGCTGGGGGTTGTGTCTGCTGGCGTAAGCAGTGTGCACCACGGAAAACGTCAGGACTGGGTTCAAAGCTCTGTTTCCCATTGCAGCAGCCGAGGGTGCTTGTCTGCCTCTCCAACCCAGAAGTCTTCTTGGAGAGAAAAGTGACAAGCAGCCAAATGGCCATAAGGCTGGGGGGCTCCTCAGCCAGGGGAGGGGATGGGGATGCGAGGGCTCAATAGTCTCCCAGGTTGCTCACCGTGCTGGGGGCTTTACTCTAAATTCCAGAGGGAGGATCGAAAGAGCCCACAGCTCAGATTTCCAAAGAAAGTTACGGACATTTATGTAGACTGGTGCTGTAAAATATTTTGATAAATGTTAACTTATTTTGTTGGGGTTTTGGTTTTCTGCTGTTTTCTTGGGACCTGTTAGCTCTTTGTTTTGTTTTTTTTGTTTTTGTTTTTGTTTTAGTTTTTGTTTCTGTTATTCTTCTACATGTGCAAAAAACTTCAGGGAAGGAGATCATCCAAGAAAGGAGGGAGGGGAAAGAGAAGAGTTTTGTGTTTTTTCCTCCACACTTTTATTTCTCTTCCTGCTGAAATTTCAGTGGAAGACGGCACCCTGCAGACTGGATGTTCGCAGTTGCCACTTCATTTAGCCACACAGATCGTGCCCAGAAGGTGTATTCCCCGTAAAGTTTCTCATGACAGGGTTGAGTTCCCTGCCTCCCCCGGAGCCTTAAAGTACTAGAGAGAGATGCTGGGCTTCCTAGGAATGGGGGCCCCATCCCTCCGGCTTAGGAAAGGAGCCCTCAGGGCGGTGGCAGTGCAGGGAAGGAACGGTGAAGGGGCTCAGCCTGGGAATTTTGACAGGCTTTTCCTCCTCCCATTCCTCCCTCCTCCCCCTGCAATGAAAATGTAAACACACACTTTTCTTGCTCACACACGCAGGCAAATATCCCAAACGTGACTGACTATCCCCACTGCATCAGTGTCACTCGGTGTTTCCCTGCCTCGCCAGCCTGCGCGTTTGTCCCCATCTGCAGCATCTGCTTTATCTCTGCACCCGAGGCAGACACCTGCGTGGAGAGGGTCAGCTCCCCCTCCTGGCTCCCGGGACACCCCAGCCACCAGCCTCTGTCTGCAGAGGGGTGAGGGGGGCGGGGGTAGCAAGGCCCAGGGGCAGGGGTGAAAGGAGCAGCTTACAGGCCTGTGCCCCCCCCCCCTTGGGGCATGAGTGGGGACCCTGGCTCCACACCCCCCACCCTCCTGGAACAGAAACTCCCCTACAGCTGAGCTTTGTGCAAGTCAATTTGTTTTACAAATTCACACTGTTAGAATTGCTCAGACCCTCCTTGACTTTGGCTTTGTTTTTGCAGCAGCAAAACATGCTGTCACCTGCTGGGGGCTGGGCCTTCCCGCCCACCCCAGGCCAAGCCGCTCACCAATGCCCTTCCACCTGTGGCCCAGCCAGGGCCTGCGCATGGACGTGCCGTGCTTGCTGGTCTCCATTTCCTGGGGGTGGGGGGGGGGCAGGTGGCAATTCTCCCAACCCTGCAGAGCTGGTGGGTTCTAGTCCCACATTGTTGGGCCTCCAGCCTGAAGTCTGGGAAACCTGGGAGCCGGGGCAGCAAGCAGGACAGCAGCTGGGTCCCCTGCAGGTGAGGCCGTGGGCGTGGCGAGGGCGTCATTGCTGGGAGAGAGACGCTGCCCTTCCTTTATGTTTTTACACAGACACGTGTTCTCTTCCTTTATAATAACAACCAACAATTCTGTGGGCTCCCAGGACTCCTCAGCATGAAGACAGGGCCAGGGTCTCCCTGCCCCTCCCAGCATGGATGCATGGGGGGGGCACCCCTGCGCTCTGGCGTCCTCCTGGCCCCCGGAGCATGAACTTGCTGCGAGTGGGCACCACTGCCCGGAAGTGGATCTGTTAAGCTTCGAATGGAACTGGTATACCCCCGGGAACCACTGTGTCTGACTTAAAATATACCCTTTCACCATTGTCATGAGCGTATCATGCACAAGGCTCCATAGGGAAAGCAAGCTGGACCTTTTTTCAGACTGTTGCGGACTTTTTTTTGGCAATGAAATGCTTTATTGATCCAAAGGTGCAAGGAACTAACTACACTCCGTATTTCATCATTGTCACTAGGATGCCTGCTGTGTTTTTCAGGCAGAAAAGATGAGCTTTCATATCCACCACTCTAAATCAAAGTCTTTCTGTGCCCACTGCTCCACAGAACAGCATTGCTCTCTTGGGGAAATGGATGGGCTGAGTGTCAGGGCCCAGTTAGCAGGGAGCCCTTCCATAACATCCCATCTGTGTGTGCCGGCCGTGAATCCACGACAGCAGCAGGAAGCAAGCCTGGGCAGATGCCTTCAGACCTTAATTTATTAACAAGGCCCATGACTTTGTGTTTCTTGATGACAAACGTTTATGTTTGGGGACTTCTTTTTCCCATTTGAGAAGTTGTAATATTTATAAGTTTCCTGCTTAAGCTGTGCCTTTCAGCTTCAAAGGGTTTCAGGAACACTAAGGGTGATGATAGTCACGAGGGTTGGTTTATTCTCAAACCTGGAATAGCTGTGGTTTCTCCAGTAAACTTTTCTTCTACTGAACAAGGAGCCATTATTAAAAGAGTTGTGTTTTTTTATTATGTATATTGTATAATATTTTTTTGCTTGCTTGGACCTTATATTTTTCTAATAGTTTCTTATATAATTGTGATACTATATTTAGTTTCTGATGCTAACTGCAAGTCGGGTTGGTCTCTGCTGGTCCCTCCTGGGTTTTTTTTTGTTTTTTTTTTGCTTTTAAGGACAAACGTAGTTATCATCCGTCGCCTTTAAAAAATGTGAACCTCTGTGTCCCATTCATGCCAACAACTTCCTGCCATACTTTATGTTGTAAAATCAAACTATTTTTGGTACATTATCTCATGCTTCTCCAACTTCTAATAAATTATGTCTGGCTTCATCCTGGTCTGTCCGTGTGCACACCGGAGCCTGCTCCTGCACTGGGTTTCCCACATCTGGTGTCCCACCCGCCGGCAGCTCTCCCCGCCCTCAGGGCTCTAATGGGGTGCGCCAATCACTGCTCGGCCCTTTGGTGGCGATCCATTCCGATTATTTGTGTCTCAACCAGGGAGTCCCTTGAACCCCTGTTTCGGATCCCCTGATGCCCCACCCCCCCACCCCTCCAGAGGCGCTTGGCTTTGAGCCCTGGAGGTCCCCACTGTCAGGTGTGGGATGAAGCTGCCCGGGAAGCCCGTGGGTGGGGAGCAGCCAGGCCACCTCTCCCCGGGGTGGAAGCCACCCCAATAATTCTTGCCTTTTTACTCCCCCATCCCCTTGAAAAAGGAAACCTGTTTTTTTTTTTTTTTTTTTTTTTTGCACCAGAGGCAAATGCGGTCCAGTGGGCGCCAATTTCCAGGCAGTGCCCCGCGAGTGCCGGTGACACCGCCTCTGTCGCCTGGGAGGTGGGGTTTGGCCTTGGCGTCTCCTCAGCGGATGGGTGGGCTGCAGGCAGACCCCGGGAAGCTGCCCGCCTCCGGCAGCACGTGCCGGCGCCCCCGCGGGTTTCCCCCGAATGTTCCACCAGCAGCTCTAACGCCGGGCCGGGCCGAGTCTCCTGGCCAGCGACCCCGGAGCCTGCAGCCGGGAAAGGCCCACCCTGTCCCCGGGGCGTGCAGCGGGTCGCAGGTCTCGGGCCCGGGCCCCTCCAGCGTGGTTCCCTGCATGGGGACGCCTGGCCCCGGCGGCAGGGGTGGGGGCGCAGGGCCCCGGGCCGGGCAGCACCAGCCGGGCGTCTCCTGCGCTCTGCCCGCCCTCGGCCGCGGCCCGCCGGGTCGTCCTGGGCCGCGGAGGGGACGCGGCTTCCCGCAGGCGACACTGCCACCCAGCGGCCTCGCCTGGAAGGACCCTCCCGAGGGCTCGGCCGTCCCCGGAAACCGAGCCGGGGTGCTCGGGCCGCAGCCCCCGCGGGAGCCGCCCGGAGCCGGTGTCCACGCGCGCGGCGGGGCGGAGACGCGCGGTCACGAGGGCTCCCCCGGTGCGGCCCTGGGCAGCCACGGCCAGCCCCCCAGAGCCGGGAGGGTGGGGACGCCAAGGACAGGCGCTCCTGCCGGCCGGCCCAGCAAGCCCGAGATGGCGCAGGGCGAGGGAAGCTTCGGGGAAACGGGCAGGAGCCACCCTGCTGGCCCCGGGACGGCTCCCCGAGTCCTCCACATCCCGGCAGGGTCCCCATCCCAGCGGATTTGGGGCTGCCAGGAGGAGATGCTGCGTGGGGACTGGGCTTTCTCAGGGATGCGTTTAAATTTTATTCCTCAGAAAGGGCAGGTCGGTGACGGAGCGCTCCCTGGACCCACGCCCTCTGCTCCTGCTGCGGGGCCCGAGCGCCGAGAGCAGCGCACTGCCGGCCCGAGGGGGCGGCCTGAATCGGGGTGGGGGGGCATTCACCTGAGTCGGGAGCAGCAGTCATATGGGGCGCTTGTTTTGGGGTGTCTTGCAGAGTGGGTGCCTGACCCAAGGCCCGGGCATGCATGCTGGGATGCTGGGCGGCAGGGTGAGTCAGGGGTCAGGGATCAGGGCAGCAAGCTGGGGTGGGGTCCAAATCCAGAGCACCAGAGGCCCCGTGCTCCCCACCCTGCTGGTGTCCGCAGTGGACAGAACCTTGCGTTTGGTGAGCTGGGCAAAGTGACCCCACCTTCTGGGCAGAGCTTGGCATTCAGAAGCCTCAGGTGTTCTTTTATGGTTTTGTTTCCTTTCATTTTTAAGAGGTTTGGGGTAAGAGGTTTGAGACGAGCAGACCTAATTTAGGTGACTATCCTCCTTCGGTCTTAGTTGGGGTGGGTAACCAGCTCTGATGGTGGGTTTTCTTGAAGCACTCGGCGGCTCTCAGCACCTGATTCCCGTGGTCTGATGGGCTGTGAGCTGGCCTCTGGGCGCTGCACAGCTGAGGGAACGTCCTGCAAATCCCACTGGAGGGACGACCGTGCCAGGTTCTCACTTTTTCACCCGTGCATAACCACTTGTCAATTCCCTTCCCACTGAGACACCCCAGTGTCCCCCAAAAGGAGGGCTGCCCTGGAATGGTCCTTGGCACACAGATCGTGGCTGAGCGAGTTGACGTCAGAGGTGGGACGGGGCCTCCGCAGACAGGAGGCGAGTTGCTCTGGCTTTGTTTCCCCGCTCCTGTCAGTGGGTGGCCTCCGGAACCCACGTTTCCTCCCCTGCTGACTGGAGCTACTGACATCTACCTCATTTGCCTTGTGGGGTGGGGGAAAGGACTGTGGCTGGGGCTACTACAAAAGGGGAGAGAACTCAAAGCACCCAAAAGGGAACAGGATGGCAAATGAACCATTCGTCAGCCAGGGAGTTGCAGTGAATAATCTGGAAAGCATGGGTGGTCCGGAGGGGACCCTGCGGTGCTCCCCGTTGGGTCCAGAAGGGAAGCAGGGTGTTTGATAGTCCACAGAGGGTCTCCTGTTCAGCACTGGGCCCTGAGGGGGACCTGCTGATGTCACTGCCGCCCCCACACACCCTGCAAAACCACACCAGGAACTGGCAAACCTGGGCTCTCCCCGGGCAGCCCGGCAAGTGCCAGGCGCCTGCACGGTACCCCAGGGGTAGGCTGGCAGGGACAAGCACTTTGAGGTTGCCATGAGCACCCCATCTGTACTTGGGTATTTTCTGGGATTTGCTGGGGTCCTGCATCCCCGCTGGCTTGAGAAAGCTGGTGATAAGGCCCTGCCATCCGCGAGAGGAGAGCTGGCCTGGATTCAGGGCAACTTGAGCTCTTTGGAGCAGGAATGTGCACGCTTGGAGGCCTGGATTTGAAGGAGACACCGATGGGACCATACTCAATCTTTAGTGTCCTATTTCCACCGACTCCACCCCTGTCCAGCCCACTGGAGGGGCAGAGCCCCTCAGCACCCCTACCCCATGTCCACAGCACAGGCTGCTGAATCCTGGCCTGGATGGTGGCTGCCAAGTGTCCTGGGGAGTGGGGACAGGGGCCTTTAGATGCCCGGCAGGGACGCTCCGCAGATGCTGGCCCCAACAGGACAGGAATTCGGCCTGCGGACATCCCCCTCGCCTCTGTACCTGGGACCCTAGCCTGAGCCGGGACCTGTTTCACCAAGTGGAAACCACAAAGATTCCCTCAAGTCCATTTTAATATGCTTTAGAATTAAACACAGATATGCAACACAAACTGCAGGAGCAGGGAGAGTGGTGCCGTGACCCCATCCAAATAATAAGAGCGTGCCAGTCCCCCACCCCCACTCACACCCATAGAGCCTAGCCCCAGGGTGTGGAGGACAGGGCCAAGAAGTGATGGGTGATGCTGGGTGAGCTGCCTGAGGCAGTGTGGGGAGCTGCAGCACCCATTTGTAGATACACAGCCCTTTTCTGGGGCAACCAAGACGAAGACCTCCCTGTAGAGTGAGGTCCAAATCTTACTGATGTGTGTGTGTGTGTGTGTGTGTGTGTGTGTGTGTGTGTGGGTGGAGGTGGTGGGAGGAAGGGAGGGACCCGGCAGCCACCCACCCTTGTGTCAGAGAGGAAGGACTGGCTCGGATCAGGAGCCATAAATGGTGGGGGGCCATGAAGAAGAAACAAAGCCAGGGCAATGTGGAAATCAGCTCCAGGCCCCAAGTTCAGGGCTCATTAGGGCAAAACTCTAGTCCACCTAGTGGGAGATTATTTAGTCCTAACAATGCTACAACTTTTACCGCAATAGCCTAACACACTGTACCACATCCTAGCATAACACTGAAATCTGTACTGCTGTGTAACTGCACTCGGTAGGTGTGGTTATGGAACGGTTCCTAGTTCTGAGAGCTAAGCTATGGGTGAATCTGTGGGTGCAGGCTGTGCCTGCTAAAGGGATAAATAATTGTGTATGGCAATACGGTTAGTCAATGTGGCAAGATCTACTCTAATAGAATGCCCAACTCAGTATCACAGCCTTCATGCAGAGCTGCTAAAGGAAAAAGAAATGTTTTGCCCATGGGTATATCCTGTGTATGTTCCAGGATGTGCAAAAGAAGACATGAGGAGGTCTGCAGGAAGTGAGCAAGCCCCACCTTGGCTCATGCCAGAAAAAGAACCAGGCCTGCCCCTAGGGACTGAGGAGGCAGGGTCCTGGACAAGCCACGCCCGCCGACCCTGGGCCACAGTTTTGGGCCCTTGAAGGATTTCTGCACACGTCTTCCTGTGTTGGGCATGCTCAAAGACAGGCCTGTGCTCAGGAGATCTTTTTAGGGGCCTTAAGGAGAAAAGTGCAAGGTCTTCATCACAAACAGGAAACAAAGGTGTCATTATTATCACCAGAACTGTTCAAACTACTTCTTTCTTCTGTGCATCATGCTCCTAATCTTCCACCGCACTATGTGAACACCTTTCACTTCCTAATTCTACCACTTCAGAGACAAATGCCAGTCCGGGAGCCCACGGCCGCTGGTGGGCTGTTGCACTGTGCTCCTCCTCCTGGACGAGCCTGCTGGGCCTGTGGCGGGGCCACCAGCACTAGCGCCTTCCTCCATCATCCTGGCAGACGGCACCACTGGGTTTCCGGGAGGTCGTGTGATCATGTAGCACAGCCTAGAACCCGCTCCCCCGGGACGGAGGGGTTGGCTTTCTGGAAGCCCCAACTAAAACCCCTGAGCCATCTCAATGTGTAGTGATGGGGCTGAGTTATCAAACCAAAGTGAAGGGGGACTGCCTATGAGATGGGGGGTCTGAGGGTCGTGTCTCGGTGGGTTGACTGACCACGTGCAGCAGCACAGCAAAGCAAACCCAACGGAATGCCCGAGGACACTTTCCTACTCTGCCAAATCAAAACATGGGCCCTCCATGCCGTTTTCCTTCCCGAGGACAGAGCACGAATAGTCTCGGTCATCTCCAACTCAGTGTCACCCTCACTCCAGAAGGTCACAGTCTCCAATGTTTTCCCAAGGATGCAATAGCTTAATGATTGATTCCAGGATGCCATTTGGGAAAAAAAGCAAAACTGGTGTTTAAGAGACTAGAGATGAGTTACTGTCATGGGTAAAACCTGCAAAACCCTCAAGGTCTCCCACTGCCATCACTCATCCACTCACGGCAGGGGTATTCCTAATTAAAACTTGTGAATGGGTTAAGCGTGTGCTGACGTCACGTTGACTAGGGAGCTGATTGTTGCAAAGGAAGTTACCGTCTCAGAAATGGCTGGTGTTCCTGTTAAATAGAGTACCACTTGGTGGCAG
The DNA here is from genome assembly GCF_015220235.1 of Choloepus didactylus. Classification (NCBI taxonomy): domain Eukaryota; kingdom Metazoa; phylum Chordata; class Mammalia; order Pilosa; family Megalonychidae; genus Choloepus; species Choloepus didactylus. The sequence goes on from NC_051318.1 coordinate 10,427,653, forward strand.
GCTGAAAGGCGCTTCTTCACTGTATCTTTTTTTTTTTTTTCTTTTTCTATTTTGGGTAGAAATATTCCAGGGAAGCTAGATAGAAATGCATTTTCATTTCCCAATAATTCTTAGGCACAAGTTAGAAAACTGCTGACGTTCACTAAAATATGTCAGCACTTCATGGTATAAAAAATGCAATTCAGACCCGCTGCCTGTGTATATAGGTATATCTAAATAGACACATATTGGTGCAGTACACAATGATTATTCAATGTATATTCAAAATTGAGCTATTTGTAACTAACCTGAAATTCTGCAGTGAAAGTTCATCGCTAATCAACAGCTGTTGCCGGAGTTTGCTTTCCCTTGGCCCTAACTATGGTGAAACGTTTGCAAGCCAGACTAGACCCGGACACTTTCCTAAGTCTTGCACGGAATCAGAAGAGGACCCTGCCTGGGACACAGTTGTGGGGTCCTGAGCCTGGTGCAGGGCCAGCCCCGGGCCCCGCCCTTCTCCTTTTGATGGAAACACCCAGTGCCCGGAGAAGCCGGAGCTCGCCTCGGCTGCAGGCAGCGTCATCTGGGCGATGTGCTGACTCTGGCTGGAGACGAAGGCCCGGAGGACGCGCAGCGGTAGATGGGGGACGTGGGGGAGAGTTTCACCGGGCTGGTCGGGTCCCCAGTCTGGAGCTTCCAGAGCAGCTCTTCGTTGGTTCGGCTTAATCTCTTCTTCTCCTGGGTTTCCTTCTCAACGTATTCCTGCAGATTAGCGTTTTCCTCGGACAGCTGTCTGCATGGGGAGAAAGATGGGTAAGCAGGGAGCAGCCACGCGAGCTGACAGTTTGGTTGAGCTGGGTCAGGCTGGTGGGTGCTGGGCCATGGAGGAGGCCTGGGTGCCTGCAGGGAGAACCGGGACAGGCCAGACCCACAGGAGCCAAGACCCATGGCCGAAACACGTGTGTCCATTCCCAGAGCCTCTCCATCAAAGCCTAAACAGCTCATGGCCCCTCTGCCCAGTTTAGGGCAGACACAAGTTGTCCAGTGGACAGAGCCAAAACCAAAGCTCGAGAGGAGGGAAGTGGAGAGCTGGTGTGGGCGTGCAACTGACAGAGGCAGCCGGGGCCGGTCAGCGGTCGACGGGCCATGCCACAGTACACGGGCCTTCCTGACCCGCCGGGCAGCCTCGGGGACCCTGCTCCTTACACCCTGGCTCCAGCCTCCACTAGAGGGGTCACCTTCCTTGGGGCACCTGCCCACTGCCAGGCTGTGCGGTCACGGGCAGCGACACGCGTTTCCATCTCTGAATCCCCCAGGTCCAGCATGGCACCTGGCACATAATTGATTCTCAGTTAATGTTTGTGGATAAAGAATGCTGCATGGAAAACGAGTCAATGCATTTTGTGCTTTCTGTCATGGGCCTCAGGTTGCTAGCTTGGTTGCATTTTGTGAAATGACAGCACCTTGGAGAAACTGGTAAGTGCGGGGGTCCAAGGGTAAAGCCTATACGTGCTCTATGCGCAAGGGACCCTCGGCAGCTTGTCAGGGGTGGGCTGTGCTGCCCACATGCTCAGGAGGCATCTGCAAAGGCCTGCCTCCGCCGGAGGGAAGGGGAAAGCAGGGACAGGCCTCACCTGCTGTTTCCTAGCACTGGCTCTCTTGCATGCCTTTGGGGCAGAAGCTAAACACTGGCCCAGGAGCTGCCTGGGGAGGCAATGGCCTTGCCTGCGTGTGCAGGCTCAGGGCTCTACGGATGGGAGTGCTGGGAAGCTGAGCTCAGCGGCGAGGCTGAGGGCTTGAACACTGGCCTCAGAGAGCTGGCTCAGCCTTATGGACAAATCAGCCTCAGGCTTGCTCATCAAGCCAGAAACCTGCTTGAACTCAACTCTGAGCTGTCAAGGGTGGTGCCCCGATGTCCTTCCTTGCGCATCAGGGCACCCCTGGGCTCCTGAGGGCATTTGAAAGGCCAGCCTAGAGATGGAAATGGCATATTTCTGGAAAGGCTCAGCTGTCTTCAGCTACAAAGCTGCATTCTAGCACATTCCATACACTGGGGAGGTGTCCCCCTTCTGAGTCACCTGCTCCCTGTCATCCTCTGGCCATGGCTGGCTCTTTAAGGCCTCAGCTCCAGGCTGGGCCAGGAAAACAGGCCAGTGGCTGGAGAATGAACAAAGGAGCTTCTATTTCACCTGGGAACCCCCAGCTGGCATTCCTCTCCTAATCTCCACCGGGCCTGGTTCCCTCCAGAAACAAATCCCGAGTCGCCCAGCACCGATGAAGATCCTGCTGCACAGTGGACCCCTTGATCCACAGTGTCACGGCATGCAACCAGCTGGTCAGGGGGACTTGTTTTTGTTCTTCCATTCACCTGGGAAAGCCAAGAGACCGAAGCTCCTAGCTCGGGGTAGGGGTGCGGGGGGTGGGGGTGGGAGGTTTAGGCTGCAAGTGGGAAATAGAATATTCAAGACGCTCACGAGCAAAGCCACCTTGAAGATGACACGTGCTTTGCCAGCTCAGACCCTGGGGCCACCTACCTTGTGACGACCGTGTTTTGGTCGATCCTTGCTTTGAGGTCTTCATTCTGCTGCTGGAGAACTTGGATTTTTTCTTCCAGGATAATGTTCTTTTCCACCTATAAAGGATGCAGTGTGTCAGAGGTTCTCAGCAGGGATTGGTGGCAAAGCAGTGCCCTCAGCTGCTGGGCTTTGGAGGATGACCGAGCATAGCGTTTTGCAAACTGTAGTCTGCAACCCATTAGTGATTGCAAAATCAGTTTAGAGGGATATGGCCAACACATCTCTTGTAAACAAAGTAAAATAGAATAGAAAAATACCAGAGTGCCCTATTAAAACTAAGAACTATAAAGTGAGACTTTCAGATATAAGAAATAAATGCATACAAAACAGATTTCATAGATCTTATATGCATGTGTATATATATGTATATACACATGCATATATATATGTATACTATGTTACTATGTAAAATGTATTTCTTACAATGAGTGTCCCCAGGCCCTTGCCACTGTCAGAGGCAGGTCATGAACAACCCAGGACCTGGTTTGACAAATGGATCCCGTGGTTCTTTCCAAGGTGTCAGTGGTACTCCATCAGCATCCCTGCCCAGGGGCCCAGGAGGACGCCATTCTAAATTAACAGAAGGGTGAAAAATATAAACAACGCAGGCACACTTTTTCCTTTGGAGGCGATGGGCAGGCAGGAGCACAAAGCCCAAGACCAGTTTGTACATTATCAGAAAATGACTTCATCCTTTGGTTTTTACTCCCCAGTGATTTATGCTGTTCTCGCTGTCAGTGTGTCCCTGGGGACCTGGACGAACGACAGCCACGCTCTAAGATGAATTTAGAGATCAACTATTTTTTTTTGAAAAGGACGTGACAGATTCCGTTAGTGGAACTAATCTCGAAGGAACACTGTCCCTTGTCTCTTGAGAGAGCCGAGGAATCAGTGAAAGGACTGGCTTCTCTCCCTGCTCTCCAGCAAGGCGCTTTGCCCCAGCCCCCATCTTTGCTCCCGGGAAATGGGGAGTGATGAATTAGGTTCTCTTTTGCCTGGAAAGGTTTCTGGAATAAATCGTGCTTGCCTGTAGAATGCCTGGAGCTTGGCTAATAACAGCCAAATAAACCAGAGGCTGTGGGTGACCTGAACAACCAGAGGCAGATTGTGCAGTGTGGGGAGGACACCTGGGTGTTGTCCAAGCGGACCGGCCCACTCTGGCTGGGCTGCCTGTCACGGTCAGCAGGGAGGACCCCGTGGCCTTAGTCCCAGTCCACTGCCGGGAAGCTCGGTGCCGCTTGCTATGCAGGGCCAGGTGGGCAACCTCCCACTGGGTCTGGTACTAGAGGCTCAGACCTCACCCTCGCCCAGCCTGCAAAAAGAGGCCATGCCGCTCCCTTTATCCAGTGTATGGATGGATGAGTAGAAAAATGGGGACAAAAACTAAATGAAAAATAGGGTGGGTGAGGGGATGATTTGGGTGTTATTTTTTACTTTTGTTTTTTTCTTTATTCTTATTCCGATTCTTTCTGGTGTAAGGAAAATGTTCAAAAATAGATTGGGGTGATGAATGCATAACTATATGATGGTACTGTGAAAAGCTGATAGTACACCATAGATGACTGTATGATAAGTGAATATATCTCAATAAAACTGAATTTAATTAAAAAACAAAAAACAAAAAAGACTGTGCCGGACAAAGAGAGGGGCCGCCCCAACCTCGTGTAATGGTGTAACGGATGGAAAGGATCCTGGTTTGGATACACCAGCTGCAAGGGGCATTTCTGGGACAAAAAGGAAATTTTAGAATTGAATGAGATGATGAGTTACTGAGTTGGTGCAGTGAAGATTTGTTAACTGAAAGAAAACAGAATACAAAACACTTGAACTGTGTATTACACACACATAGAGAAAAAGCTCTGGCGAGTGTTGACAGTGCTGGGAATATGGTGATGTTATCTTGCTTTTGTTTACCTTATTTTATAGTTTTCTACCATGCACATATTTTCCTTTTAGAATTCAAAAGCTTATTTTAAAAATAACAATAAAAAAGGAAACATAAGAGAATCCATACAAAACCCTCAGGCAAACATCCACATCAAGACTCGTACTCCTGGGAAGCAAGTTTCTCTGCTCCTAAGCTGGGCCGACTCTCTCAGGCTTTTGCCCTTTCCTGGGTGTTAGGCAAAACTCCCCACCCCGACATATACACAGCACACCCCTAGCAAATATTCCAGGAAGCTCTCCCACAACGGACGTGACTGTTTACATAAAACCCACTCTTAGCTAACGTAACAGTCTGAGCAAGGACAAAAACAAAAATTTTCCATAATGTAATACCCTCCTTGACATCAACTCCTTATCTTACCCTAAGGTCAACTCCTTATCTTACCCTGAACACCCTTGACATCAACTTATTGCACCCTGAGCAGACAAATCCCCTGACTCAACTCCTTACTTCTCTGTCTTACCCATCAACAATTATTCCCCCAACCCCCCTCCAAAAAGCTATAAAACTGCACTCCCACCTTTATTCGGGGCTGTTGCCCCTCTTAGGCTTCAGCCTGCCTGCGCAGGGCTACAATAAAACTTTCTCCAGTTGAGCTTTGATCTCTTCTCTTCCCGGTCAAAAAATCTAACACTAGGCCTTGTGCAAAGGGCAGGGTGTGACATCCAAGGTGTGTCCCCCAAAGGGCTGCCCCCCACCATGTTCTGCAGGGGTCACACGGGAAGGACGAGGCAGGAGGGAGGCGGTGGGGCCTGGAGTTGGCTCGGCTCCCACCTGGGCTCTGCCACTTATCCGCTGTGGGGGTCCCTGACCCTCTCCTGCACCTGTGTTTCCCCATCGTGAAAGGAGACCCATCATGGGACCACAGGGCTGTTGCAGAGTGAGAACAAATGCCTGAGAAGTGCGTGCACGGTGCCAGGCACACACAGCAAACAATGCTCGGTCAACATTGGCCAGTGAGCCTCCCCAGTGGGAGGGGATGAGCAAGGGGTACTGCAGCAGGAAACCAGAGTGAAGGCAAGGGGGGTGGTGAGAAGGTGGGAAAGCCCACCTGAGGGGGTCAGGCCATCTCGAGGGCTCCAGAGCTGCACTGAGCTGTCCTATCAGAACTCCTGGCTTCCTAAGAAAGGCCTTGGGACTCGGGGACAGTATTTTCTGCCCCGATGTAAATAAGCAGAGCCCAGGTAAGCACTGCACCTTACTGGATGCTGTCGAGGATGTCATCCTTGATGACAGCAGGAAGCAGCAGAGGTTCAAGGGGCCCTCCCGGGGGAGCTCACCCACTCACCAGCTTTTCCAGTTCAATGATCTTCTTTTCCTGTTGGTGTATCTGCTGATTCTTCATCTCCAGTACCTGCTTCAGACTGTGCATGTCTTCTTCCAAGTGCTGGTAGGGAGCCAGGGCGATCTATGGGGCCAGAGAGCAACGGGCTGTTTATCAGGGTTCCCGTCAAAATCGAGTATTAATGCGTGTCGTGGATCCAGCTAAACGCAGCCTTTTCATCAAGCTTTCCAACTAGAGAGAGGATGCTCGCAGCCTTCCCTGATAAAGATGTCCCTCTAGTTTCCCCCGGGAACACTAATAAAAATCCAGCTCTTAGGGGTGTGGGAAAGATACCATCCTTGTACCCTGTAGTCTGGAAGCTGGAACCGTTGGCTGCCAGCTCATCCCTAAAAGCAAATCATGGGGTAAGAATGGTAAATACAACACTGACTTTTCACATCAGCCCAGGCTAATTGATTCAACAGGTAGGTGGGATCTTATAGGCCCTAACTGCTCCGATGGAGAGGCACGCACACAGAAGAAAGGAGAGAAGTGGCTTAAAAAAGAGAAAAGCCATTTTAGAAAAAATGTTTGAGTGGGGTTGCCAGATGCAGCAAATAAAAATACAAGACATCCAGGTAAACTTGAAAGTCAGATAAACAACAACAAAAACATTTTCTTTTGAGTGTAAGTATTCCATGGGATATACTTATACTAAAAATTAATTCATCTGCTATTCAAATTCAACTGGGTTTCACGTATTTTGTACAGCAACCCTACACTAAAGGGAAGCAGTTTTGCCGGGTTTTCTGGGTAAAACTCCCCTCAACCTACTAACTCCTGCTTCAGCTAGCGCCAGCCTGTGCCAGCCTGCACCGGAGCTGGGGAGAAGGGGATGGAGGAGTCCTGGCTGGGGTGGGGAGGCCCAGAGGCCTGTATCTGGCTGGGGAGGGTGTGGAGTCTGGCAAGAATGACACTTAGAAGGAGAGCCCCACAGCCACCGCGTCTCAGGGGAGAGAAGCGCTGACAGGAATATGTTATAAAATGCTGGGGGACTGTGACCAGCTGTCGCTTCTGCACAGGATCCACATTGAGGCCTTGGTGGTGGGTGAGACTGCTGAGGATGCCACGTGGCCTCGCAGGGGAAGGTCAAACAAAAGCCACTCGCCGGGTCCCATCTGGGGAGCGGTCACTACCTCCAGCTGCTCCTCCGTGCTCTTCCTCAAGGCCTCCTCAAACCGCCTGGCTCGGTCCCGCAGACACTGGCCCTGGAAGGTCAGCGTGTCCACCTGGTCCTGCAAGGAATGACACGAGGGGTCCGGCTCGGCCCGCCACCAGCCACGGCCACCGGGAGGCCGGAACAGAGCCACCCACCCCGTCTCGGGCCCTCTTTGCAGCATGACGCTCCCGTTCTCCCCTCCCGGTGCCTTCTCTGGAGGAGCCCATGAAGCACCGATAGATGCTGTGTGCCTGGCAATCCCACTCCTCGGTGTGTGCCCCAAAGAGCTGAATGCTGGGATGCGAACAGATACCCTTACGCCAGTGTTCACAGCAGCACTGCCCACAAGAGCCAAAAGGTGAAAGCAACCCACACGTCTGTCCACAGATGAATGCACAAAAAAAAATGGTGCACGCATACAACGGAGTATTAGTTAGCCATGAAAAGGAACGAAGTCCCGATACAGGCACCGGCATGGCTGGACCTTGAGGATATCATGTTGAGAGAAATAAACCAGATGCAATGGGGCAGATATTGCCTGATTCTGCTTATATGACATATCCAAAATAAGCAAATTCATAGAGACAGAAAGTAGATTTGTGGTGACTAGAGGCAGGGATTGGAGGCAATGAAAGAGTTTTGGTCATGGGTGGTGGCAATGGTAACACAATCCTGTGAATATAGCTCATGTCACTGAACTTGTGCACTTAAAAACAGTCAAAATGGGAAATTCTGTTACATATATATGTTACCATGATAAAATTTGAAAGAAAGAAAAAGTAAACAAAACAGCGACAGATGAAGAAATGAATTTGTATGCTGCACGTAATTATTGACCTGGGGTTTGGGGAACTCAAAGCAGATGGCTGGACTGTAACTTTATATCTGATCTTAGGGATTCTGAAAAGCATCAGAGAGAAGGCATCTAAGGCTCTGACTTTAGGAAGGAACACAATCTCCCAAGATTTTTTGTCAGTTAGAAAGCTCGGGCCAGAAACCTTTGAGCCACCCTTGACTTCTCAGTCAAGGACAGGGTCCTTCCGAGTCCCCCATCTTTACTCTCCCTGGAGCCTCCTAAGTTTCCTCAATGTCCCCTCGCCCCACCTGAGGGCAGCCCACTCCACGGGCTGCTTCCCGGAACTGCCACCTGCACTGTAACAGTTTTGCCCTCACGTGGCCATCAGGGTGACCTTCCTAAAATGCAAACCTGACCGTCACTGCCCTCCCTGGGGCCCTGCTGCTGCCCAGAGGAAGTGCACACACTAGGCCAGCGTGGAGGATGAGCCCCTTCTTGTTTTCCAGCCTCAGGTCTCAGTGGTCACTCCACCGTCTTCCCCGAGCTCTCCTGTGTGCAGCGCCTCCGCCTGGCCGCCCCCGTCTCGGTCCGGCTCACTCACTGCCTCTCCTCCACCTTCCTGGGTCTCAGAGCTGCTTACCCACCCTGAGGAGAGTGGAGCCCACCCAGCTCGGATGCTCTCACCATGACGCTGGCCTCCGGCACACACAACAGGCCTGCTACACCCGGGCACGCCGAGCTGTGGGCCGAGCGATGGACGGTGTGTCCAAGGAGGAAGGGGGCCCTTCCCCTGGGCCCGGGAGCAGAGGCCCAAGAACAGTGACGAGTTGGTGCCTGCTCATGATCAACATCCCAGAGCTCTCTGCCCCCACAACGCCCTTTCTGAAATAGTAAGGCGTGGGGGTGAAAGATCTTCCCATGAACCCTTGTGGCAAGCAAAACGGCCTCACCTGGCCAGATGTCAGGGCTGGGTATTGTAAATGATGTCATGCCACATAACAACAGCATCATGCATAAAGTGCTGGCCTGACTGTTCTCCAGAGTGGCACACCTCCCTGGGCAGGTGTCTTTTCCTCTTTTCCCCCCACCAACATCCTTTTCATTTTTAAGAAACGAAAGCCCTGCAGAGCCACTGAAGGCAAGTGCTGGTGCATCAGGGCATGGAAGTGTCCATGGAGCTCCTATGCATCCGAGCAGCAAGTGCAATCCATGGCTCTGGGCAGCCCCAGCCGGGCTGCCCCCACAAGCCCACTGCACTAGCATGGTTATCTGCTGGGATGCCCACCAAACCAACACCTCTCTACATGGCTTCCACACCTGATCTCTTCAGCGTGGCCAAAGGACACACTGCGTTCAAGCCTCTTTCCCTCCATTGAAACAAAACAACACAACACAAAACTCATCAGGCAACTACCACCTCAGATGGATCTGAAATATCCAACAGATTTGTCTGCCTTACTCGCTACTGCTTAAAACAGCTCCACGGGGCAGAAGGTGCAGCAGAAACCAGACAGGGCAGACTGCTTCCCACTGGGGCTGGCTCCTCTATGTCAGGCCTCCAGGTCCCCGTCAGCTTCAGGCTCAATGCAGGCCACTCAGGAGTCAACCGAGGGTGTGGTGGTGACGATGACGATGATGATAAATGTATGGATGCTAGTAACATTATAACAGCAATAGCTACTGTTTACTAGCCCTCACTGCAAGCTTGCCCAGTCCTATACCTCAACACACATTATTTCCCTAACTCTAACCTTGAGGAAGGTGCTGTGATTATCCCCATTTTACAGATGAGTAAACTAAGGTCCACAGAGGTTGGGTAACCATCCAAGATCTCAAAGCCCATGAGAGCAGGCACAGTGGGGATTTAAACCCAAAGCTCAGCTCTCCAACCCTGGAGCCTATTGCCCTGGCTGCCAGTAGCCCACACAGGTTGGTCTACACAACTCCACGCTCCTTGCACCAAATAATCTCTGGCTCTAGTGGACTCTGCCCGATGGAGAGTTACAATTAAAATACATGCCATTGACTAACATCATGACTGACGTTAGTGGTCGAGTGAAAACACAAATACTGCTTCTTTGGGCTTTGGATCGGGTGGGCATTTGTCACATGAATGCATGGATGCCACGTCCCTGGTCATAGCGCAGCAGATGGTGCAGGGTGTGGGGTAGGCTTTGGGGTTAATTTGCCGAGATAAGCCACACGGGGATATTGCAGCACCCATGTTGGCATTTGTGAATGGTTCACGCGGCAGCCGTGGCCCTGGGTGGTGTCAGCTTCCTGGATTCTTTCCCTGGCAGGGCAGCTCTGTGTGACGTGTGTTGCCAGGGGACAGGGAAACAGAAAAGGGGCACAGTTCCCGCCTACTTATAACACTTATGGCGATCATCTTGCACGGTTTCCAGACATGGGTGTCCCTAACATTACAAAGATTAATCTTGTTGAGATTGGGATTTCCACACTTGACAGCAGGGTCTCCCAGGCTGCCCCTCCCTCGGGCCTGAGGGTGGCCGAGGTCTTTTCCAGATGCAGTGAGCCTGGCTGCCCTGGGATGGGGGAGGCTGGCGGGAAGCCAGGCAGCTCCACCAACGTGTTCTTCAGGGTGGCAACGGGGAAATGGTTCTTCAGCCAGTGTGAGGCGGAGAGAGTTCTTTTCCTGTCACCCATCTCCAGATTATGGAAGTCCCTTTTATCATTCCCAGAACCGGCCCTGTGAATTCTGACCATCACACCTTACACCACCCCTGCCTGGATGTCTCTTTTCTTCCCCACGTCCTACCCTTTCTTCAAACACAGCCCAGTCACTTCTCAGATACGTCCAACCACACCAAGCACAGAGTAACCCCTCTGCACCCCCGGGTGCTCACTGACTGTATGGTGCATCCGCACAGCGTTACCTGTTGTGGTTGTCACTATTTGTGTCACAGTTCTCTGAGGAGATGGCACACTCCTTAAGGGCATGGAGCACGTCTTATCTACTTCTATGATCCAAGCTTAGCACAGGACCCCGTATGCAGTAGGTGCTAGATAAATGTTTGTGGATGGGAATAATGCTGCTGCTGCTGTCTGACAGCAGAGATAAGGAAATACTAACCTGTAATGACAGTCGCAGTTTTTCAAAATTGTCTTCCAATTCTTTCTTTTCAAGCTCGTGGGTAGACATCAACTCTGGAAAGAAGGCAGCAAATTATCAAGATCGAGCAAACTGACGGCAAATTGAAGAGGCTAAAACAAGACCCTTGCCAGGCTAAGCCTCGTGACTTCAGGTCGGTCGGTGACCCCTGCATATAGTAGGTGTCAGTCCAGGGAGACGCCTCCATTATTTTGACTTTTTATGCGCTGACTGGGTTACCACTTGGAAGATAAAGAAGGAGGGAGTATGGGAAAGGAAGAGAGAAGGACAGAGGAAAGAAATGAGGGTGGGAAGGAAGTAGAGCACATATGAAAACACACATACTCATGCACACGTTGTCACACACTGCATGCACAAACACCCACTACACTCACTCACATACATATTCACACACAGACACAGCCACACAATGCACACACACACTCAACACGCACTCATCCTCAAGCACCCACACCTATTGACACTGCCGTGCTCACACACACACATCCTGCCCCACCACCATGCTGGCCAACTCAGACCCCTCGTTCACTGTGCTCACTGATTCTCCAACTTTTCTGAATGGTGAAACAACCGGATAACCCATGCTGAGCTCCATTCCCTGGCTCTCCCAGGGTCACTCTTCTTCCCACTGTGAAGCAGCACTCTGGGGCCGAGGAAGGGAGCTTTCCGAGGAGAGCGGAGCTGCAAGCAGCCCATCTTGCCAGCCCAGGCTTGCTGGAAGTGGACAGGGGTGAATGAGACCAAGGCTGTGAGCTCAAGGCCACCCTGGTGGCCTCTGGACAATGCTCAGAGGGAACCACAGATCTCTAGGACTTGCTTAAGCAAGGATGCGATGTTATGTCACTCAAACGGAAGGAAGGACTAATTGGATGGTTCCTCTTGGAGGGTTTGGAACAATTCTGTTCAGTTAAAAGTGTCATCCCAGCAATAATTTGCAAATTGGGCAGAAAGAGATGTCATGTTTGAGTTATTAGGCAAACGGAGTCTATTTTCCTCCAGAAGGGAAGAGTCTTGTTAGCTGGGTGAAGCCTGTCTCATTCCGGCTGCACAGGTAGTTTGTTTTCATGTCACAACTGGAGCGAGGATGGTCTCATCAGTCAGCCTGGGTCACATGCTTAGAAGAGGACAGTCCTGGGGACTGATAATGACCATTCTTGCTGGCATGAGCTGCAATTAGGAGATTTTGTGGTTTATGTTGACCCAAATCTTTCAAGGTCTCACAGGAGAGCTCAAAGAAATCCAGTTGTTATAGCTGAAATTTACACCTGGAAAAAAATTCAGTGCTGACTTCACTGACATAAAATCATGTGGCCTTCTGGTCTACCTGCCTCTGTTTAAGTTATTAGTTTTAATAGTCATTGACCATAATGACGAATTTTTTTAGCTATCATTATACTTGCCCACATTTTCTTGATATTATATATAATTCAAAAGTCTTGGATGTGGTGTCTGAGACTTCATTAGTTAGAAAAATCTACCAGGATTATTTACACGAAAAGCCAGAAACACAAGTCAACACTGGCTCATTATGCCAATTCCACTCACATTCTCTTTTCTGAGACCATTTTCCTACAGTTTAGTGATGGGCTTTAGGGAGTTTTCAGATGACCCCACCACCAGGAAAAGAAAAGGCAGATCTATTCTGGAGATCATATAAAACACTGCCAATATCTCTGTCGCCTTTGTGTTCCTTTACTTCAAGGTAATGAGTCTCTGTCTCTGCTAATACTCTGCTCTATGACAGTGCTCTCAAATTTGGCTGCACATTAGAATCAGCTGCACCCCAGGGCAGTTAACTCAGAAGCTCTGGGGTTGGATCCACACATCAGTACTTTTTTTTCCAAGTCTCTAGGTGATTCTAATGTACAGCCAAGGTTGAGAACCAGTTCTCCACATGCAAGGCTTACCACAGGATACAGGGAATACATTTAACAGTTCTCAGGAAACCACTCTCCTCTGCCTCCAGCGTGGACTTTTCCATTCACTGATAGTTCCCAGAGGTGGGGAGGCTGGTGCCCCAGGGAGGCAAAATAATGTGAGAACCGGTTACTATACGCCGGCTTTTGCTGCTTACCAAATTATCACTTAAAAAATAATAAAAACTCTGATGTTAATTCTCAATGTTAAAAAAAAATTCATCTATTTCTAAAATTGTTTTTAGTTCACTTTCGCAACCAGCCAACTAGGAGAAAATAATGAGGGGAGGGGAAATGGAAAAAGAAATTGCAAATGCAAATTGAATTGTAAAAGAAATTGAAAATGTAAAGGCACGTTAAAGTGTGAAACGTTTCTTTCACAAAGTCAAAACCTTATTAGCACTTAGAAAACATGGTGGTTGTTATCACCTGAATAAAACCTGTACGTAGCCAAAGATAATCCAAAGTTACAAAAAATATAAAAAGAAAGACACTGACACTCAGCGTCAGCACATTGTGAACTGGTCCCATGGGTGCAAGATCTGTGGGCCCAGGTCCAATCAGATGCTGATGACACTGCGGTTTTGGTAAAAACACACATGTGGGAAGTACATGTCCATGTGGGCTTTGCCATTTAATCTTACAAGGTCACAAAACAATTTAAATCCCAAGAGGTCCACACCTACTTTGGAGCAGAGGGTCTTGAGCATGGCCACACATGAGAATCATCTAAGGAGCTTTAAAAAGTTCCGATGCCCAGGCTGCCCTCCAGACGGACAAAATCCGAATCCCTGACTTGGGATCTAAATAGACATCAGTGGTTTTTTAAAGGCTCCCCAGAGGATTCCAATATTCAGGCAAGGCTGAGGATAATTGCTTTGGGAGGGAAGTAGTAGTGACCTTGATCCTTGATTGGTATTTCTTCTCTCCATAAGAACCAACAAAAAGAAAACACCAGGAAGGAGAGGAAATGAAAAACAGAAGAGAGGAACGGGGAGGGATTCGGGCCCCCACCGTGGTTCCTTGCTTCCTCAGCCGGGAAAGGTCCCCCACACCCCCACCCCTGCCCGCCCCCGGCTGCCCACCTTGGACTCTGTGGTTGTGGCCATCCTGCAGGGTGGCGATGGCAGCTGTGTGATGAGCCTCCATCTCCAGGAGTGCGGCCTCGTGGCTGGCGGTGATGTCTTCTACCTGAAAGAAAGCCTCAGTTCCTACAGAGAGCTGGGGAAGGGGTGCTCCAGCTGCTTGGAGAACAGAGGCGAAGCTCAACGAAGGGAAAAGGTCAGCGGCCCCAAGGTCAAGGACAAACTGTTTTCTCTTGCCCCGTGCCGAGGCGGGAGGGCCAGGGTTTGGGCCGGGGCAGCTCCACGTGGGTGAGTGCTGGGCCTGGCTTCCGGACCCCCTGGCCACCCCCATTCCTTTCCCTTGTGCCAGTGACTCTTCACTTGAGGCAATGACGGGTGAGGGAGAGAAAAGCTTCCTCCCTGCTAGATGGTCTGTTCGCTGTTTCCCAATGGCAGGTGGGAGCTGCAGCTGACCAGGTTGAGAGAGGGAACCCACGTTTATTAGGCAGCTGCTGAAGGAGACTCCACTTAGCCCTCAGAACAACCGAATGAAGTAGACATGTTTATCCCCATTTTACAGATGAGTAAACAGAGGCTCAGCGAGGTTTTAGAAGTTTGAAATGAAGGGCTAGTAAACAGTAGAGCCAGGTGGATCCCAGATCTGACTCCGAAGGTGAAGCGCTCTCAAGCACACCCGTTGTTGCCTCCCAGAAGTAAGACAATCAAGTGACATCTTAAGATCCTCTCCCAAAAAGGCCCAGCAGGCGGGTCAGGGTGCCCATGTCTCAGCCTCCGGAACCTAAACTTAACCTCCAGATTACAGTTTGGACCTCCTGCCCGTGCAGGGTGGATCTCCGCAAAGGGTCACAGTTCCCTTCACCCCATCACCTACCCGCCCCTTCTGAGACAAAATGATTTCCCTGGTGCAGCCCCTCACCCCCCAGAGCTCCCCCTGGTTGGAAGTTACGTTTCCAGGAGTTTAATCATGAGTAGTGCAGCCAGCCCAGGGATTTTAATTTTTACGCTGCCTGATTCCTCCTCCACTTTCACACATCCTCCTCCCCCGCCCGCCACATTTACTGATTTTGCTAATATGATTATGGCTGTTTTGTTTAACTTCTAAATGTATCATCAGCCCTAGAAGAATAACCTCATAAAAAGGCTTTTCCCTGTGACGGCAAACCTCTCCCGGACACAGTTGTTTTCCCAACTTCATCTGTGACCCATTATGAAAAGTACCACTTTACATTGTGACAAGTGCAAACACCTGCACCCTCATATGCACACACTCATTCTCACACACACACTTTCACACACATACACAGAATATCAGACACATATCACAATACTCACACACAGATACACATGGACACGTGTACACGCACACACACACACACACAGCTGAAACCAAAGTTTCACCCAACAATATTTACCCTCACTACTTGCAATGATCTGACTTTAAAAATGTATTTTATGGTACTTTGCTTTACAAAATACTACTTGCAGGCCACTAAATTTATTTCATGACCTACTAATGGGACAAAACTTGCAATTTGAGAAACAGTGAGCCAGAAAATGGGCCTGGGTCCTGAAGCGTGTCGGTGGCCCAGTTATGAGCACATGGCTTCCAGCTGGTAATATTCAGCCACTTGCTAGAATCCCTCCTTTCTCTGAGGTAGTTCACACCCGTGCAAGGTTCCAGACACATCTTGGGGTGAAAGGAAGCAGTGAAGTGGATGCATGGGGGGTTTTATTTAAACGGGGGAGACTCCTATTTTGGGTACCATAATTTCACGGAAAAATGTACCAGACCTCTCTGCCCCACACTAAAAGGGAAATATCGCTGGGGGAAACCAGCGATGAAGCCACATGGTGTGGGAAGTGGCATCTGCAACGGGGACGTGGAGACACACAGTGATTCCCTTTTATCTACAGACCATTCTTGATGAAACAATATTTGGGGCTCTGAGCTATGAATCCATTCAGCAGAAAGGCTGATTACAAGAGTATTTAATGGTCCAATTCCTGTTCATAAGAAGATTTTTATGGAATCTCAGTCCAAAGCCTTTTCCATCTCATGGAAAAATAAATCACTGGAAAAAAAAGAAACATCTTTTCTTCCTGCTCCATTACTGATGTCAGTTAACCTCAAAGCACACTGCCTTTGGAGACAAGCAGCCAGACACTCGGAGGCACGTTACACAGTTCAGTATAATGAAAAAATCGGTCATCAGTCCTCAGTATAATTCTAATTTATTGGGCTCTGTCTTGGTTTCCCGGCTGCTAAAACATACACTATACAAATACTGGCTTAATAACAGGAATTTATCAGCTAACCGTTTCCGAGGCCAGAAGGCTCCTTCCCCAGAGGCTGGTATCTTCGGGCTGAACGGCAGTCTCTGGGGTTCCTTGGCTTTTCCGTCCCAAGGCAATGCACATGGTGGCATCCTCTCCTTTCTCTTCTGGGTTCCACTGACTTCCAGCTTCTGGCTGCTCCCTGTGGCGTCCCTCTCCATGTCCCATTTCCTCTGCTCTTTGGCAGATTAGACAAAGGCCAGCCCTCATTAGGTCTGGGCACCTGAACTAAGGACATCTTCCATGGTCCTATTTATAGATGGGGTCACACCCACAGGCCCAGGGTTGGGACCTGAACATGCCCATTGTGGGAGCCTGAGTCAACCCCCAACAGGCTCTCCCATGAATTATTCTGGGTGGTTTCAGAAAGAGAGATGGGCAAAAGGGTTAAGTCACAGGGAAGTTCCAGCATCCCTGGCTTTGGATACGCCCGACTGCTAATATGACAGTATGTTTGGGCTAAAATGTGCACCCTTCTGGTGTGATGGAAGCATGCCTTTGATTTAGCAGCAGTGGAATTCCACTCCCAACATATTAGGGATGAGGGAAAGGCAGGATGTATCCACTGCAGCCTCCCAGAGGTGCTTTACGAGTGGAATAACGATCCCCGACGCTAAAGGTCGCAAGGAGTTAGGGGAACGCTCCGATGTATTGAAGGAAACTAACTAGAGCCCAGGAGTCACAATTTGGGTGCAACAAACCTTAGTCTTCAGCAATTTAGGTTTTTACACATCTTTCTGGTCCCTAAGGAATGACCGATTGGTGAGGACAGGACTGTCTGCTTGTGGCCACCCTTTTCCTTGTCATAGCATTGACCCCATGACTTCTCCCAAGGCTCCTGGGTTCCTCCGAGATCAGGGCTTCACACTTGAGATGTTTCCAGTAAGGATCCCAGCCTGAGAAGACCTTGAGACATTTGAGGGGTGTAGACAAGATGCCCCAAGAGAAACACAAGATCATTTTTACACTTTGCACATTACCAAATCAAAGACAAATGGTTGTAAAGCATCATCACCTGGGCAAATGCCTGCTGGCTGAAGCATCCTCCTCCTCCTTTCACAACCCTGGGTGGGACCCCCTCCCCCCTCCTCTATGAGGACAGAGCTCGGGCTGTGTCATGGAGAAGTCTGTCAATATGCCTGTTTGGTTTGCTAAAGCTGACGAAATGCAATCTACCAGAAATGGACTGGCTTTCAACAATGGGGACGTATTAGCTTACAAGTTTACAATTCCAAGGCCGTGAAAATGTCCCAAATATTGACAGGACAATACCTTCTCTGAAGACCAGTTACTGGCGAGCTTGGGCTCCTCTGTCACCTGGGAAGGCACAGGGCCTGCATCTTTTGGTCCTTTTCTCCCGGCAGTCATTGCTTTCAGCTTCCGGCTTCAGTGGCTTCCTCTCTCAGCTTCTGTGGCTGTGTCCCTGTGTCTCAGCTTCTCTGGGCCATTTTTCTGTGTTTTATCCTCTTATAAAGGACTCCAGTAAGAGAATTAAGACCCACCTTGAATGAGGTGGTCATATCTCAATTGAAATAACCTAATCAAAAGGTCCCACACACAATATTCTACACCACAGGGATGGTTTAAAAGAACACGATCCTTTCCGGGGTACATACAGCCTCCGAGCTACCAGGATGCCATACGAGGTGGTCCTGGCTATATGGAAAAGCAGCTGTTCCCAATGAAGGGTTCAATGCCCACAGCTGTTTGCTGTTCATCTGGGCTCAGCTGCAGCAGAGAAAAGGGCTGCAAAGCCATCTCCTTGAATGGATAAGAACCGAGCTGCGGGGTCTACTTCATCTTCATTTAGCCATTTGTTGGATGCAATTATTTGGAGCTAAGGAAGAATGAAGAATTGCAGCCTTTATATTATCTTGTCTTTACTCATTAAACCCATTCCCCCCACCCCAGTACATGTTCCTATCTGACAACACAGACGGAGCCTGCCATGCTCACTGTCCCCTCCAGTGCCCTCATAATGACTCTCCTTTCTAGATACCCAGGAGACTCTCTAACTTCTGTCCCAGCTGCAAGATCCTGGGTGGTGACCAAGAGCAGGCAGGTGCCCAGGCCAGTGCTCCCAGGCCCGCCCCATCCCATTCTCAGGGCTGCTTGCCCCTCTGCAGCCCACCAAGGGGGCAGCTGTTTAAACAGCCCCCGATCTTCCGTCACTGCAGCTCCCCAGCATCTGTGTCGGGTGGGGGCTCAGATGCTGGAGCCGAGGTTCCCACAGGGTCTCATTCTCTGTGATCACAGTGAGGGCGCAGTTTCCTCGGCAGGGCCACTGGCCACTGACAGTCCTCTGGGCAAGGTGAACAAGATGATGCTTTCCAACTGATCGCGGGAATGCTGTTGCTGCCATTTAGTCTGAAAGGGATGACTTCCTTAGGAAAGGCATACAGTGTGTCCTCGATATGAGAAAAGGCAAATTCAAACCCCACAGGATGAGCTCTGCTGCTCGTTCAGGGGAAAAGTTCCCTGTGGGTCTGCAGACTTCACTGAGCAAATCCAAAACGTATCTAGGAACCAGTGGTCCTTTGGGCAACTTAAGGGAGTAAGAAAATCTGCTGACGGGTCTTGGAGAACAGGGTTGAAGGTCACCACATCTGCTCATGCCATGCCAGGCTCTGTGGGTGAGTGTGTTGTGTGTTTGGGGAACAGCCAACAGTAGCCCAGCAAGGAGACACGGAAGCCAGGCCAAGAAGGAACTAACAGTAAGAACTATGTTTGGCGCCAAAAGGAAAAAGTATGTGATTTTACAGTGAAAATCCATTCTGTGTGCTTCTAGAAAGGGAAAGCTATGGCAATTTGGCTTCTGTTGCTCTGCAGCTATAAAGTGACAGTCGATTTTGATGAAACACCTTTATAATCATGCTTTTTAAGTCTCCACCTGCTCATGCCCCTAATTAAGGCCCAGAGGGCTGGAGAACAAGGTCCTGGGTAAAGCCACGGCTCTGGGGGGCAGGGGTGGGGGACTCACGAAGGAATCCCCTGGGGAGCTTTTAAAAACAACCAGATGCCCAGAGATTCTGATCCAATCAGCATGGGGTGGTTTCCCAGAAGTCCCCCAAGTGACTCCCATGTGTAGCTGGAGCAGAGGCTGCAGGGGAGAGAGCTTTGCCCCGGGGGCGAGCGGCTGGCTAAGGAGGGAGGAAAGTTGGCTGATTTGGTCCTGGGGTGGGGGATCCTGCAGCCAAGCCAGAAGGCCACCCCGCTGGAGCAGGTGACTTCCTGACTCGAGTCAGTCCCTGCAGCCCCAGAAAATCCCACGTGTCAGATCAGAGGCACCTCCTGGTGCTGGGGAAACCTGGTGGGGGAACTTGGATTTGTAAGGACAGCGATGTCACCATCCACGGAGCCAGCGTGGCCACATCTGACCGTCCCTGATAGGAAGATGCGAGTGAGGAGGGTACGGTAAGGACAGCCAAAACCCACAGATAATCGGAATCTCCGTTCCAGTCATTGTCCACGTCTCCCTGTCACCAAGCGCACGTGAGCATGTACCCCATCTGGAAATTAGACTGTTGGACCTATTTGCATTTCTCCTTCCTCCTCATTTCCCACATGCTTTTGGCTAGAGAGAGGTGAAGGTCAGGGACCCGGGGGACTGGGAGCAGGGGCCTGAATAACACGTAGCTTTAAATCATCATCCCCCCCCACCCCGAAACCAATGGGTTTCTAGAGGAAAGATTTATTCATCTGTACAGAAAGCATCCAAGTACTATTTCTGACATAAAACCTTCCCGTATCCTCATGGCTGGAAGGGAACCCGCCAATGTCCTCGCAGTGCCTGAATGCACCACCTGAATTTCTAACCAGTCTTGTCGTTTCTTGGGCACCTGTTTCAGGACCTCCCTGGTCTGTCACCTGAGGCTACAGGAGAGGCACGTCCACATTTTACAAGTCCTGGCACCTCGGGTGGTGCCCTGACAACCACAGTGCCTTGCACACAGCGGGCATTCAACAAATATTTTTTGCACTAGGAGTGAATAAGTAAACGAATCACTTTAGGCATCATAAAGAATCAAGAAGAACAGAACTCGATGCACTCCTAAGACTGAGCACATTTTATATATATGTAGGAAGCGGATGTAACTCACTCTCGGGTGGAAACTGTGGGGCTTCTTTCCTTCGAATCCCTCCCTGAAGCTGTGGAGTCCCAGTGTAAAGGAGGGTGAGAGCCGAGCCCCGACACGGGCTTTTGGGTGGCGAGGTCTTAGCCGGGCGCCCCACCTCAGCAGTGGCCTCGGCCACTGTTTCCACAGACCCCAGCCCCAAGTGAGCCTCCTTTTAGGGGACTCCTGGAGCGTGTTCTCCTGTCCCGGCCCCCACCCCTGGCCCTTCCTCCCTTCTTCTTGGCATCTTCTCAACTGACCCAGAACTTTGGACCAGAAATCTTTTGGTAAATATGGGTATGAACGTGTTCTCTTGAATAACTGGGTATGAACAGCCCCAGG
This sequence comes from Choloepus didactylus, assembly GCF_015220235.1. Classification (NCBI taxonomy): domain Eukaryota; kingdom Metazoa; phylum Chordata; class Mammalia; order Pilosa; family Megalonychidae; genus Choloepus; species Choloepus didactylus. Next base: position 10,448,360 of record NC_051318.1, read on the forward strand.
ACGCGGAGGCACAGACCTGGCGGATATTTGCTCCGGGTGGGCTGTACGTAGGGGTCCTCACAGCAGCAGGTGCAGGAGCCAGTCTTGGGAGCTGGCAGCCAGGACACTGTGGGCTGCGTGTCACCTTAACCCCAGCAGGTAACTGCTGTAACCTGCTCCATTTCCCAACCTCGAGGCCTAAAGCACCTCAAGCACAGAGTAGCAGCATCTGCTTTTTGTCGGCCCCCAGAAATGAGAATGCATGAGGGGGTGCTGAAGAGAAGACAGTCTGTGAATTACTAAGTGCTATAAATAAGAGATTTTCATTACCATCCCCAGGCCTCTGGGAGCCCCCACGGGGGCTATCAAATTGGGGGCAGCCCCCCAGGTCTGCGTCAGGGCTCACACAATGAGAGGCCACTTAGCCCTCACCCAAGTGTCCACCTGGATTGAAAGAGGCTCTTGGCAAACGTCAATCTGCCTTCGGTGTCCAAGCCGAGGCTGCAAGATGATAACAAACGAGGAGGCTGGTATTCGGGCCTCGGAGCCTTGGGAGCTTGGAAGGAAGGGGAAGGAGCAGACTCATTCTCAGGTGGGCACAGTGAGTTTGTTTTCTCCTGTTCAGCTTATGTTAGAGCTAAAAGCTGGACTGGGCAGGGGGCTGGCCAAGGGGGCTGGGCCCGGCCAGCTCCTTCCCACTTTCACACTGCCATCGACCTGGGGATCATTCTTGAGCAATTTCATGGATAATATTTCCTCTCCAGGAAGATTTCCAGGTTAAAGGCTAACTAGTGGCATTCATTCACTCCTTCAGCAAATATATACCAAGTGCCCTCTCTGTACAGGTGTGTTCTAGGACAGGAGACCCGAGAGCACCATAATTTAGTGCTTGAATGCAGGAACTCTGGAGCAGACTGGGTTCCATCCTGGTGTTACCCTGACTGGCTCTGTGAATTCTGGCAAGTTGCTTAACCTCTGTGGCTCAGTCTGCCCATCTGTAAAATGGGGATCATAGTGGTACCTACCTTGTAGGGTTACTGTGAGAATTAAATGAATTAGGATATTTAAAGTGCTCAGAACGGGGCCTGGCTTATAACAAGTGCTAGATGTGTGTTTGCTCCTTATTATCTCTGTCCTCGTGGAATGCAGATGACAAATAAAATATAAAAGTAAAATTTATAATATGTTTGATAATGACAGGCACTGAGATAAAAATAAAGCAGGGAGAGGGTTGGAGGAGCATGTGGCAGTGGGGGTGGGATGGGGTTGTAATTTCACACGAGGAAAGGCACCACTGAGAAGGTGACGTTTGAGTTAAGTCTTGAAGGGAGCGAGGGAAGGAGGGAGCCATGCAGTGTCTTGGGGGGAGAGCATTCCAGGAAGGGGGCACAGCAAGTGCAAAAGGCTTGTGCCTGGGGGTGGTGGGGAGAAGAGGCAGGGAGGCCAGAGGAGAGAAAGGAGGGGAAGAGAAGGAAGAAATGAGGTTGGAGAACGAACTTGAACAAAAAGCTCATCTACCAAGCAAGGACTTCTTGCTAAAGTGGCGCTGGCTTCTCCCTACCGCACAGAGACGAGCCCGAGCCCCGCAGACCCACCTGCTCCTCGTGCTGGCACCGGATCCTGAGCAGCTGGCCCTGGTGCTCCTCCTGCAGGCGCACCAGCTCTGCCTGGAACTGCAGCTGCAGCCGCTCCTCCAGGGCTTGCAGCTCGGCCTGCTGCAGCCCGCGCAGCCTCCGCACCTCCTCCTCGAAGCGCAGCTCCAGCTCCTCCTTCTCCTTCTGCAGCTTCTCACATTTGGCTGTGTTGAAGGCTGGGAGGGGAGAGAACAGCTTTTTGCAGAACTGGTTAGGAGGGTCGTGGAGGGATCTCACCTGACGTCCACGGGGGGATTATCTGGGCTAACTCAACAAACAGGCGGGATGAGCTGACTTCCTCACTCTCAAATGGTTCAGGAAAAAAAAAAAAGGCATTTGTACAATCATGTCCTTGTACTGGACTCCCAACTTCTCTCTGTGTTGGTGATTTCTTTAAAAAAAATTATTTAAAAGATAAGAAAACCTCAGAGTAACCATGGCAATTGTTTAGAACTTACAACTAAAGAATCTTTTGAGGAGGAAGGTGTTTTCACTGATGTGGGTTAGAACTGCTGGCACAAGGTGACAGCAAAGAGCAGAGCAATTTTATTCAAGTTGGTTGGTTATCATTTCTGGGTTCTCTGCTTCGATGCATCCCACTCTCATCGACTGGGGTGGACTGCCCCACCGCCCGATTACACTGTCATCAGAATCCTCCAGAAGTGGTGGGACGAGGGAACTGGACCAACGGGAGCCCTAGTCAGGACTGGCCTCGTGGAGTGTTGGCTGCTGGACTGGCCAGCTCCGGACATGCCGCTCTGCAGGGCAGAGGGGCCCGGAGAAGATCTAGCCAACCCACCACTCATTTCACCAGGAGAAAAAAAAAAAAAAATTACTATCCCTCATGCTGCCGAGGAGCCCTTGAGCTAGCTGCCTCTGTGGGGCTGGACTTCTGATTAGAGCTTTTCAACTATGATTAAAGCAAGTGCTGATCCTTTCTTTTGCCTTTGGAAAGTACTATTTTGCATAGGGAAAAAATTTCTTATTTACCATATGCTAATATCAGTTACCATTAACTCCAGAAAATCAAGGCAAGAGACTGAATATACGCATTGTACCGATGAAATAAAACAGATGAAAAGGCAAAGAAATGAATAAAAACAAATCAGTTACATTGGTGGAAAACAAATTAAATAACACATGCATTTTAACCCAGCAATTTTACAAGTGCATGAAACTTTTGGTCACAAATGACCACAACAGCATTGCCTGCCATAGGGAAATAGTAGGGGGTTGGTTAAATAAATGATGATGAATCCATTCAGTGGGATATATGCAACCAGTAAAAAACAAGGTAAATATTTTTGTAGAATCAGGGAATAATATATGTAATATATTATTAAACTAAAAAGGCAAGATGCAGAAACAGTATTATTGCATAATTCTCTTTATAATAAAAATGTATCTATATTTCTATCCCTCCCTCCATCCCTCCTCCCTCTGGAGATTGTGAGCTCAAGGTACAGGATTCAGGGTCCACTGAACATCTGCAAAGGTACAGATTTAACACAATCCCTATTATTTGTTTGCACACTTCGTGGGTGAAGAGATTAAAAAATTACTACCATATTTAAGAAGGTTTGGAAAAGTTAAAGTATCCAGTGCTTAACAATGACGTGAATTTTCTATCTTACTTGAAGTTTTATTCATGTTAGTGGCAGGATGATTCATATTATCTGACAATCTATTTGGGGGCTAAAAGATGACTGGTTTTTATTCTAGATCTGTCCTTTTTAAAAAAAAAAAATCTTGTGGTAATATACATACAACATAAAATTTCCCATTTGAACCACTTTCATGTGTACCATTCAGTGACATTAATTACTTTCACAATATTGTGCTACCATCACCACCAGCTAGTATCAAAACCTCATCACCCCCTGACAGTGTGATTGTGAAGACCTTGTGGATCACACCCCCTTTATCTAGTGTATGGATGAGTAGAAAAATGGGGATAAAAACTAAAGGACAAATGGGTGGGATGGGGGGATGATTTGAGTGTTCTTTTTTCACTTTTATTTTTTATTCTTGTTCTGGTTCTTTCTGATGTAAGGAAAATGTTCAGAGATAGATTGTGGTGATGAACGCATAACTATGTTATCATACTGTGGACAGTGGATTGTATATCATGGATGATTGTATGGTGTGTGAATGTATTTCAATAAAACTGAATTTAATTAAAAAAAAAAAAACAAAACACCTCATCACCCCCAACAGAAACTCTGTACCCATGAAGTGACATCTAGACCTGTCCTTGAAGTGCACTGTTCCCTTCAATAAATCACAAACTGTGTAGGCCTCAGTTTTTCTGTCTATAAAGTGGCAAAGTAATTATTTTCCACAGGCAGCTTCAATCCCCAAACTGCTATTATCTGTGGGAAATGTGAAGCACTCCTCTGGTGATGCTGTCTCAGAAGCCCCAGGCCAGCAGAAGATACTGGATAACGAGAGCTGGGGTTCAGGGCAAGGGCCCCAATGATGAAAACACAAAGAAACAAATATCCTCTTGCTTCTGGTAAGTCTTTAGATATTAACCATTTGGGTATTTTGGAGGCATAGATCAATGTAGGCTAATTTAATACCATTAGACAGCATCCGGAGTCTTACTTTCATTATTTCTATTCATGTGAAAATACTTAGTACTTTACAATGAGAGGCCAACCCAACAATAATAAATCTCTACAACCTAAGAAGCCAAGAAAACAAATTTTAAAATAACAGGATTGTGATTGGCCAAGACAATATAAAACTTCTAATACACAAAGCATGAGTTTGAAAAGCAATATCTGGATTAGAATCTATTGTACAGTTTTAAGTAATTGATCTTCCTTATATATATGTGTGTGTGTGTATGGACAGTATGTGTATATAGTGTATATATATATATAATGTGTATATATAGTGTAGATATAGTGCATTAGTGTCTATGTCTAGTATATATAGTGTATTTACCGTATATACAATGCATATATACAGTGTTTTATATACACTATGTATATACATACACATATATATGCTATAAAAATAACTAAAATATTAAAGCTGCATTTAGAACATCCTCAGATATTTATAAGACAAGAGTAACAATCTGTCAGCTTATGACATGAGGATGTAGCATGATCCTTGAGTCAATGGCAGAGTAAAATTGCTGTGGAAACGTCCATAAGGCAGCTTCCAACTGCACTTCATAATCAAGAGAGGAGGGGAAAACTCAGCAAGTAAGATCAATTTGCTCCCAACAACTGCCCCATATGCCTCTTGAATAATTCCAACTTTCCACTGGTCTTCTAAAGAGACAGCACTAGAGTTAAACTGAAGAGAAGGGTCTGGTCTACAGCTCATGATAAAGGTGTAAGAACATTTTACTGCCTTTTATGCTACAGGGAGTGCTTTAGATACAATGATCATGAAATAAATCTTCCAAATATGATCAAACAATACTGTTATCTAAATAAATGACACTACTAGAATAGTCACTATCATTTCATATTGAAGGAGGGAGAGCCCAAAGAAAAAAGGTTAAGTTGTTTCTCAGGGAATTGGAGAGTAATAGAAAAGAAAAAAATAACTTTCAAGGAAAAAAATAATTTAAAAATTACCCATAATCTCACTACACAAAGAAAATAAATTTTTCAAGTGCATAACTCCTTCATTGCTGTTGCCATGGTATGAATTCTAAGTCCTCTGTTGAGAATTTTCTACTTATCATTTTTTGGGCTATATTTCATTCTCAGGTTGATGTACCATAACTTGCACCCCCTTGTTGGACATTTAGTATGTTTCCTAGAGTTACCATTATAGGTAAGGCAACAAACACATCCTCTCATATATTGCTTTGCCTATTTCTTTAGGATAAATTCTCAGGAGTGGAATTACATGGGGTTGGAGATTAGGAGCACCTCAAGCAGTGAGTCTTTTCACCGTGGTGATTCTGTAACAATCTGAGCCACCCCGTGGCCAACCCCTGGGTCCCGGCTGCTCCTCGCACAGCGTCCATCCAGGCGGTGACCCGGCCACGCCACCCCTTACAGACCCCCTCTATCTCCAAGACCTTCTTTTTTGAAGAAAATGTCAAGCAGAGAGAAGAGGGGTGGGCAAAACCAAGTGCGAAATGTTCCCGGACCAGGAGCGGAGAGCGGGGTGGTACGGCCAGGGCGGGGCTGGGACCCGTCACGACTGCAGGGCCGTGCAGCGTCCCCAGGAGCCAGCGACCAAGGTGGGAGCTCGTGCTGCAGAAATAGGAGCTAGCACGTATAGAGCGCCAACTGTGTGCCAGGCACCGGCCCGCCTCGCCTCCTGGGGCTCCGTCTGCAGGATGCTGCTGGGAAAGGGGACAGAGGAGGGTTAGGGTTAGGGTTAGGGGGAGGGTTAAGGTTAGCGTAAGGGGTTAGGGGTAGGGTTAGTGTTATGACTTAGGGGGAGGGGCAGGGTTAGGGGTTAGGGGGAGGGATAGGAGTAGGGATCAGGGTAGGGTAGCATTAGGGGTAGGAAAGGGAACGAGGGTCCCGCGTGAGCAGGCTGGGACCCGCAGAGCACAGCTGCAGCCCAAGGAAACCTCTGCTCTCTCCTGGGTACCACACAGGTGACCTCCCCGCAGGTGGGAAAAGGTCACGGTCACCTCCACAGCAGGATCTCAGAGGCAAGGCATTGCTTTGGACATCTCTTTACCTTCCTGACTCCTCCCCAGCGGGTGTAGACAGTGTTGTTCATTTCTGCTCTCTGCGCTCAGGCAGCCTTGGCAGCTCATTTACTGGGTTTCCCAAACTATGTGTCAGGCTCATCTCTGGGCACAGTGGTGAACGAGACAGGTTGGCACAGAGCACAAATGAACAAATGAGCACAACTTTTAGATTGCGGGGAAGAAAGAAACATCGGGAATGTTCTAGAGGGGCTGGGAAAGGAACAGCTACTTGGGTCACAGAGGACAAGGGGGCCCCCGAGAAGGCGGTATTTGGAAATGGACCAGAATGACGAGGAAGAGGCGCCGTGTTCCACACAGAAGGAGCTGCAAGCTGAGACGGAAAGATTCTGGCCTCCTGAAGGGTCAGAGAGAAAGACAGCCAGGGGGCTGGAGAAGAGGCGCGGAGAGCAGAAGGAGGAGGAGTTTCTCCACAGGCCAGGGTCGGGTCACACCGGGCTTTGTGGGGCACGGGAAGGGGTTCAGGTTATTCTCTGGTGATAGTGGAAAGCCCCCGCCCAGGCTTAGGCAGGGGGCAAGCAGGAGCTAATTTAAAAGTCCACTCTGGTGGGTGCCTGGTGCACGGACCTCTGGGGCCAGCTAGGAGATGCTTCAGTTGTCCCAGCAGCAAGACAGACTGGGAACTGGGACTGGGGCTGAAGCATGGCGAGGACTGGATAAATTTGGAATTTATTTTGGAGGCAAAGTGCATCTGACTGGCTGATGGGTGGTTGCGGGAAATGAGGGTGAGACAAGAACCACAAGTGACTCCTGGGCTTTGGTAAGAGCCAGCGGGGACAGTGGTGCCATCTAAGGAGGTGGGGGATGTTGGAGCAGGATTCTACCAGGGCAAAGACATCCCCCGTTAGGCACTTGGTCAGTCTTCGGTGGATTAAGAGATTAATTAACATACACAGGGACCATATTTCACACATGTCACCCTGGGATTCTCCCCCAAGCCACCAGATTCTGGAAGGGCCTTACGGTGCATTCCTGGATGTTGTAAATTAGTATGAAAAACAGAAAATTCAGGACTGCTGTATTTTGACAAGCCTTGTGGCATTTTAATGATTAGTGATTTTATTCCATATTGTATGGTTCACACGCAATACTATTTCACAAAAATATTGAGGTCCAAAAGCTCAATAACTGCAGACTTGAGTTATTAAATCTCCCCCAGTGGAGTTGGGACTGATGGGCAGATGTGGTTTTCTCCATGAGAGTCTGTAAACAGTGTGTGGAAGGATCAGCGAGATCTAGTTATAACAAGATGAAGAACATTTTCTACCCCATTAGGAGCTCTGAATGCTACAAGTATGGAAAGTTCTAATGAAGGTGGCATTTTTAATATATTTATTGACCATTAGCACTTTCCTATTGAGATGGTCTATTTCTTCTTCTATAGTAAGGATAGTAACCACAGATCATGTATGTTGCCGATATTTTTCCCAGCTTGTTGTCTCTTATTAATTTTATTTTTTGGTGATTTTTAAAATCATACATGAACTTTGAATATTATTTGTATATGTGTTAACATCTTTTGGCCTTTCCTTCTTGCTATTGTGCTTACACAGGCCTTGGCCGAAGCAAGGTGGCATTTTTATCGTGTACCACATCTTTCTTACCCATGGGTCAGTTTCAGTACTTCCAACCTTAGGGAACACAGTCCCAGAGTTGGATGACCACGAAGGCCTCACAATTCCCAAAGAGACGTCATAAAGTCCTGAACTAAAGTCCCGTCCCTTCCTTCTTAAACTTTCACACAAAGTGATACTAAATAACCCTTGCTTTACCCTTATCCTGAATATCAGTTTCCAGATAATAGAGGGTTAGAAGGGGGAGAGAAGGGGTTGAACATGCAGGAAGGGAGGTGGTCCGAGGACGCTGGAAAGAGAAGAGAGAAGGAGAGAACCAAGGAGCCGCCCCGTCCAAGGCAAGGGGGGCAGGGGCTCGGGGCACTGGTCTGGGGCTGGTTTCCATTCCGGGCTCCAGTAACATGAGCTGTGACTTGAGCAAGTCACCATGCTCATCTGAAAAACAAGGAATGGGACACTTGCATTTGAAGCCCCCGTCCTGTCCTTGCATTTGATAGTTTGTGGATCTTGTCACGATGAACTGTGGCCATCAAAGAGTTTCCATTATGTCCATTGTCATCTTCTTAAGAGTGCAGGGAAGGATATTCCATTTGTTATTATGATTTCCCTCCAAAACGAACCTGCTTCCATTTCAGGGAAATTCCAGGGAAGTCAGCCTTTTGTGGAATCATTTATTCATTCCCCAGAGACATGCGGTATTAAATGGAAGTATCGATAATTGGAATTTGTATGTGTTTTCCAGTTCACAAAGTTCTTTCATTTCACATGCAGTATTAATTTGTTTAACTGTCACAACAAATCTGCAAGCTGGCTAAAGCAGGTCCTTTTTCCTTGCTTGTAGAGGAGGAAAAGGACACTCAGAGCTGGCAAGCAACTTGTCCAGGCGGACGTGGCTAGAAAAAGCCAGAGTCAGGGTCCAATCCAGGTTTTCTAAGTCTTAATAGTGATGTTTTGATGGAAATAATAATATTACTCTGCCTTATGTTTTGGAAGAAGGGAAGCAAAGGAATACAAGGAAAAACACACCAAAGCATCTCAGCTAATTTAAAGCTCTCTTTTAGAAATAAATACTTTGCACCATTTTTGTGTGTTTTCTAAGACAGAGAATGGACATTTCAGCAAAGGATAATGACCAATTCTGTACATGAATATACGTGCAATATTTATAATCAACCTTCATGGTCTGAGAGGAGAGAAATTAAGGAATGGTTCATGGGAGCAAAGGAAGAAGAGGAAATGGAGTTAAGAGAGTGGTTATGATAACAGAGGGTTTTGAAAAGAAAAAAGTTATATGTGAGAAGTAATAGCACTGCTGTCCATAAATAGGAAATGGCTTTATGGGAAATGGCTTGGCATAGAGCTCATTTCTTCCTTTCCTCCGGGTTAATTTGGACTTGCAGGGTTTTAAAAGCATCCCCACGGCCCCTTGCTCCTAAAATATGCTGCCCATAGGCGATTCTGAAAGCCTGGACATTGCACGGGATAGATAATGAATTCGTGTGGTTGCAGTGCTTGAGTATTTACTGCTTTTAATTTTGCGTAGGAACAAAGGATTACTGTTTTGAATTGAAGGAATCTAATTTTAACCATTAAAGGTGCAAATTTCCTTCAACTCCTTCCAGGCTCTCCCCCTTTTTCCCAAGTACCTCAAATCAATTCCAGGGAACAACGTGGACCCCCCTGAATTCTTTCTCCCCACTAATTTTTATGTGGGGAGACAAAAGAAGCAAAGATTAGGCAATCTACAATAGCCTGAGCGTGTATGATTAGCAGAAACGATTAAAACCCTGCCTAGCCTTTGTGGTGCCATCAACTCTGAATTCTCATCACTTAGCGCAGTAGGACACACGGCAGACTCCCATTAAGTATGTGCTGACTTGAAATAAAACCAGATACTCATATGCCAATTCACAGAGTCAGAAACTAGAATACAGGTTACCAGTGCGGAGTGTGGGGGGGTTGTTAATGCAGTTTGGGGTGATGGACAAGTTTTGGTAATGGAGAATGAGTGGTGATGGTACACAACATTATGAATGTAATTAATACCACTGTATATCCAAATGTGGATAGAATGGGAAATTTCAGGTTGTTACCTATGTTACAGAATAAAAATTTTAAAAAAGTCATAGAACTGTACAACACAGAGTGAACGCTAATGTAAACTACGGACTATAGTTAATAGTACAATTATAATATTGTTTCATCAATTATAACAGTTATCACACTAATGCAAAATGTTAATAATAGGGAAAACTGTTTGTGTAAGGGGGGTATTTGGGAACTCTATTTCTGCATGATTTTTCTGCAATCCTACAACTTCTCTAATTAAAAAACCAAACCAAACCAGATAGCCACTTCCTGCAGAGCCAAGAGCCCCGAGGCTGCTGAGCACCAGGTGGGAGGCTCCTTCTGGGGAGCAGGTCTGTCTCAGACAGGTATCCCTGGGGGGTTCTCCCTTCCAGGTGCCAACTTGTCTTGGCTAATAGCTTTGTGTCCCCACTGTGGAGGTGAATCCCATCTAAAGGAAGCTCTGTCTTCTCCTGGGATGCATCTAGAATAGCACAGCTGCCTGGCTGGTTTCACAGGAATTGATTCATGCTGGGAAGCAGTTTCATTGTGGGTCCCCACTTCCCACCAACATGCAGACAGTTGTAATGAATACGATCACTAACGCAGAGTGGACATTTAGAGAAGTGACCTTCAGCTGAAAAATGAAGATAACATCTACCCATGGATGGAGGTGAGGATTAAACAGTGTCTCCATGTGTGAAGTGCCCAGCACGGTGTCTGGCTGGCTCCCCACGGGGTGTACTGAGGCCCATCCTTACTACTCAAAATGTGGCCCACCGATCAGCAGCAGCAGCAGCCCCTGGGAGCTTGTTAGAAAGGCAGAATCTCAGGCCCTCCCCAGACCAACTGAGTCAGAACCTACATTTTAACAAGACCTCCGGGAGAGGACAATAGAGAAGCACGGTTCCGAGGTGGTACACAGGAGGCCACACCTCATCCCTTAAAGTGGGTCTTGTCCCTCTCATGACTCAACCTCTAGGTGGGTGAGCCACTGGCTGCAAGACCACCAAAGTAAAACTTCTCAATACTTTGACCTAAACTGTATGTCCTTTGTCCAGTCACATTCAGGAGCAATGGGTGGAGCTGAGGCAGTCGGTCAAGACCAACAGACCTAAACTAGAGTTGAAGGCTGTCAGGTGAGCTCAGGAATCAGCATCAGGGGCATCTGGCACCAGGGGATGGTCAGATGATGGTCAAAAGAGGAGCAACCGGGAAGTTTTAGAATGCAAGGATAGAAGGAAGGGTAGGTTAGAGGGAAAATAAATAAAAACAAATGTAGACCAGACCTTGAGTCATGGTTACCCTCCTCCTCAGGGCAGAAAATAAAAGCCGACATGGAACCCCAAACAGGGCCAAATGATATTGTGAACAGATTACAACTGTAAGGGTGGCTGTGATTACTAGGTGTGAAATGTACAAACAGGAGCATCTTCAGCTGTCTCACTTCTTCGTATTATGTAGAAAATACCAAGACAACCACACTGATGGGCAATTTGATGTGAAGGTGGGGTTTTTATTCTGGTTCCTTGTCCTGCCTCCTCTTGCTGCCTGAACGTTGTAGAGAGCAGGTGAGCAGGGGCACAGCACCCTCCTTTTAGAGGAAGCAGAAGCCTCCTGGCATTGGGAGATGCCAAGAGGTTATATTCTCTGGCAATAATTAATGAGCAAGTCAGGTAGCAGCATTTTGCAGCACTCATTGCCCAGGACAACAGATCTCTATGGAACTCTTTGGGCAGCTGAAGATGGTTCTTAAAACATGCTTCACACAGATGCAAAATCAGAGACAGCTGATCAGACCCTATAAGAGAAGGTGCCAGAACAAAGTGGTTTCAGGCACCAAAAGCACTGGCTCAGCAGGATCAAAACCATGTAAGATGGGTGATCTAGACTGGCCCCAGTATGACTGGGGATGTCCTCAGAAGGGGACATCTGGACATCCATATTAGAGTTCCACCTCATAAATCTTAAGACAGGTTATAATGAATTTGCAGTTGAGGAAATTCCCCAGTTATTTCATAAAAGAGGTTCAGTCATTCCCAGCTGATCCTGTTGGTGTCTTCACATGGCGTCAAGGTAAGGGCTCCTCCCAGTGCCGTGACTTACAGAGAGGCGAAGAACGTGGACTTGGTGTCCAACAGCCTTGGCCTCGAGCCCTGCTCACAGCTTATTAGCTGTGGATCCTCTGCAGGGGCTGAACCCCTCTGAATCTTGGGCCCCTCCTCTGCAGGATGGGGACTACACTAGCCCCCACCTGGCAATGGCGAGTTTGAGAGAGAGAAGTCATAGCAAGTGCTTAGCACAGTGCCTGGCCTCTACGCATCATTCAAGAAACATGAGCTGCTTATTGTTTTGGGGTACAAAGAATCACTGCAACATGACAGCAGGGAATATTTTCCACTTGCAAGAATTCTAGGGTGGTAAAAAAGTCTTAAAAACCCGCTGGTTTCAGGCACAGGTCTACAGGGACTGGCCCAAATTGCCTACCGAAGTTAAGATTCTGCTTCTCAAAGTATGTTTAAAAGGTCACTGTTGTCTGGTTATTTTCAGATGACTTATTAACGCTTCCGTCTGCTGCACGTGCAGAAGCACTTGTTGTTTGGGGAAACAGTTACCTGACAAGGACCTGGGACCATTGTCCAGTGTCCCATTAGATTTCCCCATTTTATAGAAGAGGAGCCCAAGCAGCCGAAACATGATAACCCAGATCTGCTGGAATCTCAAGCCCGGGTTTCTAAAGGTCACACCACTTAAATTCTCAAACTTGACCTTGCATCAGAAGAAACAAAGACTCGGGCAGAACCTGTAGAAGCTCATGGCTGGGCCCCAGCCCCAGAGTTTCTGAGCCAGTCGGTCTGGGTGAGGCCCGAGGATGTGCTTTTCTAACAAATTCCCAGATGGTGCTGATACTGTGGTCCAGGGAACCCCACTTTGAGAACCACCACCCCAAGCAGAGGCAACGTCTTCTCACACTTCACTATAAATGCCCCAATGATCTTGTTAACTTGCAGACACTGTTTCAGAGGTTGGGGTGGGGCCTGAGAGTCTGCTCTTGGAACAAGCCCCCACCCTGGTAAAGCCTGTCCTGCTGGTCCAGAGACCACACTTTGAGTGGCAAGGTGCGAGGCCCCTGCCCTGGTGGGCAGCTGACGCTCAGCCTGGCCCACCGACCTTGGAAGGCTGCTCCAAAACCGAGCAGAGGACAGACAGCGTCCACCGCTGTATTGGGACTGCAGGGCTTGCCCGTTGCGGCCATTCTGACCCACCTGTTGGGATTCTCGGCCCACCTGTTCTCTCTCACCTGGCGTGTGCTCCCAATCCTGATGCCGAGCCTATATATCCAGACTTAGCTCTGGGGCATCTCAGGACACGTGGCTTCCCTCAAGCTTCCATTCTCCAGACCTCTTCTTGGTGCCAGGTACAGATGTCCTGTCCCTGTCCTGACCCCAGGCAGTGAGAGGCTGACAGCTGCTCCCAGCCAGCCCTTCCACACCTGAGCACAGGCACCTGACTTCCCCGGGAAGCACCTGCTCAATGCTGTGGCCTCAAGGCCTTGCCAGAGCCATGGCAGCCCTGGGGTCCCCGCACGTGATGATGGCAGTCACTGCCGTGGCCATCACTGGGCCTTGGGGTCACCAGGGAAGGCCCTGCTCCATCCAGCAGTCCCCAGCTGCCAACACCTGCCACTTGGAGCTCCCTCGTTCCTTCACTCTGACAGAGGCTGTGGAGGGATGTGGCGGGATGTGGTGAAGCGCGTGTAGACTGCAGTGAATCCAGCTCTGCTGCATATTAGCTATGTGCTCTACAGCAAGTTGTCTTGTTCTGTGCCTCAATGTCCTCATCTGTACAATGGGGACACGCATAGCACCTGCCTAGCAGGGCATGAGGCCTTGACTCCTGCTTCATGAGGAAACTCAAGTCAACAGGCTCAGAGCAAAATTAAAAACAAAACGAAACAACTTGACAAATCCCTTCCCTCTGTAAGCTGTGCTTGCTCAAGATAACCCACACTCCTGCCTTCATTCCCCTGGATTAGTAGTTTCCTGCTACTGCTGCAACAAAATACCACAAATGTGGTGGCTTAAATCAACATAAATTGTATTAGCTCACGGTTCTGGAAACGGGTCTCATTGGGTGAAAATCAAGGTGTGGGCAGGCCTGGGTCCTTCTGCGGCCTCCAGGGGAGCATCTGTTTCTGCCCTTTCCCAGCGTCTAGAGGCTGCCCGCGTGCCTTGGCTGGTGGCCCCATCCTCCGCCCTCACAGCCAGCAGCACAGCCTCTGTACACCGCTCCCTGACCCTGCTCCCACCAACTCATCTCCTATTAACTCTGCCCCCTGCCTCCCTCTGGAAGGATCCCCAGATCCCCATGATTCTGCTGGGCCATCTGAGTAATCCAAGATAATCTCCCACCACAATTCCTCAACATAATCAGCTCAGCGGGTTCAGCAGGCGAGGGAGGGGAGCGTCTTTACCCCGTGGAGTCACAGCTCCTCGGGTCGCAGGGGTTGGGACCTGGGCATCTTCAGGGCCACAAATCAGTCAACCACCCTCAGCTTCTTCCGAGCCCGTTCTCTGCATTCCCTTTCTGAGCAGGTCTCCACGCATGGCTGCCTGCACCCCCTCCAACAAATACTCGGGTCTCTCCCATTGTTATCGAGCAAAACAAAACCACACAAAACCCCACCTTCCTCCTTATGTTGCCCTCTGGTACTGACGACCCCCCATTTCTCCTCCTTTCCCTTGCCAAGCTCCTCACACAAAGGCCGTCCCCACCTTTTCAGCCCCTGCAGTCAGGCGACATTGCTCTACCCCTAAACACCCAGGTTCGGACCACGTACCCCATGGCTGCCGCGCCAGCTGCAGACCCGAAGTCTCCCCCTGGAAGATGGGCCTTGCTGCCAAAGGATCTCACTGCTCCACTGGGGAGGGTCCTCTGCCCGAAACCCCCTTCTCGCTCGGAGCAGACGCCCATCATCACGCCAACCCCCCACGACCCCATGCTCAGCCCCCCCGCCTCCCCGCACTCACCATTTTAACCATTTTTTAAAATGTACAATTCAGTGGCATTAATTACAGTCACAGTGTTGTGCTTTCATTGCCACTGTCTCTTTCCAGAACTTTTTCATTCCCCCAAACAGAATCCCCAGACCTGTCAAGCAGGAATTCCTCTCCAGTCCCTGGAAGCCTCTCATCTCCTCTCTCTCTCTCTGCTCATTCTAGGCATTTCATATAAGTGGACTCAGACAGTAATTGTTCTTTTTGTCCAACTTATTCCACTTAGCATAATGTTTTCAAGGCTCATCCATGTGGCAGCAGGTTCCAGAGCTTCGTTCCTTGTCACAGCCGAATAACACTCCATCCTGTGGAAGGGCCGCGTTTTGTTTATCCAGTCACGTGTCGATGGACACGTGGGTTGTTTCCACCATTTGACAGCTGTGAGTAACACACGAAGAACGCTGGTGTGCAAGTGTCTCTGTTTTCAATTCTTTGGGGTAAATACCTAGAAATGAAATTGCTGGGCCAGTTTCACATATGAAATTCTACGTTTAAGTTTTTGATGCATCACCACACCCTTTTCTGCAGCAGCTGCACCATTTTAAATTCCCACCAGCAGCCCCGAGGGTTCCGATTTCTCCACATCCTTGTCAACATTTGTTTTCCATTTTCACCCCCACACTTACCTCTTTGCCATTTCTTGACTACTTTAAGGACAACGGTTCTCAAAGTCTGATCCTAGGGCAACGACGGCAGCCTCTCCTGAAAACATGTGAAATGCAGAACCTTGGGCCCCTTGCATTCCTACTGAACCAGAAACCCTGGGAACGGGGCTCAGCCACCTGCGGTTCCCAAGTCCTCCAGGCAGCTCTGACGCCAGCTGAGAGGGAGCCCCAGGGACAGCCTCTGCTGCCAGGTCCTCTGCAGGGGCAGCTCCTCTCCCAGCTCCTGCACCAGAGCCGGCTGCACCCCCTCAGCACCAGGGGGCCTCCTCCAGCACCAGCAACCAGGCCCCTTCCTCAGAAAGAGGGGTCTCCCCCTGTGAAGCCCCTCTGCCAAGCCTCAAAGCTCCAAGAATTCCAACCTCTTCCTCAACTCTCTAGCTGCTGCCCGACGGTGCTGCCTCCACGATGGCTCCTTAGAGGCTTCTCTTTGCCTTTTCAGTTGCTACTTCACGCTTGTTTATCTGCCGCCTCTGCCCCGACTGACAGTCTGATTGACTCGGGGGTCTACACACAACTCCTTGCAAACTTTGCGAAACGTAAATCGCCCTGCTCCCCACCAAAGAGAACAGTGACTGGAAGGAAAATGATTTCCTTCTCATTCCAACCAAACTCTTTTGATTGTATTTTTTTTTTATTAAATTCAGTTTTATTGAAATACATTCACACACCGTACAATCATCCATGGTATACAATCCACTGTCCACAGTATGATAACATAGTTATGCGTTCATCACCACAATCTATCTCCAAACATTTTCCTTACATCGGAAAGAATCAGAACAAGAATAAAAAATAAAAGTGAAAAAAGAACACCCAAACCATCCCCCCATCCCACCCCATTTGTCCTTTAGTTTTTATCCCCATTTTTCTACTCATCCATACAGTAGATAAAGGGGGTGTGATCCATAAGGTCTTCACAATCACACTGTCACCCCTTGTAATCTACATTATTATGTAATTGTCTTCAGGAGTCCAGACTGCTGGGTTGGAGTTTGGTAGTTTCAGGTATTTACTTCTAGCTATTCCAATACATTAAAACCTAAGAGGTGTTATATATATAGTGCATAAGAATGTCCACCAGAGTGACCTCTCAACTCCATTTGAAATCTCTCAGCCACTGAAACTATTTCGTTTCATTTTGCATTGTTGATTGTATTTTGATGTGTACTTTATCCACCTCTGTAAATGTATGGTGTGCACATCTATTATATGGATGTACATATGTGTATGTATATATGTGTTTGTACATGAGCTTGTATACTGTGGGGTTGCTTCCTAGGATTGAGTGATTCATTATCTAAAATAAAAACCCTGTAAAATGCCTCTAAGGAGTCATCTGGTATAGAAAATCACTAAAAGAAAGAGAATAAGTCCTACAGAAAAGTAGGAAATGTTTTTGCAAATGATTGTTTTTTTAGAATGTTCATTTGCCTTTAGGCAGTGGAATTATATTAAGTATAGGGATGTTTCCATGCACATTTTTTAATCATGGAAAAAATCTGTTTGTCCTCTGACCCCACTGGATCAATGCTGAGTAAACATAAAGTCGGAGCACTGGACTTTTAGCTTTCCCTGTCATCCTGTCTCCATCTGGCACTGCCCGGTCATGCCCTTGCCTCTGTCCTGCGTGACTCCAGCTGCAGAGGACAGAGGACACATTTCCTCCTGTCACCGACGGAGCCCTTCATGAACTCACCGCAGCTGGGAATAATTTAAAAAGAAGAAATGGGTTTGGGGGATAGAAAAGAAAATGGATGGCAGAGCAGGAGTAGAGTCTTTGAATTGAAGCTTTGATAGGTGGGAAGGTAAACTGAGGCAAAGCAGACTCAGAACTTATCACTGAATGCTGCGTCTGTGAGGGGGCAGGGGGCTGAGAGGCAAGGAAGCGGAGCTGGCACCTGTGCTTTAGGGCAGCATCCGTGAGAATAAGGGGGCACTAACCAACCCAGCCATGACACTGGAACCCATCACATGTGGATGGAGAGGCAGACATTCAACCAAAAACAAGCCAAAATACTATCTCCAAATAGGCATGAGAGGGAAAGCACTCAGGGGAAAACAACAGGCAGGGTTTGGGGAGCTGGTGAATCTCAGTTCAAATCCCTGCTGTACAACTTTCAATGTGGGAGGCCCTGAGCAAGTCAACTGTTGGTTTCTCTGAGCCTCACTATTCTCATCCATAAAACAGGGACAACACGACCTAATTTGCAAGGTGACTGCGAGAATTAGAAACAACATATATACACTCCCTGACATTTTGCAGGCATTCAGTAAACGGCAGCTTTAATTATGGATGATGGACATCTATGTGGTCAGCAAGCATCTGGGGATAATTGCAGGAGAGGAGAGTGGGGGTGCTCCTTGGGAGTGAGATACATAACAGTTCAATTCAGAGTGCATTAATTTAAATGCGTGAAATGCCACAGATATTTTTCTTTAGCCTACTGTATTATTTTACTTCACTGAAAACAAAAATATTTTTAAGAGTTTTTCCTGCTAGCTCGGTCTCCTCAAATAATTTTAACCATGTGGTCTTAGGATCCCCCAATACAAAATTTCTTGCACAAGGTGTATCAGTCAGGGTTCTCCAGAGAAACAGAGTCAACAGGAGATATATAAGTATATATGTAAATGCATAAATATTAAGAGTTTTACTATAGGAATGGGCTCACACAACCCCAGGGATTGGCAAGTACAAATTCCATAGGGAAAGCCACAAGTTGGGAACTTGATGGTGACATTGAATGCCCTGGAGAAGACACAAGTTGGGGACTCTGATGAAAGAGATGACGAAGTCCCCAGGAGAAGCCAGCTGGCTGAAGCAGAGACAGCAATTCCTCTTTCTGACTGCTAAAATCCCCAGTTCTTGCTTTAAGGCCTCCAACTGATTGGATGAGACTCCTCTCATTGCTGCAAGCTCCTTTGCTGATTGTAGATGCAACCAGCCGCAGATGCAATTGACTGACTAATGATTTAAATCCATGAAATACCCTCACAGTCACATGCAGGCCAGTGCTTGCTTGACCACACAACTGGACACCAGCACTGACCAAGTTGATACATGAAATTAACCATCACAGAAGGTATCCAGAAAACTGACCTTGGCTACTAAATACAGCCCCTTCCTTGGAGGCCCATGGCCTAGTGCAGGGAGAGAGAGCATCAGATGCATAAACCAACACTGAGAGCATGATGACAAGGCCTATAGTTGTGTGCTCTGGAAGCAGAGGAGAGGAAGGAGTGTCTAACCAGCAGGGCCAAGGCCAGGCATTACGAGGTGAGGGCTGACTCGGATTTCTGGGAAGCTTGGGGAGGTTGGAGGGGTGGGCAGAGGTTGAGGACAGCTCGGGAGGCGGCCGTGGAATCTGACAGACCATCTGTGGGCCTGTAGATCACAGAGTAGCGGGAGTTGAGTCTGGGAGGATGGACAGTGGTATGCCAGGAGGGAAGGCGTGAATTCTATTCCACTGATGAGTGACGGAAAGCCACTGCAGGACCTTCCTTTATCAGAGTGCTTTGATTGTGGTTTTGCACATGCAAAAAAAAAAATTCAATCAAAATAAAAGGGAGGGCAGTAAAGATGAATTTTCCCTCCTACCCAAGACTCTCTGGTTAAAAGCAACTAAGTCAATGCCAGAGGTGACCAAGTTACTGGATACTGATGGGCTTTAAGCAGGGAGATGATGCCACACTAGTGTTTCAGATACGTCCCCCAAGGTAGCAGTTGGGAGTCTGGGCTCTGGGGGTGGGCGGAGGTGGGGGCTCATGGGAAGGCTTTGCAATGAGAGCCCTGAGTAAGTAACTGCAAGAGTAAGGAGGGGGGTCAGAGATGGGAGATATTTCCAAATTAGAATTGACACAAACTGGTGATTTATTGGATATAAGCTATGAAGGAGAGGGAGTGGAGTGTTCTAAGACAACACCCAGATTTCTGTATTAGGGTACTCTGTGAACTGTGGAACAAATGAGCTCAAAAAATCGGAGTAGACTTGTTAATTTTTCCCCATCTCCTTTTCTTCCTCTTGTAACAGAACTCTCCAAGTTGTAACTGAAATAGCTCTCTACCAAGAAACTGTATTTTCCAGGCTCCCTTGAAGTTTTGTGAGGCTCTGTGACTCTGGATCAGAGGGACAAGAGAAGTGAGATGCACAAATTCAAGATCAACTCCTCTGGGAGTTGCTTGGCCCTTACTTTCATGCTTTGCCCTTCCCTCAGGCTGAAAGTTTCTGCAGGGGCTCAGCCCACACCCTGCCGACCCGCCCGATGGTCTCGGGGGGCGGTGACACCATCACAGAAGCCCCAGTGGAGCAGAGAGGCAGAGCCACCCCGGGCCGCCCACCTTTGGACTATTCCATGAGAGAAAAAATATCTTCTACCTTATCTGCTCCATTGTAGTTGAACTCAGCCTGTACTTGAACTCATTTAGGAGCAGAGGAGGAGAAGCTGAGAGTTTTCCTTGTTGTTCTGTGGACGGTGGAGATAAAACTGTTTTGACCTGGAAGACTTGTGTTGCCTGGTGGTCAGCAAGGTGGGAGCTCGAGTAAGGGGGCCGGGCTAGAGACATGGATGTGGGAGGGAGCGGACTGGGGGCAGCTGAGGTCACTGGGGTGGGGTGGTCGGCAGGGGGATCCCGGGGAGTGAGAAGGAAAGAGGGCCCAGGAGAGCACTGAGGGCACACGCACGCTCCAAGGGGAGAGCCACTTTCTTCCTTTCTGTTACTGCCACACCTGCTTGGGTTCCTGACTAGAGCTTGCTCATCTCTGAATAAAACACCTTGAATATTTTATGCAGAACAGCATTCATAAATTTTAAGAATAGCACTCTTAAAATGCTTTGTATCTTAGCCATAGATTTGCTTCCTATTTTTCCCATTTCTTGATCATAGACCGGGTCACCCCAGGCACTCTTTAAGCCCTGGGATTTAGAAGACAGGTCACCACACAAACGAGGGGCAGGCCAGGCGGGACTTACACAAGCTGGGGAGACGCGTGTGCCCAAGTGAGGGGCAGCTGCCACCCAGCTCCGGCCAGCTGCTGGCACATGGGAATGCAAGCTGGTGCTAGCGTACCTTCTAATTTTGCAAGAAAAGCCAGAAATCCAGATTTTTATTTGCAATATCTAGATTTAAAAATACTTGTAATGAATTAAAAAACTCTTGAAAGCCATGAGCACTAAACAACGTTTGCCTTCTCTGATCTACAAGCTTGGAATAAAAAAGAAATATCCCTTCATCTTTAATTTGCTAAGCTATATATTTTCTAGCCTGAATTAAATGGCATAAACATAAATTATTTTTTTTAATTTGTATATGAATACAATAAAATATTTTATTTCTGAACATTTGGAGATGAATGTAGGCAAATGAATGGATTTGAGGTGATGTTAAAAAAATTAGCATGGAATTATTTCCCTTCTTCCTTCTCATCCTCTAAAAAATGAATTGTTTATTTAGGGAGGCTTATCTGTGTTAATGTTTGTATTTATGTTCCAAATTTTCCCTTATAAAATCTGGCTGGTTTGCTGGTGCTGGCGTGGATTTAGGAGGGAGCGGCCTGGTGACAGTGAAGTCACAGGGGTGGGGGACGTCAGCAGGGAGATCTGGAAAAGTGAGAAGGAGAGAGGGCCCGGGACAGCACTGAGGAAACACACCAAGGGGACAGCCACTTTCTTCCTTTCTGTTACCGCCACGCCTGTTTCCCCACCTGATCATCATCTCTTTGGGTTCCTGGCTAGAGCTTGCTCAACTCCTTATAAAGCACCTCGAATACTTTGATGCAAAAGAGCATTCATAAATTTTAAGACTAGCACTCTTAAAATGTTTTACATCGTAGCAATATTTTACTCCTACATGTGTTATAACCCTGAGCTACAATGTTACTTTTTGCTTTAAACAGTTAATTTTCTTTTAGATAAAGTAAAAGAGAAAAAAGATCCCTTATGTGACAATTCAATGGGGAAAGAGAATTCTTTTAAACAAGTAGTGCTGGAGGAAACGGTATCTGTATTGGAGGAAAAATCACTCCATTCTTCACTCCATCCCCAAAGATTAATTCAAGATGGACCATAGGCCTATAGGCAAAGATTAGAGCCATACAGCTTCTAGAAGCAAAGAGAGGAGACTATCGGATTTCTTGTTTAGAACACAAAATACAGCAACCATAAAAGAAGAAAAGTGATAAACTGGACTTGATCATAATTAAAATGTTCTCATCATCAAGAGACAATTAAAATAATTAGGAAAATCACAGACTGGGAGAAAAATTTTGTAATATGTGACTCTGAGAAAGGGTTCACATCAAGAGCAAACAAAATGACTGCAAATAACAAAAAGAAATAATTCAATAAAAATGGGCAACCGACACGTCATATCTTCACAAAAGAAGACATACAAATAGCCAATTGGCACATAAAAAATGCTCAACATTATTAGTGATCAGAGAAATGCAAATTAAAAACACAATAAGCCACTCTTTCATATCTACTAGAATGGCTAAAACAAGAACACCACAATTACTGACAACACCAAATGTTAGCAAGTGTGGAGGGGAACTGGAACTCTTCAACATTGTTAAGGATAGTGCAAAATGACACAACCATTCTGGAGAATGGTTTGGAAGTTTCTCCTAATGTTAATGTTATAGAATTCTGAGTTGACGGTTTTTTGTTGTTTGTTTTATCATTCCTATGACCCAGAAATTCTACTTTTAGGTATTTATCCAAGAGCAATAAAAAACTATAAGTCCACAAAAGGATTTGTACAAGGATAGTCATTACAGCCTTATTTATAACAACAATAAAGCAGAAACAACCCAAATGTCCACCAGCAGAAGAATGGATAAATTAACTGTGGCCTATTCACAACGGATATGGAAATAGAATGCTACTCAAAAACAAAAAGGAACAAACTACACTCATTGTGATACACTCACAATATGAATCAATCTCTTAAGTTGAGCAAAAGATTCCACTCACAAAAGAGAATTTACTGTTTGATTCCACTTGTGAAATTATGACATCCAAGAATAGGCAAAACTAATCTATGGTGATAGAAATAAGAGAGTGGTTGTCCCAGAGGGAGGGAACTGACTGGAAAGAGGCATGAGGAAATTTTCCGGAGTGACGTAAATTTCTAAATCTTCTTTTGGGTGGTGATCGCATGGATGTGTTTAGTTGCCAAAGCTCATCAAAAATTAAAAAAAAAAAATAGAAGAGAGACTTTTATAGTTATCTGCGTATGTACCATTTTGATACTCTTAATTTTTTCTTGTGGATCCAAGTTTCCATCATTTTTAAAGGATATTTTCTCTGGATATAGAATTCTGGGTTAATGGTTTTTTGTTGTTTGTTTTTCAGAACTTTAAAAATGACATTCCATTGTCTTCTGGCCTCTGATGTTGCTGACATGGATAACTGCCATTTGTATCCTTGTTTCCCTGTGTGTAATATGTCTTTTTATCTGGTTGTTTTAATATTTTCTCTTTATCTTTGATTTTCAGCTATTTGACCACGATGTGCTTAGGTGTGGTTTTCTTTGTAGTTATCTTGGGGTTTACTCAGCTTTTTAGTCTGTGGGCTGCTCTTTTAAAACCAAATTTGGGATGTTTTGCCCATTACTTCTTGAAGCATTTTTTCTCTCCATTCTCTCTCTTGTCTCCTTCTGACAATTACACATCCATTAGGCAACTTTATGTACTTCTACAGATCACTGAGGCTCTCTTCCTCTTCTTTTTATTTTTAATCTTTTTCTGTCTCTGTTCTCCAGATAGGGTTATACTTCAATCCAGTGACCCTTTTTTCCCTTCAGTTCTGATCTGCGGTTCAGCCCATGCAGTAAATTTTTCACTTCAGATATTGTACTTTCTTGTTCTAACATTTCCATTTGTTTCTTCTGTATAGTTTTCATTTCTCTGTTGTGAGTCTCTACCTGTCTACTTATTTTGTTTCTCTTTTTCCAAAAGTGCTTAAACATATTTAAAATATCTGTTTAAATTTCTTGTCTGCTAATTCCAACATCTGGGTCATTTCAAGATCTATTTCTAACGAATACTTTTTTCTTGATTATGGGGCCTGCTTCTTTCCATGTCTAATTTTTAAAATTGCATTCTGGACATTGTGGATGATGCATTGCATGGAGTTTATATTACATTGTCTTCCTTTAACGGGTGTTGCATTTTGTTCTGGCAGACAGCTAAATTACTGGTGGATCCCTTTGATTCCGTCAGGCTCGGTTGTATTCTTTATTAGGGTGGTTTCATTTCACTTGTGTCTTTAGTCCTAGATGCTCACACTAGGTCATAGTTTTACTCTGAAGCCCGGCCTTTCTCAGGTCTTACTGATTGCTCAAGGAGCTCAGTGAGAACACCCACTCTGGCTGGGTTGGAATTCCAACATCTCCCAGCTTTGCACAATCCCTGGAATTGCCATCCAGCTCTCAGTCCTGCAGGTGCTGCCCTCTGCAGGCCTCTCTGGGTATGCAAACCCTAACCCTTCATCTAACACGTGGGAAACTCTCACGCAAATTCCGGGGACCCTCCTCTCCAGCTTACTCCTCTCCAGTGCCCTGCCCCACAATTTCTAGCCACTTCAACTGCCCTTTATCGCAGGGGATTCTGTGCTGTGGTATTGCAGGTGCACTGGAGCAGAGAACAGGGGCTAACATGGGACTCAACTGGTGTGCTTCCCTTTTCTCAAGGCTCAGTCTCCCATGGTGCCTGTTGTCTACTGCTTGAAAACAGTCGGCTCATCTACTTTTCTTCCAGTTTTATAGTGGCGAGCAGCGGGAGCTGAAGTCTGGTACCACTTCCTCCACTAAGGCTGGAAGTGGAAATCTGGACATGGGTAAACTGAAAAAGCTCCCAGGTGATTCCAACAGGCTTTCTATCTCCTCCTATCCCTATCCCTGGCTAAGAACCAAGGTCCTGGGAAAAGAGAGGGTTATGCAGATGGATGCTCAAGGAGATCTCAGCGAGAAGCCAGTATTATTTACAGCACACAATTGATTTAGGTTCACCAAGAGGCCTTCTGATTACAATTTTGGCATTCTAGGTAGATATGCTTGTAAGGAGATAATGCATAGTCAAGAGGAACATGTAAATCCTA
Source organism: Choloepus didactylus (assembly GCF_015220235.1). Classification (NCBI taxonomy): domain Eukaryota; kingdom Metazoa; phylum Chordata; class Mammalia; order Pilosa; family Megalonychidae; genus Choloepus; species Choloepus didactylus. The sequence continues at coordinate 10,473,134 of NC_051318.1, forward strand.
TTTCTCATAAATCAATATACTGGTATTTTAATTTTTTATATCAGGCGCTAGCAAACTTAATTAAAAGGTATTTCCCAAAAGAGCCATTTTTGGTGTACTAACAGTGAAGACAAAAAAAGCCGGGCTCTGGTGAACCACCAAGGCAAATGTGCATACGAAGTTGCCAGCCTGGGCTCGTCAGATGACACCTCATTCTGATGTGCTAAACTCGGACCACAGCCTTCATCGGGCTAAACTCGGACCATAGACTTCATCGGGCTAAACTCGGACCACAGCCTTCATCGGGCTAAACTCGGACCACAGCGTTCATTGGTAGCTGTTTTTTAGAAATCAATTGTGTCAAGGGGCCCTGATATCATGATCAGTCTTTATTACTGAAACCTAGTGAATCTTCACATGGTGACCTGCAACATAGAATTGGTCAAGTTATCATCTCCTTCATCAGCATTAACTTGCAAATAACCTGACATTTGGTAGTAAAACTGAAATTCTGATCAAATGAATGACCTGAAATTACATAAATATATACAGCAATGTGTTTATTACAATGTTCAAATAAACTACCAAATTAAGCAAACAGACTGACAGTACTCTTGGATTTTTGACTATGGACCTGGTGGTATCTGTAATTATTTGGGTGAATGATAATGATTTATAATGACATTTGACATGACAAGATAAATCAAAAGCTAAAAAATCAACCATGGGAGAAGCATCTGTGTCTTATGTCCCACACACTGCCACTGCTTTTTATGCAAGTAACTGAAAGAGTTTCATCAACAGAAAGTCATTGGTGCTATGCCTCTTCCTTAGACATGGTCACATGGAAAACATACCTTTCTTCATTACTTTTCCCGTTTTCCAAAATGACGTCATTAATTCTTTCTCTGTCATTGATACGTATATGGAAGCATCATTTGCTCACCAGTTCGCAAATTTCCTTTCAGGTTGGCTGTTTCACTGTTTCTCCTGCACGAGCCTTTCCTGGACCCCTGGCTGGGTTACAGCCCCTCCTGTGAACTCCCAGACCACTATCAGATATCTTACCTACTACACTGTCTTTTAGTTCTCTGTTTGTGTCTCTTCTGTCTCTTCCAATACACAGGAGTTCCTTGAGGTCAGAGACTGTGTCAAATTCCTCTTTACTCCTGGCACAGTAAAGAGTCCAGTCAAGTTTATAAAATGAATCAGGGAATAAATACAGAGAAAAATAAGAGGGGATCCTTGTGCATGAGAAACTTGCAAGTGGGAGGCGATCATATTTGCATAGCTTGTATGTGATTATCTGTCATCTACAACATATATTTTGAAAAGTGTTCTTCAGCAGTGTTAAGGTTAAATCCATAACTTGTCATATCTTGTCTTTTTCTTGCTATTAATAATCTTCCTTAAGGCACCAATTTAGATCTTCCAGCATGAAGGCAGCATGATGATATGTTTATGGTGAAAAGCGATGAGGATCCAGCTCAGTTATTCTTAATAGTTATGTGATTTGGGGTTTGCCTCCAATTTCTAGAGCCATGATTTATTTACTCATAAGATGACGGTAACAGTACCTACATTACCCATATCCTAGAGTCGCTGGCAGGATCTGATGAGATGATATATGTGAAAGGGCTTTGTGAACTGTAAATGAATATTTAAAGATTTAGTTTTCCAGAGTCACAAGCCCGTGGAGGCAGCTGGCTCCAAGTGTAGGGCAGCCTCGGTGTCCTGACTTGTCCAGTGAGTCAATTCAGGTTCGTTAAGGACCAAACCCACAGATTTTAAATTATTAACATTAACATAGAACATATTTTAACAGCAAGCAAAATTCTCTTTATCCATTAAATAGTAGGTATTTGAGAGGATCACAAAACGAACATTTAATATTAGAAAAACAACTAGAATATGCTATGTCTGTAGACGTAAAAGGATTTTATAAATTTCAAAAAAAAAGTGTTACTGCCAAATGGAATAGATCCTTGTTTCAAAGAAAGTACAGCAGTTTTGTGGAACTGTAGCTAATAATATATTTTCCATGGCAACCAAACTCAGTGACAGGTACATTTAAGGGAATTTGCAGTTTTGATATTACTGTGCATGGGTAAACTCCTGCTCAGGATAGAAACTAAAAGGACTTTAGAAAATTATACATTAACTGGAATAAATCTAATCACAGCAGCTGACATCACAGGTTTCAATTTCCCAGCTCTGTACTGATATCATTTCCCCAAAGGAGAGGCAGGTGATTCCTGGATTTTATCAAGCTGGTTGGTCCTCCTTGTGAGGAAAGCAGTATATTTTGGAGCTAGATTGTCACACTCAAATTTCTGACATGAGATTAATCTACTAGATCAAAACCTTCTTTTAAACAATACTGCCTGCCTCACCAGTAGAGGCGTAGGACAGTGCTAAACATATACTGGGTGTTCCAAAAATTGTGTTGAGTAAATTAAATGAGAAGATACGACTCTACTGATCAGAGATTTTTGCACCCTTCATATGTTGTGCTTTTATTTTCATTCAATTCAACAGACTTAAAAATTTCCCTTGTGGTGTCCTCTTTGGCCAAGGAGGTATGTTGTTTAATTTCCAAAAGTTTGGAGTTTTTCCAAATATTTTTCTGTTATTGATTTATAGTCTAATCGTTTATAATCCATTGCTTTTGTATGATTTCAATTCTTTTTGTATTTGCTGAAGCTTGTTTTATGGCCCAGAATTTGGTCTATTTTGCTGAATGTTCCATATGCATTTGAAAAAGATGTGCATTCTGCTGTTGTTGGAGAGAGCATCTTATAAATGTCAACCAGGGAAACTTGTTGCTCAAGTCTTCTATATCTCTAGTGATTTTCTGCTCCTTGTTCTGTTGATACTGAGAGATGCTGAAGCCTCTGACCATAATAGTGGATTTGTCTATGTCTCCTTTCAGTTTTGTTAGTTTTTGTTTTACGTATTTTGAAGCTCTATTGTTAGGTACATAGATATTCAGTATTGTTATGTATTCTTGGTGAATTGGCCCATTTATCATTATGTAATGTCCATCTTCATCCCTGATAATATTCCTCAATCTGAAGTCTACTTTGCCTGTTATTAATAAAGCCATTTTAGTTTTCTTCTGAAAGGTGTTGGCATAGTATATCTTTGTTCCCCACCCCTCCCGACACACACACACTTTTACTTTGCAGTGGGTTCTTTTTAGGCAGCACATAGCTGTGTTTTGCTTTTCTTTTTTTTTTTAAAATGAAATCTGACAACTTCTGGCTTTTAACTGGCGTGTTTAGAAGAAATTTTTTAAAATCAGAACATAGGCATTCTTTATGTGATCCCAACAATGGTTAATTTTTCTGAAATGCCTTCTTAGTCCTGGCATTTTGACTCAGACCTTTTTTTAAAGCTTTGAGAGGGAAGACGACAGCAGGAAATCTGACGTTTTAGAGAATGAGCATATATTGTGCCAAGCACTCTGCTAGATGCCTTCCTCCTGCCCACTCATGGTGACAGCATTATTATCCCCACCTTATGGATGAGGCACTTGGGGCCCTGTGGCACAGGCTGCTGCTAGTGGTCCCCCAACATAACTCTCCCCTTCCTCCATTGTAATAAGATAATATCTGAGTAAGGTCACCAAGAATAAAGAGAACATTCCTAGCCTCCCTTGCAGCTGGCTTTGCTTAGTTCTGACAAACAGGATGAAGCTTCCCACAAAGAGAGCTAACACTCTCTGCTTCCTTCTCCATTTGTTCTTCCTTCCTGCTACCTGGAATATAGATGTGATGACTGCTGCACCATCTGCCATATTGGGCCATGAGGCAAATGGCCAGAGTCTTGGGATGGTAGAACAGCGAGCTGCAGGAAGCCTGGGATCCCTGAGGACTTTGTGGAGCAGAATCACATTCCTGCCTTTTGGTGCTTCCCTCCCAATTTTATGTAAGAAAGAACCAAACATCTACCTTGATGAAGCTACCATCATTTTGGGATTTTGTTTTTCATTCCTGAGAAGGTGCCATGATCAACTTAGATTCTATATGTGGAAAGAATTCCAGACTGTGGGTCAAGACCTGATTCAGTCCAAGACCTGACTCTGCATGCTTCTAGGAAAGTCACTTGATCTTTCTAAGCCTCAGTTCCCTCATGTATAAAATAAAGATGACAACACCTACTTTCATGAGTTGTTTGAATGATTAAATAAAATACATTATGTGGTAGGTATTAAGCACTATGGAAGTAAAAGGGAATATGGTTACAAAACTGGACGTTGAACTTTATGTACAAGCCTGAAAAGTAAAATCACCTCATAAATATACTTTCAGTGGTGTGTGTATGTATGAGCGAATTGCTAGTTATAAATGAGAATAAATTGAAAAAGTTACTCTATTTAGTAATGTAAGGATATAATAAATAACAATTGGGTGCTTACAACAAAAACTTAGCTTCCTACTATACCTTTATAACAAATTTTAAATATCTCTTTATTCCATATTACAGAAAATATCCAGGCATTATTGTTTTGGTCTGTGTCAATGAGTGGCCTTTAATCAAAATGCATACTTAACCATTTAGATTTCTGTACAATACCTGAGAAATTTGGACAGAATGATAGTTTTGTTAAATGCTGCTTTCTGTTTTAAACTATATTCTATTTTAAGTGCTTTTGAAGGATGCAGTAGAGATTTTTAAAAAAAGAGAAAGTCCGTCTTAGGTCTGAAACTGGTAGAAAGATGAAAACCTATGGGCCTCGCTTGCAATAGGAACTGCCACAGAGCTTAAGAGAGAAGAGGGTGCCAGAAGCCTGAAGACGAAGTGGAAAATAGCTTTCCCCATCAGAGATAGGGACTGGGGTCTGAGGTCGGGTTAATAAGGCCAGATGAGATCAGCTGGCATGATAAAACTTCAAAGATGACAGCTAGGTTCACTGCAGATTCAGATAGTCCCAGCTTTGAGCAGCCAGAGGGAAGGATCTGGGGGGAGCCTTGCAGCCGGACAGCTGGGTTTGCAGAAGGTCAGCTCCAGTCTGCACGTGCATTTCAACAGGACTGGGGGGCATCAGGGCTCAGTCAAGAGCAGAGTCAGAGACCTCCCATTTGTACCCAGCTACTGCACTACATGTATTTTTCCATCTAGTGGAGTTTATCTAATTCATATTGATTTTTAAGGCTCAGGTTTTCTAACAAGGCAGCATCAATGAGTCTGTGATGTCATTCTCTCACTCAGCTTTCCTGGTGAGAGGACTTTAAACATCCAAGCACTGTTTGAAGCAGTACATCTTGAAAAGAAATAATCTGCTTCTAGAAAAAACTACCTTAACTCTCACATATGTAAGAGGGACCCTTCCATTATTCAGTATTTGTCTTCTGAATTTGCAGAATGGTACTCCATGCAAAAATTGAGGGTCATATTTTTTAACCTACACTTTTTTTTTTTGGAGAATGGAGTACTTTTAAAGGTGATAAAAATCAACAGTCAACTATTAAATCTGCTTTCCTGCATCTTTGCTCTTCCTTTGCCGGATGTGGTGCTGGATGCTGTTTTCCTGCGGGTCCAAAGTGCCCCTGCTTCCCCAGAACCACTACAGATCAGGGAAGGCTTCTCCACGGACAGACCCAATTAGGGCCACCTCCTAAGACGGGAGCTTTAGGACAGGAAACCCTCAAGGGTGATGACCAGGGCTCCCTTCCAGGAAACACAGTATTAACACAGATATTGGCAATTTTAGTCCACTCCACAGGGACTCTCCTCTTGGGCAGAGAGAGACAGAGGGTGAGAGAGAGAGGCTGAGAAATGTAATTTCCTCTTTATGAGGTGACCCCAAATACACAAAGGTTAAATCCACCATAATCTTTCATCTTGGTTTACAGAATAAACACCAAGAACACTTCACAGACAGATGAGCTTAGAACAAATGTGAAATCCCATAAAAAATATTGGTGCGTACTTTTGAGAATATATTCCCAAGAAAATAACACCAGAGGGAAAAAGTAATCTTGCAAACAGCACCTTTGTTTCCTGCATAATAGCAAAAAAAAGGGGGGGGGGCTTAAATGCTAAAAGGGGAGGAATACCTAATTCTAGTTTATGAGCATGATAGAATGTTAAATAACTTTTAAAATAAATGTGAAAACTTTCTTTTGATAGATGGAAAGAAATGGGGAAATAGAATTTTTCTTTCCTTAAGTCTGCAGAAGGGAAACAACTGAAAATGGACACGGCACCCACTGGCCAGGTACATTCACTGGGGCAGCAAGCATTAGTAGAGCTCAGTAATTGTACTCTTTTTCTTTCCTGTATCCATCTATCCACATCTTAGTTATCAGACAAGGCCCATCTTAGATGGCCCCTCCTCCATGGAGCTTTGGGTTGCAAGCATCTCGGAGGACCAGAGCTGAGTCTTCTTCACCACTATAACCCTAGAACCGATAGCCCCAGCTAGCCCACTTGGTGCTTTTATGTGAACTAGGAAAAAAGCGCCCCTTCCTTTGGGCGGTGGGGCACAGGGCTTGGCGAGCTGGCTGCAATGGGGGATGCATTTCAGCCCCAACCTAGACAGGCAGCCTATTGCAGGGTACAATCTACTCAACCGTCCATGGTGACCCCGCCTGGCCCGTGCCTGGCATACACTAGGGGCTCAATAGATTTATTGAATGAATGAATGAATGAATGAATGGACTGAGTTTCAGAAGAACTAAGGTTTTCTTTTTGGTGCCTCCTGCAGGTGTTCCAGCAAAGCCGAGCTCTTTGGACAAATCTCAGCTCACTCGTCTCTAAACCGTGGTGGGTGGGGCCCAGGCACTAAAATCTGGAGAGCTCTGGAAGGCTCTGATTTCTGTGCCTGCTATCACATTCTCCATAACTGGGGAGCACTCAGCAGAGGGATGTCCTCAAAGTTTTCTTGTAAATCAACTGCCAGGAAATTCCTTCTCAGGGGACGGGATGGCCCTATCCACAACTCTGGTAGGGAGAACTATTCAAACAACACTCCATCTAGGAGATCCTGTTACATAGTTCCACCAGAGATGCCACAGTTGGGAATGTTTTCTAAATGTGAAGTATCGGCTAATGCACCAGGCACCAGGGAGTTACTTTTAGAAAGAAGGAAGGATGTTCCTCTCCCTTTTTTCCAGAGCCAGGCCAACCCCATGTGTAATTCTGAAGCAGGTGGGATTTGTCTTCTGCACCCTCTCCCAGCCATTTCTCCTTCTCTCTGGGGGTCCCTCCTGCTGCTCAGAGGCCTCAACTGTAGGACTCCACCCTCCCGGGCCATCCCAGATCACCTACTCCCCCTCCACCCCACCCGACCCAAATCAAAAGCCTGATTCCTTTAATGTAGTTCATGGACTCTCAAACTTAACCGCACTTAATTAACACCTGAGGGTTCAAACAACATGCGGCAGCCTCATCCTCAAAAACTTTGCTTCTGTTGGTCTAGGGTGTGTCCTGGAAATCAGTGTTTTTAAAAAGCAGCCCAGGGGATTTCTAATGCACGTTCAGGCTTGAGAAACACTGATTTCAGCTAGATGCTCAAAGTTTTTGAGTGAATTTATTCACAGCAGGGGTGTGGAGTACTTATGGGCACTTATGAGAGGCTACTGGTAGTACTTCAAGCAGCAGTTAAATGGACGTGAAAAAATTTAATCCATAATTTTTAGATTTGGGGGACAGACAAGCTTTGCTCTGGAACCTATAGGAAGACCCCCTAAATAATTCTGACTTTTTTCAGCTTCTTTCCTTCTCCCATGTCTGAGTTCAGTCTTTAGAAATTCCAGTTTCCCTCACACACTCAGCTGATAAGAGGTCTAAATAAAAGCGGGGATGGCAGTGAGGGAGAGCTGACCATCTATTTATAGAGAGATCTTTTGGAAGTCAGGTTTGTAATCCTCATTGTCTTCTCCCTTCCAAAGGAATCCATTACAGGTCAAGACCCCTGAACTCACGGAATTTACAGTTAAAAGTTGATCCCCATAGTCCCCTCCATCTTTCTTCTTTCACAAATGGAATCTCTTGTGTGGTTTGGGAACTCTCTGCTAACACGTCTGCCGGCTGAATGCTGGGCTGGAGGGACTGAGCTTTGGGGCTGCCAAAGCCTTCCCGCTCCTCGTGGTGGCATTTTCATTTGGCAGGTGATTTCTGGGTCTATTCTTAGGGCTAACGCAGCAGTCAAAGAAGACTTAAAGCCAGAAACCCCAAGTGCTCCTGTGCAGTGCCTGCTGCACTCATGAAGCTTTGTGGAAAGTGCAGAGGGAAGTTCTGTAGGATTCTGCCCACCCAGGCCCGGAGAGGAATGAGGCTGGCCGATGGTGAGCAAGCATGTCTCTCTAGGGATAAACCCATCCTGCAGTGGAAGGTGGAGGTGTCCGAGGAGTTCGAGGCGCTACTCACCTAACAATTAGGATTGTCACCTTCGCTGAGTGCTCTATCAGCACTGTCTTCCTTGATTCGCCCAGAGCCTTTCCATTTTATGGAGGGGAGCGTGAGGCACAGAGAAGGAGACCAACTTTCCCAAGTTGAACCAGGGTCATTTGACTCCCAAGCTCCTGCCTGGAAGCATCTAGCCTCCTTGCCTCCTAGAGACTCAACCATTTTGCGAGCCTGGGCTACTGCATTCCAGGGCTATAGGCTTTGATATCCCTCAAACGGAAAATCCAGAGATGGAATATTAGTTGAATACTTTCTATCTCTCCCTAAATTAAGACCAACATATCTTGCTAAAAGGAGAAGAAACTATGGCGCGAGGTGTAATTCACATAGGATACTCTACACTATCTGGGCGAGCAACTTTCAGTCTCAAGTCTCTGAAGACCCATCCATCCTCCCACTCGAGGTTCTCAGCCACTGAAGGAAGGGAAGTGACCCTAAGCCTGTGGTTCCCAAACTGTGTACCCAGGCACCGTGGGCCACTGCAGCAAACTCATGGGGCACTGCAGGACATCTTAGAATTCCAAGGACACCATGCCAACTGCCACCCCGGGGAGTTCACAGTGTCAACATTAGATGGCACTTCATTCCTTTCGATGACACTGTTTTGTGAAGACGGGGGTTGGTTGTTCTACGATAAAAAGTACTGAGTGAAAATCAGTGGAGAAGAGGAGATGAGAGTAGCATTATCTGATCTGATTCCAGGATTTGAGAAGCTGTGCAGGGCCCAACAGACACACTCATCCCATTTGCAAGCAATTGTGGTGATATAAAAATGAAATTAAAACATTATTTTTTCTTCCAATATATGTGCATTAATTTTTTTCAAATGGGCTCTAAGTTTTTAGGACATAAAAACTTATTAAATTGCTTAGATCTAGCTATGTTTATAAGTGGAACTCTTAGGCATTCATTTGGCCTTGAAACACCATGAAAAAAATTACTGAGACAGCAGTCACAGTGAATCAAGAAATTTTGGAACCTTGACCTGATGCCTGGGCGCTGCCCCCACAGTGTCACGGGGACTAGGATTCCGGATGGATGAGGCACCAGAAATCGACTGGAAAGGCAGCACAAGCCAAGTCTGTTCTTTGCAGCTTCACAGGGGAAGGAAACGTTTTATAATTGCGTTAAGTTACATGCAGGCCCAGGGTGGGTGAGGCTGGAGAGGGTAGTCCTTTGCAGTTGGTGAGCTGAGGAAGGAGGAACCCCTCCTGTTTTTTTTTTTTTTTTTTTTTTTTTTTTTTTTGATAAGGTAGATCCCGTATCAGTGGGAACATAGAGAAGAATGTCCTTTTAAAGAGGACGTGGGGAGTGACCAGCGAGCTCACTGCGTGTGTGCACGTGTGTGTGTACAATGTGTGCACACAGGATGGACACCCCGACTTCTGGCCCCAATGGCTCCACCTTAGAGAGGAATGGAAACAGCGCCTCGCTCTTGGCAGAGTCACCACTGGCGAGGAGGCCAGGGCCTCCCCATCATGGAAAAGTGGGGGACACTCATGACATGGCCCTTGGGAACCTAAGTGGGGATCTACCCCAGTGGTGATGGAACCAGAGGGGGGCACGGAGGCTTGGATGGTGCAGCCTGGCAGTGACGTGCATCAGTTAGGGAATGGATGGTGGTGGCAGCGAGAAATGAGACCATCTCCATTAAGAGTAAAAGGAAAGGATGCAACTTATTGGGCAGGGAGCCCCAGGGGCTCCCGCCCCCACTTCCAGCAGTGCCCCCCTCTGCTCCCTCAGACCTGTGCCTCCCTCGCATCTGAGGCACCCAGCCTGCAGCAACTCCCCCCCGGCCCCAGGAAAGCCGACTCCTGGGTTAACTGACCACGGCTCCAAGTGGGGGGTGACCAGGGGTGGGTGCCCCTGCAGCTGTGCTGAGCCCGGCTGCTACTAGTCATGCACAGGTGAGGCCCGGGAGAAGGAGCTCTTCCTTATGGCTTCCCACCGGAGCCCACTCCCTCAGAGAGGAGCAGAGAGCACAGGGACAGGAGTCACAAAAATCACAAGAAGAAAAAAATAATTTTAAAAAAGGGAAAAATGCAGAAAAAGGGGGAGGAGGGGGCTGCACTCTGTTCGGACACCGCTCCCCAGCCCGCTGAGCATCCCGGGGGCCCCAGGGGGCCTGGCCCTCAGATTCTGATGGCCGTTTGTGTGGCTGGAGGATAAGGCACTGGGCCACCTGCCGGGGAAGGCGGCAGCTGCTCCGGTCCCTCTGCAAACCGGGGGCTGCTCCCAGGACCAACCCAGACGGAGGAGAAAGGCTCACTCGGCAGGAGACCAGCCCACTGGTGGAAACAGCCCCGCATATCCCACCTTTGCCAACTGCTTCCTGGGGAAGCAGAACAGCAGATCCGCAAGAGAGAAAACGGGATTGGGAAAAAGAATCCAGCAGGTACTTGGTCTGGCCCAGAGGGAAAGCCCGTCTCCCATCCCGTCCCGAGAACCTGGTGGGTTTTTTCCATTAGGCAGGCGAGGCCACTTGGGGTTCCGATGGAACTCAACCACCCTATCAGCCAAAGATGAGGCATTTCCACACGAATGCTGATATTTCAAATCCAACCAGATGTGTGTGTTTGACCTTGTTCTGTACCAGGGTCCTTCCGCACAGGGTGGCCGGTGGCAGGAAGCCAGGGAGAACCCGCATCTTACAGAGAGCAACTCATGTTGCCCAAGTAAGCTCGGGGGCCTCCTGTTCCCTCAGGCTCCCCGGCCCTGAGCCTGCCCAGGTGGGGCTCAGGTGCACAGGTGCTTGTCTGCAGCAGGCAGTGCAGACCGAGAGGGGCCGCCATCTGTGAACAGCGGAGTAAATGCCCAGTGAGCTCCACCACGTCCTGTGATGAGGCTGTCTTTACAACAACAGAGAGGCAAAATTTACGGCTCCTCACAAGGCTACAAAAACCCACCCTGGTGCTGGGTACGAGACTTCATTTGTCTAGGCAGGCTTGCCCTGGCTTATGCCACAAAATGTAATTGCTTTTGTTACACAGTCACAGGAATCAGGAAAAGACATTCTTTGCGCTCCTCGTTTCCAATGCCCTACTTACCAACTTCATCCCTGATGCTGGCAAGCTCGATTGACAGCTCTTTTTCTTTCACAAGGGCACTTTCATTCTGCAAAAACAAAATGGATACCGAGAGTTCCCTAGTTTTATGCTAGATAGGCACTTTCACATGTTTAATTAATGAATCATATTAAGCAAATATTTTAAGTCTAGCCCTTAAGGAGGTCATTTTATCATTACATTAGCATATAAAAAATGTGCAAAGGCAGTCTGACTCATTCATTTGTATCACATTCAAGTTGCAAAGTTTGTAATATAATACTAACAACACCCAAGGTTGTGCTTTGCTCTGTATTGCACTCTGGGATACTATCCTATAACACTTCTTTGCATATCTATCTCCTAACCACTAATCAATTGCCATATATTATTATACATTATTAATTGTATTACTATTCTGAGATTTTTGACCATGAAAATGTTCATGCCATGTTTCTCTGCAAAGCATGTACTTGTTTCCAACTGTACCCTTAAACTTACCCTTTGGTCCACACACGGATAGCTGCCTAATGAATAATGATGATCAGATCACAAAACTTAACTTAAAACATTTCTATTTATAATACAACTAATGCCGACCTTAAGGTTTCCAAATCCTTATTCCAAAGATAGAAGGAACACCAATGTTTGATCAGTAGATACAGCAAGAGGAAAAGTCACAGCAAACGCATTATTTAGTGCAAAGACTGCCATTTGTAATTTAATGACTGCTAAGTTATTTTCGAATCAAATGCATTCTGTGATGTAAAATAGAGACGGAATTGAAGATGTGCTGGATTTGTAGTTTGGATTACTGAGTAAGCATTTCTGCTTACTATAATGTTCTTACTGCTAATTATAATTAGGCAAGATGTGGTCTATACATTCTCCTCGTATAAGAAACACCAAAAATGCAGGCATCCAAAGAAAGTCTTGGCTATTCTACAGGATGTATTCCCAACGCACACGGATTTTCAGAGGAGGAATTTTTGGCTAAGCTGTGTGCCCAACAGCATGACTATCATCAGGCTCTTTACTAACCACCTTTGCCTCGGATTTCAGCAGCCTGAAGATGCGCCAAATGCACACTCTCGTTTCCGCGGCTGTTGCACTGAAACCTTAGTAGGTAACATGGGCTGGATTGGGGTGACGGCTTCAGATTGTCAAAAAGGTATTTGCTAAGCAACGTCCTAATGTTTCTAATACCAAATTAAAACTCTATTTTCATAATAGACAGAGAGCAATTTTAGTCACAGGGGCCAAAAATTGTAAGCGGATGGTTTTCTTAACAACGTAGCAGTAGATCCATCCTTTGTGGGAATCCTGCCTCATTCACGAGGCTCTTTCCTTCCATCCCAGCCCACAGCCTCCTTCCCTTCCTTGAATCTCAGGGCTTGTAACTTGCCTAGGAGGGCCTGTTTTCTAGTCGCGAAGCTGTGCTGCCTCTGGGCTGGGCCCACCCGTGGGGGCCTTGTGAGGAGTAAATGAATGAATATACGTGAAGTAGTTAGAATGGCGCCAGGCATCTAACATGCTTTATCTAAGTATCAGCTGCTATAATTCCATTGTTTCCTTTTATTTTATTTGCAACTGGATGACATTCTATGTATACCTAGGCTCCTTCCCAAATTAATTGTCTAATGTATGTAGAATTTCACCCCACGCATATGCATGTGCCTGTCTCTTCCTCCTCCCCCCAACCCCGACTCCAGTCTAAGGTTTGATGTGGTTCAAAGAGGGGGAACCCAAAGGAGGGATGTGTTCTAATCACACCAGCCACAAGGACTTACAGCATGTTCTAAAATGGCATAATATTGCCAACTAAACTTTAGCTTGTTCCCTACAAGTTAAGACAATTTGGTATTTTGGAGGCTGTTTATTTCAGTATTTACTCAGAGATAGTGTCAAACTAGTGAAAAAAACTTGTTCCTGTTATCAGGAATAATTTTGAACACTCATATCCTCTAACTCCTAAACACAGCCGGAGAACTGAAATACTGGCCTCATCAGTCCAGAATGAGAATTCCTATAGTGCCAACTCCCAGAGTGATGGGATGTGCAAAGATGTAGACCAAGTCAGGCAACGAGCAATGAACTCACTCTAGTTTCCAACCCACCATCAACTTTCCCTCTGTTCACGGTACTATCCCTGGAAAAGGCCAATGGGGCAGTGCCCTGGGGGTGTCAGCATGTTAACAGGAGAATCTGACATTTTGGGAAGGAATTTCTTGAAGGCCCCAGGTGGAAGACGGACCCCGGCTGGACTCGGTGAGGTGGGGGCTACTGACCAAACCCGCAGGCTTGAATCGCTCTGATGAAAAGCTCACGCTGACACCCGTGGTCGGGTCATCCCCACCCAACTGTGGCTTTAGAGGACACAAGGATGAGACTTTGGGGAACAACGTGGGAGAATAACAGCAAAGAAGCAAAGAGAGAGGTGGGGAATGGGAAGACAAAAGAGATGGAGAGGGGAAGAGGGAAGGAAGTAGAAGTGTGTGATAGGAAACCCCAAGCCATTTAGGAGGCAGAAGCCATCGAAAGAGATCAAGACAACGGAATGACGATCCCCCAGCCCCTGCTCATCCCCGTCCTTTCCAAAGGACAGGCTTTAAAACCAATGAGCTTCAATCTACAATCGTCCAAGGGGTTACCAAGGAAGGTCAACTGCCAAAGATGAGCAACAGACCTAGTGGCTGAAGTGTCAAGGCAAAGGGTTAATTCTGGTAAGTTCTGGTTAATCACTAAATTAACATCAACTCTAGCCTTTACCAAACATGATCTGTGTGCCAGCATGGGTGCTGGGTAAGCCCTCTACCTCATTTATTTCTCCAAATGCTGTAGAGCAGACCCTGGGTTTTATTTCTCTTTATCGATGAGGGCTCGGGGGCCCTCTGGTTAAGTCACTGGCCAGAAAACGGCAAAGACAGAGGTTTTAACCCAGAGTCCACACTCTTCTTCAAACACTAACATGCCAAGATATCACCCACCTCCCAGGCTTATGTAAATGCAACATCAAGATCCAAATTGTAATGGGCCTCATATTGGATCCAAGCGCTTATTACCACAAAGCTGTTGGCATCTAACCAGACGAGAGGCCAAGTCAGCTCCTGACTAGTCTGTTTCATCCACACCCCTCTCCACGTCCTGGCCTACCTTCCCGTATCCTGGGGGGTTGATTCATCAATCGAGCATCGATACCTTTCCCAGCGTAGAGCCCTACCTTGGGGTCTAACTTCTAAGGAGGCAGCTCTTTAATTTTCCCTACCAGCCTCCCTAGGAACCCTTTCCAATGGCCTCCTAATACATTCCTGCTGAAGATCCCAGCACAGCTCTCTAAGGCTGGCCTGTGCAGTTTGGCTGCAGCTCTTCTTCCTTAAGTGCTTGTTTTGAAATGATATCAACTCTTGTAATTTATGAATTCTCTGCATCAAGCGAGGTAGTTTTTGTTTCTCACAAGCCAAACCAGAATGACTTAGTGCGGCCCTGCAATGAGATGAGTCAGCATCAGTGACACTGCAGGAACGGGGGTTCTTAAGCCAGAGGGAACCTTAAAGGAATCTTCCACTGTCCACTCCTTGCCCTCAGAGAGTTATCCCTCCATCTGGTGGGCTCTATCGGATCCAGCAGCCATCTGGCAAGGCCCTTAGGCTCTATCAAACACCCAGGAGTAAGAGACCACCAGACGACTCGCTTTGGAAGGATCTCATGTCACCATTTCCCTTCATTCCTTGGCTCAAGCTGGGTCTGGAGTGATGAGTTGGTGGCATGGCTGAAACACGAACAAGGCCTCCTCTGATGGATGAGGGTTTCCCTACATGGTTGGGTGAATGGAAAATTCCTAACTGGTGCCAAACACATGAGCTCCTGCTTTCACTCCAAAGGGCTAAAAATAGAACTCTGTATTAACCATCTGAATTGTCCTAGTGATACAGTCCAGAAGCTGCAAAGTCTAAGAAGGCCATTCCTCTAAAATTACTGTTTACCCGATGACAGGCTGAACTGGACGTGGGCACCTCGGGAACATTCACCTAAGCCCCGGACCAGCAGCTGCGTCTCTTTAGCTCCTGCTTTGATCTGATCACGTCCCTCTCTCCTTTGCACTGAGTCTCCTCCAGCATGGTGTACTTCACTCACAGATGGAATCCAGGAAAACCCATCCCCATGAGACATCCAAGTCACCCCTCCACCTCTAGCTCCAACACACCACTGCAAGTCTGTTTTAGGGACACCTACACTGCATTTTGGACATGGCTGTCCATTCTAAGGGTGCCCCCACCCTGGCAGGGAACGCTGCCTTGAAGTGCTCTCAGCCACAGAAGCTGGCAGAGCTACGACCCGCTAATCATTCCGCGCGGCCAAGCCCCAAGCACGCCTGATGCCCTCCATTATCTTGACACGCTTTGTCAACAGGAGTTGTCTGTTGAGATGTTGATGCTATCCAAGTGAACCCGGCATCGAGGTTTCAACTGGACAGAGGATGAATAAGCAGGAGGAGGCAAAGGGACAGCCCCAGGCAGAGCTGGGGGACCTGGTGACACAAACAGTACCTCAGCCTTTTTCTGGGCTCCTGGCACTCTTCCCCACAGTGGGCCCTTCTCTTTTCTTCTCCAACTTCCCACCTCCAGTGTGTGATCTCCTCTGAAGGAATTTTAGGTTGGCTACAGGGAGTACTGACACCAATTTCATAAAATTCACTGTAGCACTCAGGGTTGTTACCAGCTATCCCTTCCCACCTGAATTTTCTTTTAAAAGGGAGAGGCATACATCTATACACATGTAAATTAAATACACTACATATACTATCTCTCTCTCTCTCTCTCTCTTTCTCTCTATCTATCTATCTATGTAGCCCAAAGACTCCCAACTCATCTTTCCTGTTTTGAGCCTGTTCTGAAATCAGTACGGATCAGGAAAATTCAACCATATGAGCAGGGCAAGCTAAACGAAAGAAACACAACAGGGAATTAAATAAGAGATCTATAGGATTTTGGAATTTAAGGCAATGTCAAGTAACTTTTTAAACTTCTTTTTTAAATTAAAAATATTCAAGGGTAACATACATAGTCAATTACAAAGAATTTTTCATTCTCTTGGAAATAATATTGCTTTTTCACCCAGGGCTCTTGAGTTCAGGTTAGGTTTAATTCAACATGGTTTAATTCAACTTTGTCTTAATAGGAAGACATTTTCTTTCATATTTCAGAATGAACCAGAGTTGTTTTCATTCATTTGTGAAGACCACATTCATTTTCAATATTAATATTATTAAAGTTGGCCAGCTTTATAATATAGCTCTGTGGAAGAAGCCCTTGGGATGTGGACTGACCTTTTGATTTCTTTTCCGTTATTATGGCTTTAAGAGGCAGCACAGACACCTCGGTCTTGACGTAATCGATAAGTATGACTTATTCCACATACAATTAACACTACGGCCGCTGTGCTTTTGTATAATGATCTATTTGCTTTTCCACTTTGAAATGAAATTTAATATAGACTGGTCAAAGACAAAGTATCTTTTACATTTAATATTCTTCAATACATCTAAATGTCTAATTAAAGGAAAAATGAACAGTCATGTCTAGTTTTTAAAAGAAATCAGAAATGACTAAACTTAAGGGTACAGAATTCCAGCCTTTGTCCAGCAGGCTGGACAAAAGCGCTGGTTAGAAAAAGCACCTGGCTCACCCAAGAGGCTCTAGTTAAAAGGGGTCTCAACATCCCGGAATTCCAGACATGGATTACCAAAGGCAACTGGAAGGACAAAGAGTAGAAGGAACACTATCCAAAGAAGTAATGTGGGGATCTCGGATAAGTACAAGAAAAAGGAAAGTTAGCTATTACCGTGATCGTCAATCCATTTACGTATCACATAATAATTGCTCGGCCTCTCTGAATTCTACTTTCTTCCAGTCTCCTTCCCCAGAACTTCTCGCTGTCAGAGAATCCAGGCATACCTGGGAGAAACAGGCACCCTCTCCAACTCCCAGCAACACCAAGAATTTAGAGGAAAGGTAAATAAGATTGGCCTTGAGATTATAATCAATACATCAAAGGTTAGGGTAGAAAAATGCAGAGTAACCACTAGAGGGACATGATAGTATCTCAACCAGCAAGACCAGAACCAGCTGACCGATCTAACAAGGACAAGAAGGAACATCCCATACAGAGGGCAGTTGGTCAGCCCAGGTGGCCGAGAGAAGGCCGTCGCCAGGGCACACGAACAGTCCCACGGCCTGTCCAAGCGCATGTCCAGCGAGACATCAGGCTCCGAAGCCGTGAATTCCTAAATGACCCCATGCCCTGGCTCGGATTCCATTCTCATCAGGGCACCTGGAGATCGGCTGGCTTCTTGTAAAGCTGGGCTTTGGACTCTAAAAGGAAATCACATGTTTACCAGGCTTATTATTGTTCGTTTGCTTGTCAGTTATAGTTCTTAGTATTACAAAAACAAGTTGGCATTCTAGTTTAGACCCCTTTCTCCTAGAAACTCCGCATTCCTGGGAAAGATCTAGTCTGGAAGGAGTAGGATCAGGAGGTTCTGTACATGCAGGGCTGATGGTGGCTTTACCGTGGACCACACTGAGTCCATGACCTTCCAGGGTCACTCGTTTCCTTTTAAACGAGACATAGATGAATCCTCCGCAGAAGATCCCTGCTTCAAGCGAAAAACCTGGATCAGGCTTTCACAGGCTGGAAAATATTTCCCTGCTCTCTCTCTCTGCTTTTCCATGAGATTTCCCCTCTCATCTTTCATCAAGTTGGCCCCAAAACCTTGACTCATGCACCCTTTGCTTATAATTAGATTCCTTCCCTGCTTCAATTTATTAAAATCCCATCTCATTCCTCACAGTGCAATTCATTTTCCACTTTTTCCAAGAAGACTTGCACGTGATTCCTGCACTACCTTCTCTCCCTAAATTCCAGAAGCAGGCATGGTTAGCACCACCTAAATTTCATTTACTTATACTCCCGTCTGGTACTAACATTTAATTATTCCATCTGTGTTCGTGTTGTCTACCCCATTTGTAATTTTTCTGGACAAGGTGGAAGTAACAACCAAACCAAAACTGGTAAATTGCCTAAAGACAGGCTGTGACCTTTAAGAATTCTTTGCTAATTCCCATAGTAACTAGGCACAGGGTAAACCGGCAACAAATATTGTCAACAAATAGGTTTTTACAAGTTGAAAACACATATGCACAATCAGGTTTTTTTTAAACTTTTTTTTTTTTTTTCATTTAACAGATGTTTATTCATTTTATACTCTAGGTAAGATTCTATAGTTTCCACTCAATAAATTAATGCTGAAAAAGCAACTTTAGGTTTATATTTCTCACCCCAACTCTGAAACTGGTTACTTAAAAAGTATTTTTAACTATCCCACTACTTTTTCAGAACATCTTAGCTGCAGTATAGTCAAACTTTTTAAAAAATCTATTTTTTCAAAATAATTAAAAGTTTTCTATCTTGTATTTATACGAAGTTCTGAGGAATTGTTTCTTTCATTTTTAAAGGATTATAAAGCTGGACTAAAGTAATCAGAAATGACTTTATCAACCATTTTTATCAGGCCTCTTTCAAACTGTCTTGAATCTGGGGTTGTTAGAGTTGATTAAAAGACTGAAGAAGTTTGTTGTGGGATTTAAATAAACACTGATTTCTAGAGTTTGAGGTCAGAGTCGAATCTCATAATACTCTTAGTATACAATGCCTGGCTCAAGAGGTAACTACTGGATAAACAAATGATTTTGGCTCACTGTCTGTAAAAGCTATTCTGAAAAGCATGCAACTAATAAAACAATGATTTTTGGAATTGTTTTTAAGACAGCCCTCAATTCCTAAAAATGACATCTATGAATAAATATTTGCAAAACCTTCAATGAGAATACTGTTCTAAAATATAGTAAAAGCAAGTTAAGAAATGTGGGTTTGAACATTATGAAGAAGTTAATAGATGCCGTGTAAGTTTTTACGCTTTCATCAGTAAGGAATAATTTGTATCAACTTTGAAGTTTCAAAGTGAAAACATGTGAAAGTTACTTAAACACTAGATTGTAAAGAGATCAAATAACATTTACTTATCCTTCCCAATCTCCAAATTAAAGAATGACCCAAGGAAAATTCTTATTTTCATGACCTTGGTCACTTTAAAAGATATTTTCTCAAACAAAAAAAGCATGCATATTACAGTCTCTATTTCTAAATATTTTGTATCTAGATTTAAGAATATGAAATTTGTAATATTGTACATGTGGCAGATCCTTTTTACTAATATTATTGTTACAAAGCATCCTTTACCTTTTTGTGGTCACTTTTCTTGAAATGCTATATTTGGAGATGATGGAGTGCAAATGTTTTATATTTCTATTTGTTAAAAGCACATCAATGTGTATATAATTTAGTTTGTACTCATGGAAGCAAAGCCAAACCCATTGCTTTGTTATTTCCATTGGAATGAAAAGTACTAAGTGACTTTAAAGTTATCACTTTAATCATCCTGGGTGACATCTAACTCTACCCTAGGTCAAAGTTCATGGCAGGACTGATAACCAAGATGTTCCCAAGTGACTGCCTTGTAATGAGTTTTATATGAAGCCATGTATATTCCTTCACCCAGTCACTGGCTTCACCTCCAGCTATCTACTGTGATGGCCACATGGGTAGAAAGCAGCAATTTCAACTTCCTTTTAAATCCCATTTCATACATATTTGAGAAATCCAAATGTGTGCGATAATAAAATATACCACAGAGACAAGAGGTGCTGCCAGTGTATTTCCAGGACTGGAATTAAAGGCACATTCTAATTCCTTTCCTGTTCAAGCAAAGAAAGGCTTTATGTTGAAATTGTCATACAGTTCTCCTTAGCACTCTCTCTATTTTCAGTTCCCTGGTTGTGAATTTCCCTTCCAGGGAAGGTTCAAAAGACACCCTTTCTGGCTCTAACTTTTCACCTGTATGTTATTTACTCCCTATGCAATGCAAAAGAGTACAGAGAGAATAACTATACTGGGTTGTTCTCCTCTCTCACCTTAAGAATATAAATTATAAGGATGGATACTTTTTTTTTTTCAAATGGTGGTAAACTTTCAAAGTTAGCTCTTGACAAAGAGAAATATGTCTCGCAGCTCTAAATTCCCCACTGGAATGTGTTAGGTACCTTAAGTACATTAAAATGCATTAAAAATCTTCCAAGGATTTCTTGGCAGTTCGGATTTCAAGATGCTTTAGCAGAGCCCTACTATTCCAGGATAATGCAACAGTTGCATTTGAGACTGCAGGAACACAGAATTATGTAAGGCACTGCAGAGTATGCAAGACCAAAGGTTTCTGGAACACCAGGCACAAGCCAGCACCTGGGAACCTGTCAGGGGAGCCTCCTCTTTTCCAACAAAGCACACACACGCATGCTAGGGGAGGACGAGGGGCAGGGGGGCTGGCTGGCGGCTTTCTCCTGCCCTTTCCGGGGAGGCGGGGGAAGGAGAGAGGGAGAAGGCAAAGTACCGTGCTGTGCAGGCACCGCGTGCAGCTAGAAGGCTTGCAGCAGCCGTGGCCCATCCCGGCAGGCTGGCTGGAGGGGGCTCGCCTTCATTCAGCGCTCCCGCGGGCGAGTCCGGAGCCCAGGTGACCGCGCCGACGACAGGGCGCGCTGCCGGGAGCTGTCACAACTTCCATGCGGTCCCCTCGGCTGGCTACCGTATTTCTCCTAATAACTTGGGGGAATTCTGGAGCCGCAGGCTCGAGAGGAGGAGCCGCCCGGGGAGCGCCCGGGATCCTGCTCGGGAGGGAGGAGGGAGCCGGGCAGGGAGGGGGCGGGCGGAGGAGGGAGGGTCACTGGGCTGCGGGAATCCTCGGAGGGAGGCAACCGATGGTCGCGTAACAGCAGAGCATTTCCCAGTTCCGTCGCCCGAAGACGACAGCCAGCCTGCTCCCCGGCGGCCGCCCCCTCTCCCGGGAAAGGGGGTGGGAAGCCCACACAAAGGAAGATGTTCGGGCTGGAAGGGACCCCCGGAGCTGAGCTCTAAGGAAGGGGCAGGGGGGCTGCAGGACGCTCGGCTCGGCTCAGACCCTGGGTTTCTATTTTCCTGATAGGTAAAAATATTTATAAATGCGGTTGATGTGGCCAGATGACAGGCCTTTCCTGCCGGGTAACAAATATTTCTGCTGCCAGGTTATTTGTTGCCCACTGGGACGGCTGATTGCTCATTTTCAGATCTGTGTATCATGAGCAATTTTTTTCTTACTTGATAATATTTGAAATATAAATGTGATTTGCTTGCCTTGCCTGACATACACAGACCATTTAAGTAGCCTAAAGAATTAAAATTGGGGGTTGGGGCAGATATCTCTCTGACATTTATTAGCCTTAAAGGCTAATCAATTTGTTATTTGTCAAACTGTTAATGATGGGAAGGAGGCAGGGGGCCAAAGTTTTCTTCTAATGAGACTCCATATTTAAAAATATATCTATGTAATCCTGAAAATGGAAGCTGAAAATATTAAGTCCTGACACTTCAGAGGAGAAATTCTGAAATCTGTCATTTGCAGAAACAGCAAATTGCATTTTTTCTACTAAATTTGCCTAAAATGATAAGCAGATAATAGTTGTTAAAATTACATTATTTTTCCAATTAATCGAGATTTTCCAGACAGAGTTCAATTAAGTAGCATAGGCTATTTAGATTTGCTTGTAGGAAGGACAACAGTATGTTGTCAGTAAAGAAGAACAGCCTGGAGTGTTTGCCCTAAACTTAAAATAGGTTCAAATCTTTCTTTAAAGCTAAGGCAGGTAAATCAGTATAATCTTGTAGGAAGGCAATTAATTGTGCCTGTGGAAATTTTACATGCACAGACCCTTTGACCCAACAATTCCATTTCCGTCGTACAATAATACATAAATATGGATGAATGTTTACCTAAGGATATTCAATGCCGCATCATTTGTAACAGCAAAAGAATTGGGAAATATCTTAGATATCCAACACTTTTCCGCTGTTTAGAAAGGTGAGATATTGTTGAGAAAGCCAACTTTTGCAAGAAATAACGCAAAACTACACACACATCCGTTTGTCTGTGTTCAGAATAAAGCTTTTGAAAAGATACACACTGTCCATAAAGAAGCAGCAGGCCTCTGGGGAGAGGGAAATAAGGGTGAGGGAGTGAATTTGCACTTTTTGCCCTCTTGCCAGCATGGGTTATTTTTCTTGTTTAGAAAAGAAGTGCGACAGGGAAGAGGCAGGGAGCTTGGCCTGAGCTCGGCTGTGCCAGGGACAACAAAGCTGCCTCCGTCTCAACAGACCGGCCCTCCTTGGTGGTGGGCTCGGGCAACCACTCTCGGAAGACGGGCTGCTACTACTTTGAGTTTAAGCTGAGAACTGTTCTGGGGACTTCTGAATCCTTGGGAGAAAAACTTCATGTTGCAAGAAGTGGTGACTTGAGTTCACCTGGAGGCGGGCCGATCCTGCACACGGGCTTCTGACAAGTCAAGATAGAGCAAAGGCTCCACGAGGGAGTGGCCAGTGGGAGTGGGGAGGCTCTGGCAAGCGAAAAGTCTCCCCCAAATAAGGTTGCTGTCTTTGGGCAGAGTTGTCTTTCTGCAGATAGTTCGCCTTAGGAAGCTGTTTCTTTCTAAATAGGATTGAGATTACACTGTACTAGAAAATTACTGCTTGTTCTTGCGAGATGTAGGAGAGTTCTTGCTAAAGGAGATTAGGGGTGAGTCTACAAGGAGAAACAAGGTCCAGCTTCTCTTCTTAGACACAGAGGGTGTTGAAGGGCCTGGGGTTTGCACTGGTCTCCTACGTGGCTTTGTGGCCTTGCTGCATCACACACGTGGTATCACCTCGATGCAAATAACCGAGACTTAGAGAAACAGACCACTGTCCCTGACTTGCATCCTACTTGTCTTCTTTAAATGTTATAAAAATTTTGAACATACTCAAACACTCTAAAAAAACAGAGAGATATAAACAAAGGACCTTCATACACCCCTTTCCAGTCTCCAGTTATCAAGATTTTGACATGATTGTTTCATCTCTTTCTTTTTCACTTTTTTTTTCCATGCACCTGTCACCCAGATTCAGCAATTATCAAGATTTTCTCCCTTTCTTTTCATGTAGCCCTTTTCTTTTCCTCCTTTCCCCCTTTGTTAAAGTATTTAAAGCAAAGCCCTACATACTTCAGTGTGCATCACTAGAAAGCACGGACATTTCCTGAGCTGACTACAATGAAAATAACACATTGAACAAAATTGACAATATTTCCTTTACATCTAATACCTGCTCAATAACCCAAATTTTCCTGGTTTCTCAAAAATAAAACAAAACAAAACTTTACAGTTGTTTGGTTTGACTCAGGGCCCTCACAAGGACCAAAATTTGCACAAGGTTTTAAGTCTCAAAGTCTCTTAGCTACAGTTCTCCCCCCAGGTTCTCCTCCCCCAGCCCAGTGCCTTAACTTGTGCAGAAACTGGGCTGGCTGTCCTGGAGGTGGCCCCGCAGTCTGGATTTGCCCCTTTGCTTGCTTGTCATGTCATTTCATTTGTTCCTACATCCCTGTAAATGAAATTGAGTTCTTGACACTGGATTAGATTTTATTTTATTTTATTTTGGCAGCAGTACCTAAGACGCAATGCTGTAGGCAGAATCTTACCTCCCACCAGGAAGTAAGCAGTGCTGGGGTGTCCCATTTTTAGTGACACTATTGATCAGGATGTGAGAGCTTCATCTCCTCCACTGTAAAGTTCCCCATCAACCTTTCATCTAATGGTTTTGTCTATTACTAATTGTTACCTGAATAAGTTATTTCGTTGGGGTTGCAACATGGTTTTCTAATTCTATTGTCCTTTTGCACTTATGATAGCGGGAGAGTTTTTATATAAAAATAAGTTGTCTTCCTCAACCAGAGAGATTTCAATATTTCACTTCCCTGCAGTGCAGTCTATACAGGAAAGGGAGTATAGATGCTTAATTCTTTCCTTTTAAGTGCCAATTTTCGGAATAATAACTTGGTGTCCCTCACTCTCAACTTTGGTTTAAAATGAGGTGCTTTTTATTATCTTTTTTTTTTTTTTTTTTGGAAGTAAGGGAGAAGGAGGAAGCTTTAAAATCAGGAATCAAAATACAGGAAGGCATCTGGGAGTAGCACAGACATTTAAGATGAATGCGTACAGCAGGAAACCTTGCCTTAAACCCCCTATCTGATGCGCTGGTAGCTTAATTCTTTTTTTTTTTATTGAGATTGTTCACATACCATACAATTTACAATTATCCAAGTATACAATCAAGTGCCCTTTTTTACTCAATGGTTTTCAATGAGTTTGTTTCTGTTTTTAAGTTTTTTGGTTTTGCTTTCTCTCACTTTTTTCAAAACATCATTATAATCTCAGATTTTTAAAAATTTAAATATTTAAATATTTAAATATGAACAATGTGTTTTAATCAACTGCATTTATTATCCCTTTTAGATGCTCAATTTATCCTATCATTGGCCAGTGGAATCCCCTTCTTGTTGGCCCGTGTCCTTTTGACACATCCGTTAGTCCACCTTCCCTGCCTTCTGACCCAACGAGATATCCTAGGCCCATCTTGTGTATTTCCTGCTCTCCCTTCCAGGACCTCCTTCTGGTTGGTAATGGTAATTAGATACCACAATTCAAGTGCTATCTGTTGTCCTTTGAGGGCCACCTGGTGGAAAGGGGATTTCCCAGAAGGAAGTGATTCTTCCCACAAACTGTCCCTGGAGTGAGAAGGACACAGAGGTGAGAAGGAAGTAGAGCCTTCTCTCTGGGCCTTCAGCAGCTGGGGCCTGGTTTCCAGGTTGGGAAAAACAGCCACTGAAACTCACTGGCCTCTAATCATGGTGGTAAGAGCAGGCCCAGGTAGGGAGGTCCCCTCACACATAAAAATTCTCCAGGGAAAACCCCAAATGCCTGAATGCCAGAAAAATGCCTGAATACCTGAGAAAAAAAAGAAAGAAGAAAAAAAAAGAAAAAAAAGAAAAAAAAAGGGAGTTCAGACTATTGTGATTTGGTATAAAAGGAAAATATGACCTCGGAGGCTCATCAAATCAAGGACATTTTGGCTGCAATATTTAAAAAGGCTGGCGATTGTTTTTATTTCTGGCATACTTTCTTGCATTGGAGTGGGAACAAGTATTTAGAAAAGCCACTTGAAAGCCTGACGGTCTGTCCCTTCAGAGAAACCCTTATGAGCACTCCGTGTTTGGGAGGAACAGTGAATAACAGACACAACTGATCTCTAACAGATGCCAGGCCCTGTGGGCTTAGAGCTTGCATTCACCATCTCAAGGCATCCTCACAAAACTCGATGAAACAAGCACCGTTATCCTCTCCATTTTACAGACAAGAAAACTGAGGCTCAGGGATGACACAGCTTGGCAGTTGTGCATAAAACTAGGAAGTGATAGAGCAGGGACTTGCACTCAGGTTTGCCTCGTAAGCTTGCACCCTTGGTCAGGACTTCACTACTGCATAATAAGTGTAACATCTTTTGTCTTCGAGTATAGCATTAATTGTAACTGTGGGTTATAACCTGTATGAGGGCCCAGGGCATGCGAAAATGAAAAAGGAAATTCAAACGTATTTATTGAGTTACCCTCCATTTTCATAGCTTGGAGCCTCTACTTAAGTGTTTTATTTTGTTAAGTATATTTGCAAACAAATGTAGAAACAACTTTAAACTGACATCGTGGAAACCATGTGCATAAGTCCAAGTTAAAATGTTCAATTTTATTATTTCTATATCTTTGCCTTCCTTAAACCTGGAAACCCCACTTCTCTCTGTCCCCCCAATATATTACCGCCCCTTAGTGTGGCACCAGTCAGACTCAAGCCTTCTGCTCAAAGTTGATCCCCAATCAGTCCAGTGCCACCTTACCTCCTCCAAGGTCTCTACCTGATCCTCCCACTAGGAGGGGATTTTCTCTTCCTCTGCAATTTCGTGTCATTCCGGATGCTTCCTCTTGTCCCAGGACACCCTGCCTCATGTGATGATAATCCTTTTCCTGTCTTCCCCGAAGTATCATGGCCCCCTTGCTGTGCCTCACTCACATTCACACCCACGACTCTAGCAAAATGCCTCGAACAGTCTCAGCGAAGCCCTCCTGAAGCGGTGCCGTTGGGACCCTGGCGAGTTGAACGAGTCAAGGTGGCCCCTGGCAGTGGCACTTGGGTGTCCTGTGCAGTTTGTGAGCCACGGTGCCTTTTGCAGGAGGCTGCCAAGATGAAAATTGCATTTCTGCCTCTCTACTTATTTCCAAAGAAAACCATGAAAAATGATCATGAAAGTACCCCTTGCGGGTTGTCAAGGCAACCATCTGTTTGTTTTGGTCCCCCGTCCACGCCCCTCCTTTTTCCATGCTTCTGAAATATGAGCTTGAGAGCTAACAAGGGTTTATAGCAAAGGGGTTGGCCAGGAAAATATGCGTAGCTTTTACCAAACACAATCCAGCCAGAGATAATGATGAGATGAGAATAGGCTGGAATCTCTAATCTAGAAAAGATTCATGGTTATGATCATCTGCAAACAGACGAAAGATGGTCTAGAAACACCTTTAACATGCTCACCAGAATTTAGAAAATTTAGGGAAAATAAAAGAAGAAACCGATGACATATGTGCTTTTCTGTTCTTTGTGCTTGTCAAAAGAGAAATAGAAAAATGTCACTTTTAATAATACCCAGGTAGGAAAAGTTGCTACTTATGTAGAACAATCTTTGGTTTTCTAAGACCATTGTTCTTTGACAGCATTTTTTTGTTTTCCTTTTAAGTCAGTAACTAAGATGACTGGAGGAGAGAGATCCTCCTTAAGTTTCTAGATTGCATTCAAAAGAGTTTCTCCCAAGACAGAAATGAAATTCCAAAGGGTCTTTACTAGCTGGATAAATAGGTTAGATAAGATTAGACGACGGATAGGCAGCATCAGATACAGAGATGGGAAACAGTTGGCAAACTCTCAAAGTACATCTGTTTATTTGACATACACTAGATGAGGAGGATGGTCACAGTGGACCATAAGCCAGATGTCAATCAACAATGCAGCCACTGTTAAAAGGGCAAAAGGAAAAAGGCAGGTACAATATAGAGGTCAGGTAGATTTCAGCTTGAATCTCAGTTCCATGACTGGGTAACTCACTCACTCTCCTTGAACTTCAAGTGCCTCATCTATAAGATGGAGCTAAGTATCATCTACATAAGGGTGTGAGAAAATGTATCTAAAGTGTCCAATTTCTGCCACTCAATAAAACAAGGTTACTGTTTTTTTTTTTAATTAGAGAAGTTGTAAAAAATCATGCATAAAATACAAAGTTCCCACACATCACTCTATTATTAACACCCTGCATTAGTGTGGTACATCTGTTACAAATGATGAAAGCAAATTTTTATAATTGTACTATTAACTTTAGTTCATGCTTTACCTTAGGGATCACTGTGTCGTACAGTCCCATGGATATTTTTAAATTTTTATTCCAGTAACATACATATACATAGCCTAAAATTTCCCCTTTTAACCACATGGAAATATACAATTCAGTGTTGTTAATTATGTTCACAATGTTGTGCTACTGTCGCAGTCACCCATTACCAGAACTTTTCCATCATCCCAAGTGGAAACGCTGCACAATTTAAGCATTAACTCTCTATTCCCTACCCACACTCCATCCCCTAGTAACCTAAATTGTAGATTCTTACTCTAGGAGTTGCTTATTCTAATTATTTCATACCAGTGAAATTATGCAATATTTGTCATTTTGTGTCTGGCCTATTTCACTCCGTACAATGTTTTCAAGGTTCATCCATATTGTCACATGAATCAGAACTTCATTTCTTTTTATGTCTGAATAATATTCTGTTGTGTGTATATATCACAATTTGTTTACCCATTCATTGGTTGATGGACATTTGGTTTGCTCCCATCTTTTGGCAATTGTGAGTAATGCTGCTATGAGCACTGATGAGCCAATATCTGTTCGAGTCCCTGCTTTCAATTCTTTTGGGTATATACCTGGAAGTAGAATTGCTGGGGCATATGGTAATTCCATATTTAACTTTCTGAGGAACCACTAAACTGTCTTCCAAAGCAGCTGCACCATTTTACATTCCCACCAACCATGAATGAGTGTTCCTATTTCTCCACATCTTCTCCAACACCTGTAATTCTCCATTTTTTAAATAGTAGCTATTCTTGTGTGAAGCGGTAGCTCATGGTTTTGATTTGCATTTCCCTAACAGCTAATGATGTTGAGCATCATTTCATGTACTTTTTGGCCATTTGGATATCTTCTCTGGAGAAATGCCTATTGAAGTCTTTTGCCCATTTTAAAATTGGGTTGTCTTTGTTGTTGAGTGTAGCAGTTCTTTATATATTCTGGATATTAAAATTGGATATATGTTTTCCAAATATTTTCTCCCATTCTGTTGTTTTACTTTCATGATAAAGTACTTTGATGCATAAAATGTTTTCATTTTGATGAGGTCTCATTTAAATATTTTTTTCTTTCGTTGCTTAGGCTTTGGGTATAAAGTCTAAAAAACCATTGCCTAACACAAGGTCCTGAAGATAGGTCTCTATATTTTCTTGTAGGAGTTTTATAGTTCTGGCTCTTACATTTAAGTCTCTGATTCATTTTGAGTTGATTTTTGTATATGGTGTGAGATAGGGACCTTCATTCTTTTGCGTATGGATATCCAGTTTTCCAAGCACCATGTGCTGAAGAGACTATTCTCTCCTGAGTGGTGCATGTTGTTGCATGTAGCAGTAGTCAGTTCTCACTGTTGTACAGTACTCCACCGTATGACTATATCACAATATTTAATCTGTTCTACTATGGATGGGCATTTTCAGTTTGGGGCTATTATGAATAGTGGTGCTATGAACATTCTTGTATATGTCTTTTGGTGACTACTTGTTACACATTACAGTTGGGTAAATCCCTGTGTATAAATTTGCTCAGGGCTGTGGGTACAATTACACTTAGTTCGTGTGTCACTTTGGTTTTAATTTTCATCTCCCTGATGACTATGAAGTCAAGTACCTTTTCATGTGTGTATTGGCCAAATGTTTATCCCCTTTCATAAAGTGCTTGTTCACATCTTTTGCCCATCTTTTAAACGTGTTTTCCTGTTTGTTATTGATTTTAGGAGTTCCTTATTTATTTTGGATATCAGTCCTTTGTTGGATATAGGTATTGCAAAGATCTCCCATTTTGTGGATTTTTCACACTCTTAATGGTATCTTTGGATAAAAATAATTTCTTAATTTTAACTTAGTCCAGTTTTTCCTTTTCTTTTCCTTTATGGTTAGTGCTGTTTAAGCAATCTTCACCCAGACCATGGTCATGAAGGCATTCTCCTATATCCGCCCCCCCACCCCCAGAAATTTATTTTTCATTTTCAGATCTACAATCCATCTGGAATCTACTTTTTTTCCTGTGTGTGGGTATGTGTGTTGTGAAGTAAGGGGAAAATTCACTGCTTTCCATATGGATATTTAATTCACTCAGAGCCATTTATTGACGAGCCCACCCTTTCCTTGCTGCACTATAAGGTCACTTTCATTGTAAATGGAGATTTACTATTTATAACCATGGTGACACCTCATCTTATAACAACCCCATGAGTACGGGTAAAGAGAAGGCTATTGAAAGTGGTCCTATCCACCAGTGTCTCAATTCCAAATAAGCCTCAAACACTGGTGGGCAAAGGCCATTCAGCTACAAAGTGGCAGAATCTAGATGTGCACTTGCCTTCCCTACTATACTCTGCTGAAGCAACAGCCTCCTCAATAACAGACAGGACCACAGCAGAAATGGGGGCAAAACATCACTTTCCTCAGCACATGGTTTCTGACCTTTGGTAAGACTAGCCCTCCATTCCTCAACCAGGTTAAGATTCTCCCAGTACCCTCTCCATCTCCTTTGTAGCATTTCTAATGATGTCAATTAAGTAATTATCTGATCTGTTGATTTGTTTAATGTACATCTTCCCACTGTATCCTTATCACTTAACACAGCACCTGCAGGTGCCAATAAATGTTTGCTGAATAAATACTTCAAAGAATGAGTGCATTAATCCCACTTAACGTAGAAGAATGTCAACGTATAGAGACCTGTTATGCAACAATGAGCCTGTTGCTCTAACGTTTAAAGGGTGTTTAAAACCCCTGAAGAATGATAATCCTTAGGCCTGTTGGTACAGACATGGTCAAGCAAAGAAAAACTGGTCTGACATCCACCCGGGATTTTCTTCTGATTTGGAGCACTGAAGAAGTACAAAACTGTACACTTACCATCATTATCTTTAGGATGTAGAAGTGGAAAAAAGCTGAAGACCTTAGCATTTCTCTCTCTCTTTTCCACTGATGGTAAAACCCTGGCCATCTTTCTGTGTGGGTCATCACTAAACAACATCTTTAGCAATGTGCACTCTAGATTGCCACAGGGACTAAAACTAATGATTCTGATCTGTTTTTACTCTCCACCCCAAACACAGATTCCCAAAGTTGCTACCACTTCAGGAAAGGACATAGTAGGTGTGCTGGTTTGAATCTGTTATGTACCCATAAAAGACTATGTTCTTTTAATCCACTCCTGTGGGGGCAGACCTATTGTGGGTGGGATCTTTTGATTAGGTTGTTTCCATGGAGATGTGACCCCACCCATTCAAGGTGAGTCTAAATTAGTTTACTGGAGTCCTTTAAGAGAGCTCACAGAGAAAGAGAGCTCTGAGAAGCTGAGAGAGACATTTTGGAGAGCAGCTAAGATATGCAATCCAGAGTTTGCCCCCAGGAGAAGCAAGGAGGACCCACAGGAGCCAAAAGAAGCAGAGAGAGAGCCTTAGACGGGAACGCTCCATGAGAAACCAGCAGAGAGCCAGTCCCAGACCCAGACGCTTGGAGATGCAGACAGAAGGACGTTTGGAGATGCTAAGCTAAGAGATGAAGCCCAGAGTTCACTCCAGAGAAGCTAAGCGAGAACCCATAGATGCTTAAAGAGAAAGTCACTGAAATCAGAAGCTGAAAGCAACACAACCAGGGAGCAAAGGACCAGCAGACACCAGCCACGTGCTTTCCCAGGTGACAGAGGTGTTCCGGACACCATCAGCCTTTCCTCAGTGAAGTTATCCTCTTATTGACGCCCTAGTTTGGACACTTTTATGGCCTTGGAACTGTAAATTTGTAACCTAATAAATCCCCTTTGTAAAAGCCAATCCATTTCTGGTATACAGCATTTCGGCAGCATTAGCAAATCGGAACAGTAAGTGTCCCCAAACTAATGATTACATTTGATATTTGACAAAAGTCTACACTCACAGGGAAGGTGAACACAGTCCTTTGAAAATAATATAATTCATTATAATCTTATTTAAAATCCAGCAACAAATCCTGTTATCTCTAGCTTAATAATAGCCAAAGAATTTGACCAATTCATAAACCATTGTACTAAGTATCCTGGCCCAAATGCCGTCACCTTTTATTTGGATCATGGCAGATCCACCCACCGATGTTTCTGAATCCACCCTTGTCCCTGACTCCAGTCTATTCTCAACATATTAGACAAGGGGAAATAAAAAAAAAACAAAAGTCAGACCATGCCTCCTTTGGCTCTACCCTTTATGGCTTCCTTCCTACTCAGAAAAAGAGCAAAAGTCATCTTGAGGGTGCTTCTTAATTGACCTTCCATTACCTCTCAGAGCTCATCATCCAGCAATCTCCTCTCACTTTCTACTCTCCAGCCAACCTGGCCTCCTCGCTGTCGTAAGCATGTCAGCCATTTCCCACCTCCGGCTCTTTGCACACACCGATTCCTGTGCCTGGAACACCATTCCCCAGATATGCACATTCCTTGTGCCCTCACACACATCATCAGTGATGCCTTCTCTAGCCACACTATTTAAAATGACAGCAGACTCTCACCCCACCCTAGTTCACCCCGTATCTTCTTTTCCTGATTTTTGCCCTTCAAGGCACTTACCATAATTATTTGATTATGGCTTATCTTTTCCTATCACAGTGTGAGTACCATGTAGAATGGGATTTTTGACATTGTTGCTGTTGCTTGCTCCACTTTGCACACTTCCTGGCACACAGTAAGTACTGAATATATATTTATGAGTTGATGAATAAATGAGTGAAGGCTAACCACTGGCTCAGGTCAAAAAGAGAAAAGATAAAAGGTTAGAAATACAGTAAGGTTATTCTACAGATATAGATTTTAAAATGATACAGAAGGAAGACAGTGGAAGCTCCTGACATCTCCAAACACTTCCTTCAAAATCAATACAGAATAAGAAGAAGAAAAAATAAAACTCCACAATACCACACCTCCAGCACAACTTAAGGACACAGAATGACCAAACTTCAAAATTTTAAGTAAAAAGATAAAAAACACCAAATCACAGAAAGTGATTTCTCACTCTCTTGCCCTTCCATAAGACTTTTCTGGGAGCAAGAACAGGGTCAGAAAAACTGCAGGGGAAAGAAAAGGGCTGGGCTAGCTAGTCTACTCTAAGTATGAAAGTACTAAAAAAAGTGTCCTGGTAGACAGCAGCTTGGTCTACAGGGCAGGAACTTAAAGGCATGTGAGATTTGAAGTGGCAGTCTTTGAAATGCCGAGCTTCCAGGGAAGCAAAAGGAAGGCAGAAATCCCTGTGACAATTGGGTGGTGAGAAGGAAAGAAGCAAAGGGAAAAATATAGGGTCTTGCAAGACAAAGAGTACCCAAAATTCAGAGGATACAAACTCCTTCCTCTACCATCAACGCCTCCCAATAAAAATCCCACTAAAGAATCTGGACTTTGCTACACTTACAAAAGAAGGCGAAAATATGGGAATCATGAAAACCACCCCAATAGAACAAAAATGAACAGGAAAAAAAAAAGATTAAATGCATACAGAAGTATTACAAAGAATCACTAAACAAGATTAACTGTTCCTCAACTGATGTAAATTTACCCCAAGAAACAACGATGAAAGGGAAGAAAACTACAAGGGAACACTTCAAACTGATTAAATATACTCAAGCATTTGAGTTTATGAAAAAAAGATCTTGAATCAGAAACACAAAAACTAGAACAGAAATGTACAAAGAAGGAATAAAGAAAGTAAAATACATTCATTGATTGTTATATAGGCAATAGGTGGGAGTTAAAGGATACTATTGAAAACTGACAAACCAGAAAGTAAAAGGTTAACTGAAAAACAGGGGACTATGAACATTTAAAAAGATGTAAGTGTGGGAAACTGAGTCTTCCATGCTGCCTGAGGCATATCAAGGGTGGTGGCTGAGAATGCTGAGCCGCAGGCCTGCATAGAATGCCATGCAGGCCCGCCCTGTAAAGATGTAAGCCTTGTGACTATGATAACGATATACACCTGATGTATGTGTCGTGTGACTACGATATACACCTGCTGTAACTTGTGACTATTACGTTCCTGATGTAAACAAGATGTACGCACCTGATGTAAATGCATCTGATGTAAACATAGGTATCTGGTGGGCTCTCCCGAGCCTGAGGATCTTTAGCATATGCATGTGGTCTGCTCTAATAAATAGCTGGAGCAAAAATGCATTGGTGTCCATTCACCCTAGAGGCGAGTGGGCCCCCTGCTCCCTTAACTCTTAGCTTTGTGTCCGTGTCTCATTCCTGCGTCACCCTGTCAGCAATATATAAGTATAAAGGTAACCACTAGAACAAAAATAAAACCCTTCCTAAATATCATTTTTTAAAAGAAAAGAGCAAATAATATAATTTTTAATAAAAGAAACACAGCAAATATAATCTAATAATTATAAAATATTATGATAGAGTTGAGACCAAACATGTTAGTCATATCAATTAAGTGTGAGGGACTTAGCATACCAACTAAAAGAAAACAATTCTCAAGTTGGCTCACAATGTAAGACCCAACTATATGCTATTTATAAGAGCTATATGAAACAAAATTCAGAAAGGCAAAACATAAATTTATTGGGTAAAGATATACCAGGAAAATGGAAACAAATAAGAAATCGGGGATAGCAATCCTGATATAAAACAAAAAAAGAATTCATGCTTAAGAGTGTTAAACACACAAAGAAGGGCATTTTTTAATACTAAAAGCCAAAATTATCTTGAACATTTAGCACATAAGAATATTTATGGACCAAATAACACAGCAACCAACTTTATGAGATATACCACTCTTAGTTCAATACAGATTAAATTGCAAAAAAAATAATAATAATGCCAGGAGATAGAAGACCTAACCAACATAATCAACTAAGTAGATCTTATGGATACACTTTATACTTTGATAATAGTGAGTATACCTTTTCATCAAATGCCTATGAACTATTCTAAAAATTGACTATATATTAAGCCACAAAGAAAATATCAGTAAGTTTCATGAAGTATAAATACTATACTCTCTATTTTCTGATCACAGCATTCTCCGATCACAATGCAATAAAAGTAGAAATTATTAACCGAAACTGAAAACAAAAAGGCCTTCCACCTAAAAATTTTGAAAGGCTTCCTACTGAACAGCTCTTAGTTGAAAAGAAAATACAAATTGAAATTATAGAATTTATAAAAACCAATAATGAAAACACTACATATAATCACCTATAGGATATATATAATGCAGTTATCACAGGAAAATTCATAGCACTAAACACTGTCATTAATAAAAAACAAAAGAATATAAATAATGACTTAAATACCCAGCTTTAAAAAAAAAACCCAACTAGAAAAGAACAAAGTAAATCAAAAGAGGAAAGAACAATAAAGACAAAAGCAGAAATTAATGAGGTAGAGAACAGAAAACCAGTAGACTTAATTGATAAACATTAACAGAAGAGCAAACTATTAGCTAACTTGTACCAGAAAAAACAAATTAGGAAATGACAAGGGGCACACAAGTAAAAAGTAAAATAAAATCATGAGGCTACATCACAGATCTTTTTGCAAGTAAATTGGAAATTGACCCCATTAGAGATGGAAAGTTTAAACATACTAATTTCCATAGAATCAGGCCCAAAGGGTTTTACAGCAGTCTTCTACCAAATTGACAAAGACCAGGTAGTTTCAATACTCTATCAATTGTTACATAGCATTGAGAATAAATTTCCTAATTCTTTTAATAAATTAAGTATGCCATTGATACCTAAGCCTAATAAAGACACTACAAAAAAAAAAAAAAAGAAAAAAAACCCTACCAATAACACTTATGAATATTGACACAGACGTACTAAATAAAATACCAGCAAACAGAATGCATCACCTCATTAAGAAAAAATACACCATGACCAAGTGGGATTTATTCCAATAATAATAGGGTTGGTTCAATACTAGGAAATCCATGCTGCTAGGCCTAAGGGGGATAAATATGATCTCTCCATAGCTGCTGAAAAGGCCTTAAACAGAATGTTCAGCATCACTCCTATTAAAATCACAGGATTTCTTAATATCATAGCCCTAAAGCCAGTGTTTTACCTAATGGGGAAATACTAGAGGCATTTCCATGAAAATCAAGAATTGCATCCAACATTGCAATTAGACAAGAGAAATCAATGCACAGCTGGTAGAAGTATAAATTAGTTCAGTTACTTAGGAGAACAAATTGGCAATATAAGAAAGTTGAAACAGGTACACACTTCAACCCAGTAATTCCACTTCTAAGTATATACCTGAGAGGGAAACCTGCACAAGTGCACAAGTTGACATGTTTAAGAATGCTCAACTCATTTTTAATAGCGAAAATGCAAACAATCTAAATGCCTTTTAATTAAACACAGGATATATAAATTATGGTACAGTTATTTAGCAGATAAAATGGATGAATTAGATTTCCATGCATCAACATGGACACATCCCCAAAGCATAAGTTGGTGCATAAATGATATATATATAGTATAATATTTATATGGCCTAAAACCATGCAAAAACAATGCTATGCATTAGTTATATAATGGGGTTTATATAACTGCTGTCTCGTTAGAGACCCTGAGCCTCCTCTACCAGCCGAGCCACTCCTGGATTCTTGGCTCTCAGAAGCTGTGAGGTGATAAATGCTTGTTGAGCTGCCGAGTTTCCGGGTAATTTTCTATGCAAAAATAGATAACTAACACAGGTGTGGTTTCTTCTTGGCTGGAATGGTTACAGGACCATGGAGAAGTACATTTCACATTTATCTGAAATATTTTGTTTCTAAAATAAAATTATGTAAAGCAAATATGGCATGATGCTAAATTTTATTAAATCACATAGTTGGCACGTGGTCATCATTATATAGTTCTTTATACTTTCTGCAATGTTTGGAACATTTTGCATGCAGAACAACATACTGTTCAGTGTCATAGCTTATTGGTCAGCGAGATGTTCCTCGCTGTCACTTCAGTGGGGTGACTCTGCTCGCTGACCGCTACATATGCCAAGTCTTTTCTGGAAGAGTTTTAAGTCACACTCAGCAGAGCTAAAATATGGAACTTCAGAGGCTTACTTCTTTGGTAGGCTGTGCTGTGTCACTTGGATTTCTGCTACCATAAATAAGAAACAGTATTGAACTTGATATTTTTATTTAAAAAATTGTGACACTTACAAACTTTCTAAAAGCCCTCAGACTAAAATAATAAAGAAGACCAGAACAAGTTCTCAATATGATTTAAAGCTGAAAAATTTTGCATAGGTTCTGGTAAAATGATCTAATTAAGAAGCAAATCAAAATGCTCAAGTTATAGCTACTCAGCATGATTAGAGTGCTGATTATTCAAATGAAATCAATTAGTCACAAATTCCCCAAGAACATTAAGTCACTCCCCAGTGGCAGAGAAGCAGGTATTTTTACTCTTCTATTGAATACACCCTGGATTAATTTCTTTTCTATGAAAAGCTGTTGAACATTTACTACGTAGTGTCTAAAGAAAGATCAGGAACACTTTAGTCCCACAACCGATACAGGAATGGTGAACAATAAGAAAGGTTTCTTGAGGCATAATACCTATAACTGAAATTTAAAAAAAAAAAAAAAACAATGAACTTGTCATTTCTGGGCATGTCTCCAGTGACATCTCATTTTAGAGCTGGGTGAGGATTCCAAGAGAATGAACTTTCAGGAAAGCAGAAGAAAACCTAGGTTTATACTTATGTTTATTATATTATATTATACTGCATTATATTATATTATATTGTATTATATTATATTATATTACATTCAACACAACTTTGAACAAACCTTCCTTTTGGTGATGTAACAGCTATTTGGTCTCATCTGTTTTGTTCTGTCATCAGGGCAAGCCCTA
This sequence comes from Choloepus didactylus, assembly GCF_015220235.1. NCBI lineage: Eukaryota > Metazoa > Chordata > Mammalia > Pilosa > Megalonychidae > Choloepus > Choloepus didactylus. Next base: position 10,510,866 of record NC_051318.1, read on the forward strand.
AAGGATAAAGCAAGCCTTCCCTCTATCCAATCTTTATTCCTTCCTCACTCTGCTTATAACCTGGGTGTAAACTGCAGGTGGCTCCGAAGGCTGAAGGGCCCCGGGGCTGACCCAGGTGTTAAGTCAGAGCTGAGTCCACCACTCAGGTGTCCTCATTAGAAAAAGAAGCCACTAGAAGCCCCCTAAGAGCAAGGCTAAAATGGCATCTCCGTGGAGAGAGATGAGGCTAGGGAGGCTGCAGGGGCAAATAATGCCCTGAACCTCAAGTCAAGGAGCTTGCCCTTTATTTTGCTGAGCTTGGAGAGTTACCGGAAGGTTTCTGGTCAGACTGTAAGTTAGTAACTCCCTCTGTAATGGGATCAAAACTAGAGACAGTTGATGAAGACAAAGTACGGATGGAGTGGATTGGAAAGATAAATAGATATGTAAGTACATATATTTATGAAAAAAATACTGGAGTGGATGGAGGCAAGGAGGACCCCAGTTTCCTAGTTTAGGTAACTGTGGGGCAAAATGGCGTAAGCAAGGTTAGGAGCAGGTCTGGCAGGAAACCGAGGGCTGCTCCTTGGGATCTGCTGAATCCAGTATTCCTGGTAACTGGGTGGAGACAACAAGCAAATTGGGGTGCTCAGAGTTTGGGGAGTCTTTTGCACATATGTAAAAGCTGAAGCCATAAGAATGGGCAGGATTTAAAAACAAAAGAGAGAGAAGTGGTCAGAAATGGTCAGAAAGTGAGGAAAATCAGAAGAGTGCAATATCAGAAGCTAAGAAAGATTCCAGAAGTAAGGAGTGATCAAAACGATCAGCCAAGAGACACAAGAAGTTAGGGGTTGGCATTAGGGCATCATTGGGGTGACCTCGGAGAAGGCAGACACCGCAGGGATGGGGAAGCCAGAGCTGGGTTACAGCTGGTGAAGACTGGAAGATTATGTTACATGACAGGGAGACAGGGCAATGGGGAATGAAGGGAGCTTTATTTTAGGGAGGTGAGGCTTGTTTATAAGGAGAAAAAGGGTCAGGAAGGAAGGAGAAGATATAAGCGAGAGAGGTGGTGATCCACGGGGCAGGGCCCCAAGCGTAGGGGGACAGGGTGCTGAGTGAGGGCACAGGTGCACAGGCATTGGCAGGGGGATACTTACCTTGAATTGGAAGAGTCTCATCCTCTGAGACTGGTAAGAAGGAAGTGAGGATTATTCTAGATGCATATGGATCTAGAGCAGGGAGCGGGGGTAGGGAAGTAGGAGTGTGGGAAATTGGGGATGCTCATGCTCACTTGTCTTACTCTTCTTGATGAAGTAGGAAGCAAGGTTTTCCAGTAAGAGGGAGAGGTGGCTGAAGGCATGCATCTAACTCCCCTTTCTCCTTCCCAAAGTGCAGTTTTAAGTTCATAAGTACTTCTGGAAGGAAAAACTAAGATGTGAAAAAAAAAAAAACAGAATCAAAGACAGACCTCAGGGAGAACAGGAATATTACATAGGAGACAAAACAGTTCTGACGGCTCAATGGTATGGACCCTGGAGATCTTACCATTCCTCAGCAACAGGTGTTTTCCTGCTTCCTACTATAGCAACTCTGCCTTATTCAGGACTCAGCTTTTCTCTAGATTTTCTGTTTGTTCTTCTGCAGCTGCTACCTACTATCATCTCTGTCCTCTTTTCTCTTGTTCATGATTTATGCTTACTCATGGATTTTACTCCTCCCGGCTTTTGCTTCTGCCTTCTCTTCATCTGCTTCTGCCTCCACTTCTGCCTCCTCTCCTTCTGTCACCTGCTGACTCTATTGCTATATTTCAGAAACAAAGCCCCTAAGAGCAAGCATTGATTGGGTCCAGCAGGTGCCCTCCAGCGCAGACCACACCATGGGGAAGAATTCTTGTCTCGATTGCTGGCCAAATTTGTTGGGGTCATGGGTCCCAAGTATAGTGATCTAATCAAACAGTACTCAAGTATCACAGACGACTCTCCTATTTAGGTGGCTGTGGGCAGAAAGTTGAAGGGAGTAACACATCCTTGCAGACTTCATATTAAGAAATGTGTAGAACTGACGTATGTGCATGTATATCCACACACGTGCGTGGATGTATCTAAGACTTTTCCTGAAGTTCATTACAGAGGACCTGAAGATAATACCACTTTTTGTTTCTGATTAAATGACCCTATATTGTAAAGATGTAAATTCCCTCCAATTTAAACTATAAATTCAGTGCACTTGAACTCTAAATCCCAATGTTCTTTTCTTTCAAACTTGGCAGATTATTTTTAACTATTTAACTGGAAAAGAAAATGCATGAGAATAGTCATGAAAAAATTTCAAAACTACTAATGGTATAGAGAAAATGCTTGAAATATATAAAGTTATTATAAAACAACAGTAATTAAAACAGTATGGTCCTCATACATATCTAGATAAGGTGATCAACGGAACATAAAAGAGAGCCCAGAAATAGAACTACGTATATTTTGGAATTCAATAATATAATACAGGTGGCATCGCAAATCCATGGGAAACGATGGCATTTGCGATCAGTGATGTTGAGACAAGAGGTTCCTTATGTGGAAAAACACATAGGTGAGCCCACTACCTTAAATCATATTAAAAAATGAATTTCATAAGGATTTAAAATATAAACATTAAAATTAAAACTGTCAAAGTATCAGAGTCAAATATGTAGGAATATCTTTATAATCTTGGGGTGAGTGGTCTTCCTAAGTATGAAATCAAACTCCTAAGGCAGAAAGGATATTTCATAGATTTGACTACCTAAAAAGCAAGATCTTCTATATGTTAAAAGACATATAACCAAAGTAACATCTACAGATTGAAGAAAATATTTGTCACACATATGTTAACATCTTAACATTAACATTATTATTTATCATACATCAACATGAAAAAGACAATTTAAAAGAGAAACGAGCAGAAGACGTGAACATGCCTTATCTCTTCTGAAGTGTAGCAAAGAACATAAGATTTGAAGTGAAAAGAAAACATATGCCTGTGCCCACTCTGCCAAATTGCCATGTGCAGCCCTGAGCTACTAAGCATGTTGAGGGCTTGCTTAACACATCAGAATAATGCCCACTGATGACATTAACCCTGGGTATTGTTGATAAAGGGCCAGCCTATGTGCTTCTATTCAGTCAATGAAAGAAAAAAAAAAACTTTGCTTATCTGATGCCAGATTTCAGAGCTCCCAGGACAGATTATTTTCTGCTCTGATTAAATGTCAGGTCTTGTCGACTTGTTGGTCAAATGGTGCAGTAATCACATTACACCCTTCCTCTCTCGGAACTTCAGGTCTGTATCATTTTACAATTTTGGTGCTGCTTAGAGATGCTTGTCAAGCCTCAACTGCTTTATAAATTCCTCAAGAGCAAAGTTCTTGTCTTTGATTTCTTCTTTATTGCCTTGCATCCTTTTACTTAGGAGTTCTCCACGAATGCTTCATAAATGCTGACTGCTCATGTATTCATCCATTTCCAGATACAACCTCGCTTCTTCCATTGCTTCTGCCACTGCAGACCCTCTCCCGGAGGTTATTTTCCTCCTTACTGAAGTGTGTCATTTGGAAGTCCCTTTAATGAGAGTCTGTGGGTGGGTAAATCTTGTGATCTTCATCTATAGATGTCTTTATTTTGCCCACATCTTTGAAAGATAGATTCACCAAGTGTAGTATTGTGGGTTGACAGTTATTTTTTTTTTTCTCTGCTCTTTCTTATCCCTCTGTCTTCTGGTTTCCAATGCTGTTGCTAATGAGTTAGTTCTCAGACTGTCGGTTGCTCCTTTTGTAGATAAATTTTGTTTTTTTTTTTTTCTTTCTTTTCTTTTAGATAGTGTAAGAAAGGGTTAAGCTTAGCTTTCACATAAAGGCAACAAGGAATAGGGAAAATGGAGACTGGTCGGCAGAACTGACTTAAACTGGCTCCGTGGTAAAGGGAAGGAGAGACAGAGCCGTGATGTAAGCCTGGAATCAGTGCCAGCTCCTTATATGGGAAAAACAACCAGGGCTACTGGAATGTAAAGGAATGTGGGGGTATAATCAAAGGCGGGAACTCTCAGTGGGAAATTTAAACTAGTTAACGCTCTCTGATAGGCTGTACAATTCAAAATCTCAAAGGCGGGCTAGTTAGCTCTCTCGGATAGACTGTAACCTCTGGCGCACCCAGCCAATGGGGAATTGGGAGGGACCTGTGTATTAGGGGTAGGGTGTAACTACTGCCACCTACTTTTGTGCGGCTCGTCTGCCACATTTCTGGCTGTGCGCCTGTTCTTGCAAGATCATGAATAAATTCTTTCCTTCTCCACAATCTGGTGAGTGTTTATTCCTTTTTGCTTGTTTCTCACAATAGTGATTACTCTAAAAAGCTTCTGTTTGTTTTTCATGTTCTGCAATTTCACCACACAGTTGTTTAGGTGTGAATTTCTTTTTATTTACCTGGCTTCATCATTCTTACTAAATCTTAGGACTTGTGTCCTTTATTAATTCTGAAAAAATTCTTAGTCATTCTCTTAATAGTGATGATCTCACTTCTCTATATTCTTTCTTTCTGGAACTCTCATTACATATGTTGGACCATTTCATTCTATCCTCCGTGTCTCTTAACTTCCTTGATATTTTATGCTATTTTGTCTTTCTGGGACACATTCTGCATAATTTCTTCAAATCCTAAATTCATGAATTTTCTATTCTGGAGTTGAACCCTTCTATTAAGTTTTAAATTTCAATTGTTATATTTCACATTGAAGAATTTTGACTCCATTTTTTTGATAATTTTTAAAGCTTTTAACCATGTTGGGGGTTGAATTATGCTCCCCACAAAAGACACACTCAAGTTCTGACCCCCAGTCCAGTGGGTGTGAAATCACTTGTAAGCAGGACCTTTGAAGATGTTATTATTAGATAAGCCATTCGTTTTGTGACTACCATCTTGGAGGATCCTCTGTAGATGAGGCCAAACTGAATGAGGGAGGGCCTTTATCCATATGATTAAAGTCCTTATATGCAGAGGAAATTTGTTCACGGTCAGTCAATAGAAGGCAGAGCATGAAACAGACGACCCTGTGGTGGAGGCAGGTGCATTTACAAGCCAAGGAAAGCCAAGGATGCCACAGGCTCCAGGGGAAAGCACGGCCTCTGCAGACTGTGATGCTGGACGTCCCGAGTCCACTCTGTGAGCCAATAAATCCCTGTTGCCTAAGGTGGACAGTGGGTGGGATGTGCCATAGCAGCCCTGGCAACCTAACACAAATCATATTTTGGCTTCCCTCTTTTTCTAAAAACACATAATATGCAAACATATTTTGAACACATTGAACATAATTAGAATTAAAATAATTCTAATATCAGAGGTCTTTTGTATGTGGTTCCATTGTTTGTTGTTTTTGCTGACTCTGTATCGTTTTTTGGGTGTTTTAAGATTTTTTAAAAATTACGGCGCTCCTCTTTCTGAAACTTTATCTGCGGGAACTCTTTGATCCTGGTTTAAGAATGCATGCCTCTTGAGAGATTTTGCTTTTATTTCTGCAGAGGCACTTTAGACTCAAGCTTATTTCAAATCCAAATTCTTGGCCTGCAGTTTTTCAGATTAGGCAAACAGTATAATTTCAGACTCCAAATAGACAAACAGATTGGCCAGTGGCCACAATTTATCAGGGGAAACCTTTCAATTTTTCCTCTTGCCAGCATGATCTTCTAAATTTTATTTAAACTTATAAAACATCTCAGATACACAGAGAAGGACCTAAGTAATATAACAGGTATGTGTATGTAACACCAAGTTCAAACAGATGTTAGCAATTTGCTAAATTCATTTCACAATTCTCTTTCTTTCTTGGACAAACTTGTATCAATTTGTGTTAATAAAACAAATTGAAAGCATAAGAGAATGCAATGATTTAATTCTAGTACAAATTAAATAAAACTAGCTTAATTTATAAGGAGGACTAGGGGTTTGGGGCAGTGCTTGAAGGAAGTGGTAAGCATTTGGAATACATGTTGAGGGAAATTGGGAGGGGATGGCAAAAGCCAATCAAAGCATTGATAAACAGCTCCGAGAACTCTGCTCCGGCTGGTGGCCACAGATGGGTAGGTGACATCGCACGCTGGGAGTGCATATTGCGGTGTCCATTGCAATGTGTCTGGAGGTGCCTTGGTGGATAGAGTCAGGCAGCCGCAGGCAGGGGCTGATACAGATCTCGGGCACATACAGATCACCTGGGGATCTTGGTAAAATGCAGATTCTCATTCAAGGAATCTGGAATGCAGCCTGAGATTCTGCATTTCCAAAATGTTCCCAGGTGTTGCTCCTGCAGCTGTTCTGCTGATCAACCTTTGCACGGTCAGGGGTATAACCACGTGGTCCTGGTTATGCAGGGAAAGGAGAAAAGATGGTGCTGGCTAGAGGAAGAAAGTAGAGGGGCTGAGGAAGTGAAGTGAAGTCTCTGTATGAGGAAGAGCTATAGCAGGAGTCAGGGGCGAAGGTTGGGCAAGAAAGGAGACTATGAGAGAGCCTGTGTGGTGGGGCAGTTCTGGGTTACGACAGAATCCAGGGCATAGCTCCCGAGTGTGCAGCTGAAGGGTGCCTGACCTGAGGCAGGTGGTACCTGAAGAAGCTGGGCAGCAGGCTCCAAGGATAGATTCCAGGGCTGCCACTGAGGTGGCAGGTAGAGCAGGGACAGTCCCTGGAACACTGCAGCACCTGTGGGGACTGGGATAGGATCCGAGTACAGAGGCATGTGCTGGCTTGTGCAGTGTCTCTGGCATTTGTCAGGTATGAAGGAAAACTGTCATTTTAAGGACTATGGAATTGGGTGGCTACAGCTGAGTGGCACTGAGGCGTTGAAGGAAAGATGACACATGCAGGGCAATCAAATGCAATCAGGCAAAGTGTGAAACCCTCCTGGGCAGTATCTAAAGAGTCCTTCATCTCCTTTACCCAGGCTCAGGAACCAATGTAAGAGTAGCAGGAGGAAGGAAGAATTCTCAGCTCTGGCAAGTCTCCTACACCAAAGCCAAGGTGGAAAGGAGCCCCCGGAGGGGACACCTGGGTAGATTCGCTTCAGCACCTCGGACGTCTGGATTTCCCTACACCCTGTGGCCTGCAGAAGCGAGTCATTCCCCACTCCCACGTTAGCGACCAGTATCCCTCCCCCACCCCACCCCCCACACCTTGCTTGAAGACCATGCAGGGGCCGCCAATGAAGCAGGAGCCTTAGAGGAGCATGCCTGTCAGCCTCAGGACCTGCTCCCTCGTCCCCCATTCCCAACCAGAGGAATAATCAGCATCAAATCTCCGCATGCCCCACCTGGGGAAACGCAGGGCCTGCTAAGAGAGGAGTGGGATTCCAAGCCACAGTTGCTGCAGGACCTGGCTAATTTGTCATGGCAGGAACCAGGAGAGGACACCTGGGAGTGGACCCAAGGTGCTGGGTCAAGGGGAGGAGGTGCATATAAAGCTGGATAAGGGAGAGGTTGCTAATGTAGGGACTTTCCCGGATGTGAGTTAACACCCTGGTAAGGGTCCTGAGGTAAGGTTATGCCATGCTACTAGATTGGTGCTTAGAAGCTTGGAAAAAGTGACAGCCCACAAGAAATGAAGCAGAGACACCAAAATTGTCTTGGAGGACTATGGAGGAAGGCAACAAAAGACTAGAAAAGTGGGCATGGTAGAATGGATGTTTTATATAAGATTGGAAGACCCAGCAAGCTGACCATGTTCCTCAGTGGGTCCATAGGGCGCACCTGTTACTGAGGCGATGGGGGTCGTGCAGGTGAGGGGAACACCAGCATCTCTGAGCAGCTCTGCATAGGCTATCCTCTGAAGGCCAGGCTGACAGCAGGGGATGCTGTTTGGAAGCCAATGCTCCAGTATCAAAGGGAAAAACAGGGTCCCACAATCCCAGGCCACGTGGGAGCACTGAACCTTCAGCCAGGTGGGACTGACTGTAAGATGGGCTGCTGTACAGGGATCTATAGAAGAGAACATGCTGTTCCTATAGGTAAGACATATGGACAGCCAACGGGAAAGTTGCTTTATATATTTGTAATCAAAAGAAATCAAGAACAGATGAGCCAAGGACTGAGGTGAGCCACTCCAATGGAGAGCCAAGATACACTGCCCAATTGCCAGACCCGAGGCACTTCTCTGACACAAATCTATTCACCAAAGAAGAGGCTGGGTCCCTGTGATCCTGCAACACCATGACAAGTACAGGCCGTAGTGATTCCTCAGATCAAGTGCATCTATGGCCTTGATTTATATCCTGCAGAAAGGAGCACACCCAGAGCTTTTGAGGGATGTTGGATGCAGAGTCAGGGTGGACACTGAATCCCAGGGACCCAAAGCCCTCTCACAGCCCTCTTGTTAGAGGAGAAGCATATGGGAGTCAGGTAATCAATGGAGTCCGGGCCCAGGACAATCTCAAAGTGGGTCCAATGCGTCCAGTGGTTATTTCCCTGATTTTCAAATGTATAATTAGAATGGAAATATGTAGCAGTTGGCAGAACCCTTACATTGGTTCCTTGACTTGTGGAGTTAGAACTATTGTAACGGGAAAACCCAAGTGCAATCTATGAAATCATATCCTCCTACCCTAGGTAAGATAGTAAATCACAGACAATACTAGTATCGTAGTAAGAATAGCAGAGCTTTGTGCCACCCTCAAACACATAAACGATGCAAGAGTGGAGGTTCTTGTCATATCTCCATTTAATTCACCAATCTGGCCCCTGACAAAAACCCAGATGGATCATGGTGAAATGACATTGCTCTACCACAGATTTAACATAAGAGTAGGCTCAGTGTGCCTGCTGAGGTAACATTTACTAGAGAAGCTGAACACAGACTCTTGTAAGGGGTATGGGCTACTGAGCTGGCAAACGCATGGTTTCCCACACTGATCAAAAGGAGGATCTAAAGCAGTTAACATCCTATGGGATGAACAATGTTATGCACACAACCCTTGTGCCAGTCCTACGCTAATTCTTCTGCTCTCTGTCACAGTTAAGTTTGAAGGCACTTACACAATCTGAAAATTTGCAGAACATCATGCTGGTCCACTATATTGATGACATCACGTTAATATGACTGGATAAGCAAAAAGTGGCAAGTACATTGGAGGTCTTGGTAGGACTCATACTCCAGAGGGTAAAAGAAAAACTCTAAAAGATACAGGGGCCAGGCATGTTGATGACATTTTTAGGTGTCCAGTGGGCTGAGGTGGAACATAAAGGATAAATTATTGTACCCTACTCCTCCTAATGCTAACAAAGAACTGTAAGTCTTGCCTCCCTGCATTTTGGAGGCAAGCATGTTCCACACTTGGGTTTACTGCAATGGGTGATTTATCAGGTGATGTGGAAGCCTGCTAATTTTGCATGGGTCTCATCTCAGAGAAAGGAAGGGCTCTGTAGTAGGTCTAAGGAAAGTCCAAGCAACGTTGCCATTCCCAATCCTGCTTCCCCTACTCCCTTATGCTTCCCTGGACACACAATCCCCTAACAATGCATGTGCACCAAGATCCCCATCTCACACTCCACTTCTGGGGAACCCAACCTCAGATGAGTTCACTAAAGGGATGAGGTAGTCATGGGTGGGGGAGGAAGGTGGTCTTTTGCTTGATGGTCAAGGATTATGTGGTGAAAGTCATGTTGCAAATGATTGTAGGGCCTACAGAGTGTGGTAACCGATGTGGGTCCTACAGAGAGACTGACCCCGAAGCAGTGGTGAGGGCTGCCCCAGGGCCCTGGGTGAGGATGGAACCCTCACTCCACTTCCTCGTCACTGGGTACCATTTCCCTAGAAGTGTCTGATGTTGGGAACTGCAGGCAGGCAGTGTACGTATTTGGAGAAAATATTTTTGCTCCCAAGTGCTAAGAGCCCTCCATCTCACACTCTACTTAAGAGCGTGACTTACCTGGATTCCCTCACAGATTGTATGCAGGCTTAATGTATTCATTTAAGATCAATTGTGACTTCTGGATTTTCTCAACACAGCATTTGTCTATGCAGGTTTCAATGCCAGGAAACTGTTATACATACCAGGGGTTATTACACATAGATTATATGTTCCCTAAGTTGCTGTGTGTGAATGTGTTGGCAGGTGGCACTATTTCCCTCTCTGGATGACACGCTTCTAGCTGATGCAGATCACGTGACTACTCTTTAAACAATCTTTTCATCATGTTTGGCAGTGTTCTGCCCAGTGGGTGTCTGACAAATGCTGGTGACTTAATGACATCTTAGCCACACCATGCTCTAGCACACACATGTATGCGCTCATTCATGCATAAACAACTGTGATTTGTTTCATGAACCTTGTAAAGCCAGACCCTAAAACTGGTTCAGTGCAGAAGCACTAGCTGAGTGCCATTTATCTCTTTTCACACCTGACAGCATGAGAAGTAGATAGGATTTTTTTTTCTCTTTGTCTCAGTTGGACTGATGATGAATTTTGCTGTGTAAGAATTTTTAAAAGACCAGAAAGGCATCTTATTTTAAAAGCATGGCATAGCATTGTTCCCCCTACATAATGAATATATTGATGAATTCTGACAAAAAGATTTATGTTCTTATCTCCTTAAAACAGCCAATTAAGCAAAACATGTGGTATCCCCAGAAGGGTTTAAGTTGCAGTACAGCATACCTAGTGGACTGATTATAAATATGGATTTCAGGAATTCTGATTAATAACCCAAGCTCTGCCATGCATAAGTGGTATGGGTTTGCTTAATAAAGAAAAGCTCAGCTGCATCTCTACACCTGCTTAGAAGGAAAAGACCCTACCTTCTTAATCAGCACTGCCCTTAGATTTCCTCCTCTCAGTTACTAGCATCATAGTCCACTCCCCATTCAGACCAAGAACCTAGGAGGCCTCTGTGATTCATCCCTTTCTCTTCACTGATTCACCCCAATCCAACCCACCACATTGTTTGCTGCACCTTCAAACTATATCCCAACTCCATTTTTCACCATCTCCTCCACCATTGACCTGGTCCAACCCATCAGCTCTCCTTCCTGAGTTAGATAAATCTAATTTAACCCTCAGCCTGTGCACTATATACTGTGCCAAATGGCAGCAGAATTTCTGCACATGATCACACAAGAGGAGCGGGAAAGGCAGAATCATTTGTGCAGTGAAACCTGCTCCAGTTTAACCAGAGCCTTCCAGCCTCCAGTGAGTCTTGAAGCCAACTGTCAATATGATCAGCTTTTCAGGAAATTCTCGTAAGCAATACAGTGGACTCATTTGTAGTAGTAGCTACTCCCAGATGAGACCTCTTTCAGCCCAGCCAGACCCCAAAACATCTTTAGGCTTAAGGCAAATGCGCTCATGTTACGAATCTGCATTTCACCCGGCATATCAATGAATTTGACTTGTAAGCCCCCTGGGACCCTCTTATTACAAATCTTACAAATGATGTGGGCCTCATGATTCCTTACTCTTCTTTCCCTCCAGCTGCATCTCTATCAAAAACAAACAAACTAGTGTCAAAATATTATTGGCTTCCCCTTTCTGCCAATAAAAGGAAACAATGATTAAAACAACCTGGATCTGCTTCAGTGAGAACAAAGACATTAAGTATGTAATGTTGTCTATGAAATGTTAATAAGCTTAATTTACAGATTATTGCTGCTATGAGCAAAGGAGGGGGGTTCTGGGCTGCAGGTGGCTACTTTTCGTGGCTGTTCCATTAGGGGCAAGACAACAGCCTTGGGCAAGCTACATACAGGGACGTATCAAATATTAATGGGTCTTTTTCAGTTCAAATGGATACAAAATTTGAGACTGTGTCCCAAATCGTATACCAATGGAGCCACACTCAGAATGTGCTCAGCGGTGATGATCCAACACTAGTCACTCACAGCTCGGGGGCCTTAAGACTTTACCTTTTTGGCCCAATTTATGCTGCCTGCAAAGGTGGCTTAATAATTTTTCAACTTTAAAATAAAATGATACACAGCAGGAAAATCAAAATGGACTTTGATGATGGCAAACAATGTCAACCTTTCATTGTTTTGATAATGAGGAAGTTAAATAAAATAGGCATGGAATCCAAGCTCTGTATGTGCAGACAGGAGAGAATCTGGGCTCCAGAGAATAAAGTTTAGTATTGGGGATTGTTCTGCTTGGGTGGACTGCAAAGCAAGGCAACCAGACGCTGTTTTGCTAGTTTCCTACAACTAGGAAGCCCTACGTGCTATGTTTTATCAAACGGAACCTCATTATACCCACAGAATTAACTAGATAAACAATAAAGAGTAATTAGAACAGAAGAAAGCCAACTTCCTCAGCCCCACCTTAATTTTTCCACTGGTGGTATCAGCAACTTCAGGGTAGTCTGTTGTTGTGTAAATGGAAGGTCAACGAAGGCAAATATACTGGGGTTGAGTCAAGGAGACCTGGAATGAGGTCTGGCCTGCCCAGCCTGGTTTCAGCCCCTCACACAGGCCATGAAGCCAGGGCTTGGCCACCTTGGGCTTCGGGGCAGGGCGGGGCTGGCCCCAGGGCAGTGAGCAGGTACTGCTCTCAGTAACCACATCTTCAGTGTCAACTGGTGACACAGTCAAGCCCACCTGCTGGGCTCCTACTTGTGACTGGTTAAAGGAATTTCTAGATTTTATATTAGTAACTGTGAGTCTCACTAGCATCACTTAAAAATGCTATACTGCCAACCATAGGACCTCCTTTATTCGATTGTGGGATATACAATAGCAATCTCAGTAAATAAATCTCAGTTAAGAAATCCGAAGCCAAGTTCCCCCCAACCTCTGGGCCTAACTGGCCCCCAGAGCCAATCCCTCACAAAATTCTTTTACCACCCAAGTATCTCCTGACTTCATCATCTTCGCCCCCAGTCCTCTTGGTTCCAGGATCCCACCATTCCTGGCCTCGATTACTCTAACAGCCCCTCCTGGTCTCCTTGAATTCACTCCTGCCCTTCTCCAATCCTTTCATCATCTTCATGAACACACACTGATTGCTACAAAACCCCCCAAGAGCTTAACCTGCTTTCTGTTGATCTTAGGATCAAAACACAACTCATCAGCGTGCTCTGCCTCTTATCTCCGCCCTGCCTGGCCCCTCCCCAGCGCGGCCTTGGGCCTTCTCCCCCATCCCTCACGCTTGCCATCTTACAGCCTTTCTCCCCCCAGAGGCTGGAGCTGCAGCTCCCTCCGCTCCTTTGTGTCTGCTGAACGGATCCTTCAGCTTCCAGCTTGTTAACCTCCTTAGAGGTAGGGACCTCCCTCATCTCCTACGTGAGGTCAGCTCTGCCTTCCACAGGCGATCCCTGCACAGGGCACTCTCCACTAGACGGCTCCCGGCAGTCCTGATTTGACATGTGTCAGTAAAGTCATCTGTCGTTTGTCTTCACCTGGGAGAGTCAACTCAGCGAGGGCAGGGGCTGCCCCTCCCTGCCCCCACCGCCCTGCCACTCGGCCCCCAGGGCTGAGCACACTCTCGGTGCAGAGAAGGCGCACACCAGACACCTACCGCTGGGCAAAAGCAAACTTCAGGAATCTAGGCTTATTAACCTTTAAACCCTGGGGGTGGACCATCTACCAAGAAACAAGTGGCGAGACAGTGTCAAAAGGGGTCCTTTGTCCCTGAACCCTCTTTCCTGGGTGTGTCGAGGGGTCAGCACTCTCGGAGCCGAGACCTCTGACCTTTGCAAACCAAGCAGGAAGGAGCTATCACACCTCCTCCATTTCTAAAATCTCTGCCACGCAGAAGGCAGGCTGAATGGCCTTCCTCTCTATTAGGGCACTAGTGGGATGGCTGGACTCAGCTGAGGAGCAATAAGGTACAAACATGAAAAAATACAAGAGAAATAAACCCCTCATTGCAATCTGCAGACAAATGCAAAGGAAAGTTTCTACCCGGTGAGGGTCCTAACCTTAGCATGTCTTTCATTTGTTCATCCAATCCATTCATTTATTCAAAGCATCCTAAGTAGGGAATTCTTCTGTTCCTTCCACATTTACTGAGTGCCCAAGATGCTACATCTTGCCACTACAGGCTCCTTAATAAAATGTGTTACAGGTACTGAAATGGAGTTCCTATTTGAGGAAAGGAAAGGTTTGGTCAGAAGGCTAAACTAACCACACTTTCTCCCAGTGAGTGGGCTCTTTTTCTATTCTGGTAACCGAGGTGCTGTCTGTCCCAGGCCCCCATCTGGGACAGACGATGCTCTGGCTGTCGAGATTCGATGGCTTCTCCCACAGGCTCACTCATGCCTGACCTGGGGTGAGAAGAGAAGCAGCCACCACGAAGGGGGCTCCAGAAGCGGCAGGACAGAGGCCATCTGCATTGGAAGCTTCCTGTGTTGGGGACATCTGGGGAGCACTGCCAAGGGTGGATGTGATGGGAAGGGGGCAAGGGAATTCTCTGTCCCTCTTTCCCTCTTTTCTGAAGGGTAGAAGAAGACAAGCAAGACAAAGCCTGTAGTAGGAAGCAACTGAAACCTCCTTAGGTTCATGAAAATTGTCCGCATCATTTCTACTTCTTGACCTCCTGTCTGCTGGGTGTTTGGGCCAGCAGGGCAGGGGGGCCCTGTGGCTCCAGGCCGACTCTGTGATCTGTGGTGTGCAGTTCCCAGCATCCCAGGGCTGCACCAAGGCTCACTCATCAGGGGACAGGCCAGAGAGCTTCTCCAGCAGCCGGAAATGACCTTCTGGTTGGATCATAAAAGAACAGGTACCAAGGTTAGTATTTTCGTAGCATTGCCTGGTGTTTCTCACAGAAGCTGACTTAGTTTCAACCTACTGTGGGAGCTTCCTGGGACTTTCTTGTGTCCTGAGAAACGATGGCCCCTTGAGGGCAGGTTGGTCGTTCTCCTGGTAGACTCCTGGAGCCCAGCAGAGTGTCTGGACACGTGGGACGTGAAGAAAGGCTTGATGAATGAATGATTCTAACTGGGGCTGACATGAGAATTGGGTCCTGGCACTGGTGTGACAAACTGATATGGTGTCTCCCCCTTCCCCCAAAGGGATTTTAAAAACTACACTTTGATGTTCTTAGGCCACCAGCATTCTTTGAGCAGGAGCTGTGGGCTGTTTTCAACTAGAAACAATTGTTTGGGGGAAGTGGTTCAAATTAAGGCAGGCTGGACAGAGCCGCCAAGCTGGGAGCAGGCCTGGCCTTGGTCCACGGCCATGGGGCCGCCATGTTTGAGTAATTTCCAGGGAGAAGCAGGCAAGGCTGGGTCTGGCAGAGGCGCTGGCTCTCTCTCTGAGGCACCTCAGGAGTGGTGTCAGCATCTGTGGCTAGATGTATGCAAGCTGCTGTCAGGCCTGAAGATAAAAGAAACAAACCACACAGGACAGGATCCTTGGCAATCACAAGCAGCAGAGGACTTTGTTTTCATCCTTTAGCTCTTGAGGGAGCCAGACAATGCTAACGGACATGGGAATTCTGAGTGCCAATCTTCAGGCCACCTCTCCATGAGCTGACGTAGCAACCCAGAGCAGGACGGCACATGCAAAGTTCTACATCAGAAGCTATTTTCTTCTGCACGGAAAGTGTGGGGTAGGACTTTAGGTTACAAAAACCTGATATTTTTACCGCATGGGGGCATGCATCACAATGATTATATCTGAAAACTCAGATCGTATCAGAAGCCCAAGGAACATGGGATTTCCACTTGACTTGGATAAGAAAATGGAACTCATCATTACTTTGTTTCATGGTGATAAAGTCCCTCAAGGTGGGAGAGAAGATTCTTCTTTTGGCTGCAGCATCTCCCCTGGCGGCCTCCTCTCGCAAAATGCCTTCACAGGAAGAGGATGTTTTTCATACATGCACAGATCTTTTTTTCCTCATTTTCTTTGGGGATTGTTTGTAGTTCACTGAAAAAGCATTCATTCACTTAAAGGCATTTTTCAAAATGCAACCTCGCTCCAGGTTCAATTATATACAAAATAGGTCAACTTATTTTAAAAGGCCCCAAAGTGGCTGACCTGAACTATTTTATGTTTTGCATGAGTAAGTTTCCTTATTATATTACTTATTACAACAATATTACTTATTATTACAGAGAAAAAGTAGATGGTTAGAAGTTAAGACAAGTGTATTCTCTTTGTAAATAGCCAGTGGATGATTTCCCAGGACAGTAATAAGCAGAAAGAACAGGACCCTTGTCTCCTTTTCCAGCCAGATTTGGAAGGCGGCCCCTCCCTCAGCACGGCCCCCTCTTCCTCCACTGATGGGATCTAAAGTGATCGGGGCTGCCTTTCTGTCCCCCTGAAAGAGGGGGTGGAAGATGGCCTAATGTGAAGACGATGTTGGCAGGAAGGCAAAGCTGAAAGCCCCAGGGGGCGAAATCTTTTCTGTACCAAGACAACTTTTACTCAGATCAGAAGATATTCTCCCATGTGAACCAGAATTTTAGAAGGGTCACGTATTCCATTTTTCCCTTTGGACTAGACGACGGGTCATCCCCCCAACCCCCGACAGCAGACAGGAGGAAGGACGGAGCAGGAGGGACACAGCTTCATATTTCTCTGTTTTCTTAAGACCCTCCCATCTATTTTAAAACATTGTTCTTACCAGGATGGTTGTTAGGCATTACACTACCCAAAGCTCTGCATGAGGAAAAAGAAAAAAAGATAAAAACTCAATTCCATGTCATTTGAACTTGTGTCTGCTATTTTCCGTGATTGGTGTGTCCTTTAACAAGACCAGAAAAAGCCAGTGAATAGAAAATCAATGACTGAAAAGAATATGCTTCTCACCTTCAAAAACACCTCTGCGTTAACTGCCTGGCCCATGTGACCCACTGCCATCTAATACACACACAGTGATCTGCGATCTCACAGCCCCCCAGCACCCCGTACTATTTATCCTGAACTCGGCTCTTTTGCTCATGTGGCTGTGTGGTGACTTCCCTCCCATCTGTCCCTCAGCCCCCCAGGCTGCTCACATTAGAGCCACGCCTTTTCCAGGAAGCCTTTCCACTCATCTGCAGCCACCCTTTCTTGAGTAATTATACACTAAATCATATTTTCTTATTGTGCCTTGTGTCCAGCTAATCTCACAAATGGGGCTAACTGCTTAAGGGAAGACAGTGTGTCTTAAATAAAAGAAGCATCTCTTCTTTGGACCCAGACTTTGCAAGGCACACAGTAAGTGCTCAAACATTTCTTCTTAAATTAAATATAAGACAAAGTGTACTAGTTAACGGTTTTAAGAGGACCAGTTGTATGCAGTCTACCCGAACTCTCCCCTGGATGTCTCAGAGGCAGTGCAAACTCAATATGTCTAAAAGCCCAATCTGTGACCCTCCTCCAGTCATTTATATCCCAGTAAATGGTCCCACCAGAGACCAAGCCCCATGGTTGGCAGCTGCCTTACCCCTCCCCTCCATTCCAATATGTCACCGCTCCCTACCCAACTTGCCTCTGAAATCTCTCTCCTGCCACCCACCGGCCTCTTTCGGTCCCCACTTGCGCTGCACTGGTCCCAGCCACCATCGTCCATCCACTCTCCTGTGGACGCTGCCAGCGCCTCTTTCCGATCTGGTCTCCAGCCCATCTGTTCTCCAAATGCAAGTCTGTGCATATCACCCTCCATCCACAGGCTTCCTTTGCTCTCAGATGAGGACCAGAATACCCAGCGCTGTTTACGAGGCTGCGAGGTCTCCTGCCTGCCACCTCCACGGCTGCACTTCGTGTCCAGGACTCCTCTCTCTCTGTGCCATGGTCTCCTGACCTTCGTTCAACTCTTGGAATGTGCCATGTCCCCCTCCCCTCCCCAGTGCTTTCTACAAGCAAAAAAAAAATGATGAGTAAACAATACATAAGTGCCTCTTAGTCCCAACCTCTATAAATAATTCTTACACTTAGGGAGAGTTACTTTCTATACTGTAACTATGCTATATGCTATGAGCACTGTAGCTTCTGATTATATAGTATCAAAACAGTTTGCTTCATTGTGTTAGGAATTTTATCCATTGTCCTCCTTTGCTTGCTACAGTTGCAAATTTTGTCCTCACTCTGTCTAGTCTACTTAAAAGCCCCAGATATTTTGCCTGGCACAGAGCATCCTCTTCTTCAATTCCAGCATCACCTGTATCTGGACGAAAGCCCAGAAGTCAGCCCTGTCTGGACCCCAGCTAGAGATCACCAGCTGCAGAAAGGATTCTAGGCAGCTGCAGATTCTAACTTGGGTTGTTCCTCTTTCAGTTTTCACTATGCATAATCCTTCTAAACTCAATCTAGAGTTTCCTAGAACACTATGGAAAAGCTGACAGTCATAAGCTGTCCCCAATGTGGTAACTAAGCTGCAGCACCCAACCACCCACCATTTCCTCTTAACTCATAAAAGCAGGGCACCCCATGAGCCCATGTGCTCAGGCGCATTCCGTCTTCTAGCAGAACAATGTAACCCATCAGCAATAGAAGTTAACAAGTCTACCAACACGTGACACCTCATCAGCTGTGCCAAATCAAATCACAGAGCAATGAGTGGGAGTAGCGGAATGCCCCTTCTTCTCAGTAACTCCCCACTCTAGATTAAACTCTTTGCTCTCTTCAACCATGAAGCAAGTGTTAACACATTTGCTTCCAATAAAAATACAAACTCACTGGAATGCAAGTGAGTTAGCGATTGGACAGTCTTCTCTAGTGCCAGTTAAGATTCACCACTGTGCAAGGGCAGGGCCAGTGCTGGCCTTCTGATTATCTGATTATCCAAGTGAGAACTTGTGTCCCCATAAGGTTCTTTGTCCCCCCCACAATGGGGCAGCGGGTGCCTTGAGAGCAGAGGGGCTGAGTCACCCTGGTTGCTGCTTCTTGTGATGAGGGGAAAAAACACAGGTTTGAGAATTAGATGACTTCAAATCCTGGCTCTGCTGCTTATTGGCATAGCAGCTTCAGCTAAATCAGCCTCTCTGAGCTCCATTTTGAACATCTGTTAAGAGACCATCTCATGTCCAGTATTAGCGTTATAGCCTGAGGGCCTCATCTGGAGACTAGACCATATTACCAGGTTAAAAAAATGATTCCACCATTCCTTCCTATTGTTACAACGTTTTTAAAGGTGTGTTATAGATACGAACTTCATGAACTTGAGTATTCAAAGTATAATTGCATTTCAACTCTATCTTTGAGTTCCATTTGTCCTCAGTATTGGCAAACTTAATCTAGTTGCTTCTAGTAAACAGTTAAACTCTGTAATTTCGGTTGACTCAGGTTTACATAATTCAGCCACGTTCAGGTTGAAACCTCTCTCCTGGGTTTTTCTTCTCTCCACCTCACCCTAGGTTTATCTCAAGCCCCAGAGGGTCTAGTAACTGTGATGGGAGGGTGGGGGTTGGAGGAGGGACTTGTTCACTCCTTGTTGTCGTTCCGTCTCCTCCCAGGCTGGCAGCCTTTGAGGTATGACTCCTTGTGATGGGTCCCGGGGATGTATGCACCTTCCCACCAGCACCTGCCATGGTTCAGTCCCTTTATGGACAGTGGTTCCCAGCCCCGGTCCTCACAGCACCCTGTGAGGTTCCTTGGTGCCATGTTGGCACTTAGCTGGCAGGTCCGTGTGGGTCCCTCTGCTCTCGTTCTGACCTCATTCTTCTTTAGACCTGATGCCCCTTCCCCAGCCCCTCCCCAGGGCACAGGGATGGCACAGGTGCCACTCTCCACCCTCTCCAAAGCTCTCAGGAGACTCGTTCTGCTCTGATCACTCTTCGGCATCCTCTGCTCTGCAGCTATGAATCAAGGCAGCCTGAGATAAGCCAGAGAGGTTTACCACCACCCAATTCCAAGTCGGACCAGCAAAGCCTAGTTCCCACCACTCTGACATTCCCCACTGGGTTTTACTCTGTCCTCTAGGACTCGGCTTGCAGGCAGGCACAAAACAGACAGATGCTGAAGTCTTGGGATTCTCCTGTAACAGTCTTCCCCTTCCCAGCATGGATGATTTCCATCTAATCGAGGGGGAACAGGAGGCTGGAGACTAAATTCTGCCCAGATTGATTTCCCTTTTCAAATCGTTTCTGTCTCTCAGCCTTTTGGTTTTAAGCTGAGAATGTCCTTGTCCAGCTGCACAGCCACTGCCACGGGGAGGGAAGCCCATGACCCTGGCTGCCCAAATCAGAGGGTGGGCAAGAGCACAGCATGGATGCTTTGGGAATTACTCACCACAAATGGACACTTCCCACACTATCCTGCTACAGACACAATCCATTCCTGCAAAGGAGTGAGACACTAAATACATCCGCTTTTCTTGTAAATTTCAAATGACTAAGACCTGAAGAACAACAGGAAAATGCCCACATAAATTGGAATCTTTTTTTCTTTTCTAAATTTATTTTAGAAATTAACATGGCCTTTGTGTGTGGCACATATTTGCATTTAAGTGTTTGTAAGTTTAAAACTTATAAAAAACTGTATTGATTCATATAACTATCACCACTATTAGATTACTGAGCAATTCCATTTTCCAAAAATACTCCCTGTGCACACCCTCTCTCCATCCCTATCTCCTGGCAACTACGACTGTTTTCCATCACCGCAGTTTTGTCTTTTGGCAAATGTCACATAAACAGAATCCTCTAGCAGGCTCTTTTGAGATTGGCTTCTTTCACCCAACATGTTGCCTTTGAGAAACTTCCTATATGTCGTGTGCATCAACAGTTCATTTCTTTTTAATGTCTGTGGGGCCTGTAGGGATATCCTATCCTCTTTTTCAATTCTGATTCATAATTTTTGTCTTCTCTCTGTTTTATGAATCAGTCTTGCAATAGATTCATCAATTTTAGTGACCATTTCAAAGAACCAGCTTTTTTCATTGATTTTATTTATTTTTCTGTTTTCAAATTTTTTGATTTCTGCTTTTATCTTTACTATTTCTCAGGTCCCTGAAATCTGTTTTTCTTTTAATCGATTTTCTCTCTGTTGTTCAGATTGGACAGTATCTACTGATTTATCTTCAAGTTCACTGAGTCTTTCCTCTGTCATCTCTATCCTGCTAGTGAGCCCATCCAGTGAGTTTTAAACTTTAGTTCTAAAATTTCCATTTGGTTCTTATTTATAGCCTCTATTATTTTGATAAGATGCATTAACATCTTTGTAATAAATTCAACATCTGTGTCATCTTGACTTCATTGTCTATTGACTGGCTTTTCCCACACAAGTTAAGATTTTCCTGTTTCTTTGTATGTGGAGTACTTTTAGATCGTGTCCTGGACATTTTGAATATTATGTTATGAGACTCTGGGTCTTGTTTAAGTTCTCTGGAGAATATTGATATTTTTGTTTCAGCAGCAATTGTCCAGGTTGGCTTTAGTTCTATCCAGCTTTCTGTGGGTTGTGTGTCCAGTGTCAGTTCTTTTTCCAAAGTCTTTCAGGTGCTATTAGGATCTAAACACAAGTGCTTCAGTTCTCACAGTCTATGTATGCCGTCAGGGTGAGAGCCACACACGGGCAGCTGGGGGTGAGCCCAGTTCAAAAACTGTTTTCCGGGGTCATTTTCCCAAGCTTCTCTTCCACAAACTCTCCGGCCCTTTCCAGTTCTCTGGGGCTTTTTTCAGTCCTGCGACCACGAAGCTGGGGCTTTAGTTGCCCCACTCTGCTGTGCACATCTTGCAACGCTGCCCATATCCGTGGCTAAGTGGTGACAGACAGAGAGACAATAAAAGCCATGGGAATTCGCACCATCTTCCCCCATTCAGAGAGGAAATATCCCCTCCCTCATGGTTTTGGCCTAGTGGGCTCCTGCTGCTGCAGCTGCAGCCACTACCCCAACGTTGCTTGTAGGCTGGGGCAGGAGAAAACAGGGAAAAGAAAAAGAAAAGGCGTGGAGGGACAGGGGAGGATTTCTTTAACTCTCTCTGAGTGTTAGGAGCGCCTTCCCGCTTTTTGAACCAGAATCAGAAGGCTTCTCCTGGGCGTCTCTATTCATATCCAGGTGCCCTCTTCTAGATTTCAACTTTGGATTAATAGCTATCATCTTTGTAATGTCTTCTATCTGTTGCATTTATTCTTTTGTTTCTTTCCCCTCATTTTATGTTTCCTTTGAGCTTTTAAAATATAGAACTGTGGCTCCGAGTTTCTTTCAAACCGAAATGTAAATTGGAAAAATACCACTGAAGAATTTGAGAAATAATATCACCTCCTACCTGTTGAGTTAGTAAAGCAATTACGATGAGTTTTTGGTCTCAGGAGAACCCTGTCATATAAAAGAATTTCATACTTTTGAATTCTAAATGTTTCTCTTTCTGTCCCTGGTTGGGGAGAAGTGATGGGCTTTCATTGGATTACAGCAGGGATTGTTTTGTCTCTTAGGTTTGTGCACTACATAATTGCTTTTATGAATCATCTCATGGGCAATGTGTTTGCAGTGTACCATATAAATCTTATTCTTGCTGTCTTAGTAATGTGATTGTCAGGAATGAAATGAAAAATGAAAGTAGCTGTGCATTTTTAATTCCAAATGTAGTTTCAGTTAAGTTTGTGGAATAAGGAGGTCTGTAATTCTTACTTTTGTGGACAAGGGAGAGGATAGAAGCACTTGTTCTGGGTAAAGGTATTCCCTGGAATTTAAGGAAATATTTGGCATCTGCTCTCTCTTCTGGACACAGATTTTTTACTTCTGCACAACGCCCTCTAGATGTCGCCCTGGCCACTTCTCACGGGGGAAATGCCGGCTTCACAGGGCGCTGAGCTGAGCTCCAACTTGGCTGGCTGCTTGGACTGTGGAGCTGCCGGGAAAACCTGGTGTCCTTACCTCTCTGCAGATTCTCCTCTCACATCGCCAAAGCCCAGGGTGTTTGCTCATTCTGTATCCTTCTCAACCACCTTCTACAACCTGGCATTGCAAATCACTCATGTTTCAGAAATTCCTTTGGTGGCTTCTATCCATGGAAGACGCCGGGCCGCCCATGCCCCTTCTTGCCAATTCTGCCTCCCTCCCGGGCTCTCCCCTGGCTCCCACCGCAGCACGGGCATCTCCCAAGACGTCCTGGGTCTTCTTTGCTCCTCCGTGTGCGCTCTCCTTTTCACGTCAGGTCTACATACATGACTTCCAACTTCACTTCTCTGGGGACAGCTGCTTCTCTCCTGAGATCTCCTTCTCTCCCAAGTTTGTAACTCTTCTATGGAGACCCCAGCATCACACAGCAGAAAGAATCCTGGAAATCAACAAAGGTCTGGGGTGACGCTGCATGGTGCGTCTGCACCCACAGGATGTCAGGAGCCCCATAAACTGAATTAGTTAGAGAGAAGCAGCCATTCCAAGCTGTTAATAACCTTAAAAAGTTGAAGCCCTCCCACCCAAAGTTTGCAGGGAGGGTGGGAGAGACTCGGGCTAGCCCTGCGTGTGGGCTGGGGTTCTAGATGATTTCTTCTGAGTTTCAAAGGCACAGGTGATCTATAAGTTAAAGACTATTTGGAAGCAGAAATGCCCCTCTCTCTAGGAACCTTGGTGTTGCTATATATATTCATTGAT
Organism: Choloepus didactylus; assembly: GCF_015220235.1. NCBI lineage: Eukaryota > Metazoa > Chordata > Mammalia > Pilosa > Megalonychidae > Choloepus > Choloepus didactylus. The sequence continues at coordinate 10,534,308 of NC_051318.1, forward strand.
GCAAGAAGCTTGCAGTTCCAAAGAAGATTTTTTAAAGAGGACCCATAACCCCTTTAAAAATATCTGAGCTACATAAAACATAATCTAAGTTCTTCACACTCACATTTCATGGTTTCGTGATTCCCATGTGGGTGCCCTGGGGGGCTGGGGTGGCTGGAGGCTCAGCCTTTACCACCCAGTACCTCTGAGACCTGCCAAGGCCCCCAGCAACCCTAGTCAGCAGGCTCCTAAGCTAGGTCCCAACCCCCAGGTCTTTGCTGTCCCTTCCCCAGAGACCCCCGCTCCTCTGAGCCTTCCTGCCTCCTGTCTGGCTGCTGGCTGTAGCCCTCCAACTGTTTCCTCTACCTCGAGCTTTCTTCCTACCCCCCTGCTACCCTATTAACCTTCCCAAAACACAGCCTGCACCTCAGTACGCCGTCTAAAATCTTTCAGTGCCTCCTTTCTGCCTCGGGATGACACCCCCTCGCTTTAGCTTGAGATTCCAGCCCCAGCTCTCAGCCTCGCTCCCGGGGTGTCCCGGAGCCTCGGCTGCAGGCGACTTAACTGGCCGTCCGCAGAGCCGTCCTGCCTTCCCCGGACCCCCACCTCTGCCTGCTGACATCTGACTCCTTCTCTGGAGCCCAGTTTGCAAAGTTTCCCTCCTCTCCAAAGGGACCCCGGCTGGGGGAGCGCGTGCGCCCAGCCCCCCACAGCATCAGCTCGCCACACCCCCAGCCCCGTGCTGCGATCCCCGACCCGAGAAAGTGTCCTCGCTCTGAACCCGGGAATCGGGACCCGAAACAGGGTTTGCACCTTCCATTGAACGGGTGTTATGCAGAATGGCTGCGGCGGGGGGCGAGGAGCTCAGAGAAGCGCCAATGGGTGCGCGTGCGCTGGGGCGGCGGCGCGGGCGGGGCGGCACCAGGACTCCGGGACCGCGACCCCCCCCGGGCCGTCACCCCCAGGCGGAGGGCGCAGCAGACTCCGTCGGGAACCCCTGTCGGGGCGCCTTCGCCTTTCCGAGGCCAGAGGCCAGGCGGGAGCGGCGCGCTCAGGCTGGCTCGGCAGCCACAGGGCGTGCTGGGCAATCCCGGGGCTCCCGGCGGGGCCGGGGAGTTGGGGAGATAACAGGGTGCTGTGAAATTGACTTGTCTGAATGCTCCAAAGAAGCTGGCTATTTAAATGCGTCTTCCAAAGAGAATAATTTATATCTGCTAAACTGCAGTTGTTTCATGGCAGATGTGCTTCAAGTCGGGGACACGCTCCATCACCAGAGGGAGCCAAGCAGTTTCTGGCATTTAGATCACAACATTGCCTCACAGGAATGGAAGCAAATCACAGGGCCTCGGGCCTAAAGAACCCCGGAAGTTGTACCGTAGTAACCCCGTTTTATAGAAACACAGATCCAGGAGAGTTCAAAAACTCACCTCTGACAGGAAAGAGGTACTGGAGCTGAGGCAATCACAACTCCTGTCTATCTCCTTAGAGCTATTTTAAATAGCTCTAAAATTTAAAAAAAAAATATTTTTTAAAAAAAATACTACTTTGACTTCTTTTAATTTGGAGGGGATTTATAGCATTTAATTTATTTAAGAATAATTTTCAAGTGACATTTAAGGCGAGACTTTGGAATTTATCGAGGGCCTGGGTCTAGGAAGGCTGCTTGCTCCAGCGGGGCGGCTTCCACTGCTTGACGTGGAGCATGTCCTGGTATCTGGTCACTGTGCTCAGAGACCCCTTACATTACAGTCTTCGGAGAGAGAGCAAGTGCTCACATCTCCCCACACAGCACAGTGTCCACCTGGTTTTGTGATGCATAACTAACATTATCTTCCAGAACAGCACTTCTGGAACAACTTACCTCGAATTTGCCACTTCACCAATATTTCCCACCAGGTTACGTGCTGAAGAACTGTCAGACATGCAGCCTGAGTGCTGACATTTTTTAAAGTTTGTAGTTATTGAGGCAAAACTGAGGGAAGAGAAGGTAATCATCGAGCACTGCTCATGAGGTGGGGGCAAAACACTATGCCGAAATGGTCACTTTTAGGATTTAGGGGGCCACAAAAAGCTCACTGTTTTCAAGTTTTATCGGGTGTAACCATTGCTCTGCGAGCTTTGTGCAGCAGGAAAATCTCTGAAATGTGCTTCTCTGCTGCTTTGGAGCATTAGGCATCCAGCTGGGCACTCAGGCAGAGATGAATTCCCGAATTTACAACCTGAGATGAATTCCCGAATTTACAACCTGAATGCATTAAATGGTTCAAGAAGGCAAACATTTATTTTACAAAAGGCTTCTGTCTCGGTCTCTCCTCTTCTCCTCTTTAATGAGCCCCCTGCCCTGACCAAGGGTCCCAGCCAGGCGCCGTGAGCGCGGAGAGGAAACCAGCTCATCGTAACCACGAAGGACTCCTTGCACAGTCTCCCTTGACAAAGCGGAGTCAGATTCACCGAGAGCACCTGCAGCCCATCCCAGCTCTCCCAGGTCTCCACCGACCACTCCCGTCCCAGCCACAATCACCCAGTTTTCCACCTGCGCAAACAGCTTTATGGCGATGGGACAGATATCACCTGGGGACCTTTTCTACCAACCTGCATAAGTGTTTAATTTATAGATTACTGATTCATTTTTGTTTTTTTTTGCAATTATGGATTTTCCCCCTAACTACATCAAAGGCACTCTGAAGGCTGGAGGGAGAGAGAGAGAGGTGGTATTGTGGTCTAGTGGGAAACCACGGTGGTAGACAAGGACTGACCTGCATCTATATCCAGTCCCAGCTGCCTTGGGGGGGGGGGCGGCTACGAGACCTCCTTGAGCCTCAGTTTCCCCAACTCGTGGGACTCACATCTGCACCAGTTAGGGTCATTGCAAGGGTTAAATCTAATGTACATAAACTGCCTGGGACATAGTAGATGGTCAGTAAGTAGGTGCCATGTTGTTGTTTAGGAGCTCTGCTTTCTACTTCTTTGACTCTGGCACAGAGCCTTTCACACAGTAGATGCAGAGTTGATAAAGAGCCTCTGCTAACATAAGTGAATTGAAGGTGAAAAGAATATTTTCGTTTAAAAATATATACCACTAACTGGGACAACAACAAGACAAAGATGAAGCAAATATGGCAAAATGGTAATAAGTGTGAAATATAGATGATGGGTAATTGGGTGTTATTTCCACTTTTCTGTATTTTAAAATATTTTTATAATAAAAGAGCAAGTAAGTAAAATAACCTATATAAACTTCAGAGAGAAGGATGTTGATGCATTATTAACTTTATTTATTCAACTTAGAAAGCACAAAAATGCTTGGCATTAATTTTTGTGCTTTTTCTGTCTAAAATATTTAATAATAAATTAAAAAACAATTAAAAACAATCCTCTACTACCATCTTCATCAAGTTAATGATATTGGAAATAGAGTACAAATTAATATTAAAAGTTCTGAATAGAGATACCCCATCTTATTAAAATAAGGTGTAAATGCATCCTCCCTTAAATGCATCATGTATAAAACTGGATGCTACAAGGCAAGGTGCACTTGCCACTTTATTCAGTAGGACAATCAGCTGTGTTATTTCATGGCCTTGCCACCAGGGGCTGCTAAAAAGCAGTGTTCCCAGGAACCAGGCAGGAGGGAAGGATGAAAACCACTCAACCTGACCTTGAGAAGTGGAGTCCCTGGGAGTCACACTCACCTCACCACCGCAGCCCCCACCCCTGCCCGGAGGTCTGGGACCGTGGACTTCAGAAGACCTGTCTGGCCTACGGTGAGGGCCCTGCCCTACCACAGGTGCACTGCTGCCTGGAACCAGCACAAGCGTGAAGCTGCTGTTGGCACTTAAATGTGGCATCTTGGAATCCCTGGCTGCCAGGCAGGGGCTGTGTCACAGCTGGGAACTTCCACAGCCACTCTACCAGTGGCTGTAAAGCAACGGGCAGAAATGGACAATTCTCATCTAGGCTGCTGATTCTCTTTTTCTTAGCGACTTCCCATACATTGCAACTTACTTCTGGTAGATATCTAATGTCATCAGCACATTCTGGAAAAAATATGCAGCAGCAGCCCAATAGCTAGATTAGAAAATTATTTCTATTTTTAAAATGCACCCCAGGCCAAACCCTCTATGAACATATATGATTAAATAAGAGTGGCTTGTACCGTTTTAACTTTTATACCTATCATATATGTCTTATTCATCCTGCCTGGTAGTAAAATCCTTGAGGGCAGGTCCTATCAGATGTCCTTTCACACTGAAAAGATGGTTTACTGGATAATTGGTCAAGGAACATCCACCCATTATTCTGCTAAGTTTGTTTGCACAATAACCTTGTGAAGGGTTTTTATTAATCAATCTAGGGGACGAGACTCAAAGATGGACCCAGTGAGTGGGACGCAGAACAAGGACAAGCAAGTCATTCCCACTGTGGATGACGGGGGGCTCCAAGAGGGGCAGCCACCTGCTCGAGATCTCCCAGCTGGGTGGAGGCAGGGTAGGGACTGAACCCCGGCTGGCATGGGGCTCTCTCTCCATTCTGCTGGGCTTTGCAGACTGATGCAATGGTCAAATATAGACACATATGTATCTCCTTACAGGATGGAGTTCTAGCCGTTTTCTAACTGGAAGAGCTAAAGATACTGTGTGTTCAGACCTGGCTCTGGAGGCTGTGCTCCCTCATGGGCTTGCATGCTTGGTATAAGATCCCATCCCCCCCATGATAACAGGGCTTCATTCTCCACCAAAGTAACACCAGGCACTGCAGGTTGACCAGCCCTCATTTCTGCGGGGGAGTTCCATCAGGGAGGGCCAAGGAGTCTTTGTCTTTGATTTCCCAGGTGTGCTCCCCACATCACACCTCCTGGCCTAATTTGCTATCCATGGCAAACTCTCATATCAATCATCTTAAACCATGTAGTGCCCGGGACAGCCTGCTCTGAACAGCCACTTATTTTATTCAATTATAGATTTTTAAAAATTTCCATTTTTTTTCTTCTTCTGGGGTTTATCTCTAGAGAGAGGGAAAGAGAGAGATCAGAAAGACGAAGTAAAGAATGGTTTGGGAGGTGGAAGGAGGTCATCAGGAGGCTTGTCTGGGGTGGCTCGTTGCAATTTACCGAAAGGAAATGGACTCACTGTCCACCATTCATCTTGCTAAAACACCGTGTCAAGTACGTCTTGTAGTAGGGAGGCCCGAGGGACACGTCTACAAATCTCCTGCTCACCTTTTTGGGTCTGATTTAAGAGCCACGAGTAAGGTGCAGAGAAATAAAACTCACGGTCCACGGGCAAGTAGGAACTGTCCTAGAAACAAGGTTGATGTAGAGAGAGGGCTGGGAAGGCGGCTTGCAAAGGGGGGTGTGTGGAAATGCACAACAGTGGGGAGTGGACCCTTTGCTTTGGGATGGGAGAGCTCCCTGCCATGAGGCTACGGGTGGGGTCCGAAAGGTCCAACTTGTAAAATATGCCACACGTTATCAATATATATTGATATCTCTCGCTGTGTCTTGTCTTTCCATATGAAACCTTTATCAAGGGTTTGTTATGGCTCTGTGTGTGATGCCAGAAAGGGGAAATCCCAGAGCCAGTAGAGTGATCACGTAAATCTTATAATTGAACTTGAATGAACAATCCTGTTCTCTCTATATTAAAGACTTGACGGTCAATGGGAAATATGTATCCTGTTGAAGAAAGCAAAAATGCACCGCTCCTTCCCTAACAGAAAAATACTCAGTATCTACCCTTGCAAGTTGGGCCTCTTTGGCACCCCAAAAATACATATGTAATTATAATTTTTGCAGGGAGGGTATATAGCCAGTTGTTTGGGGTTAACATCCATAGCACTTAGGTTAGAAAGAAAGATACGAAGTTCCAACTGGTCATTTATTTCAGATGTTAAATTTTAACTGGGGAGGAGGTAGAAACTATTGGTAAAACTGAAATGTTGGTGTTATTTGTTCATCTTCTCATTCATTACAACAACAAATTGGCAAATAGCTCTCTTTGCTAAAAGCTTTTTAAGCGAGAAAAAAACAAGCTCAGGATAATTGGCAGGAGGGGGGAATATCAAAAAAAGGCCAGAGTCCATAATTTAAGGTTCAGATGACAAAGAAAGAAAGAAACCAGTGGACATAGTACTATTTAAAATTCCTTCAATTTTCTTCTTTAAATTAGCCAGAGATTTAGTGAGTTCACTTTCTAATTTAGAAGGGCACTTATATAGAATTTTTACTTCCTACTATTTATAGATACCAGAGGTCCATATGGGAAAATCCACATGCCCTGTGGGTTTTAATAAATTAATTCATAGAGTTTAAATCGCCTTTTCTCCCCCAGTGTGCTCTAGCCAGCCCCAAGGTGAAGCCCGATGCTCCCTGCCAAATGCCAGGCTTCCCTCCAGCACCCCTTGAAGTTGAGGGGCTGGGAACTCAGCTGCCACCCAGCTAACACGATGGCAGACTCAGTGTCTAGAAGCCCCAGGCCACCCTGGACATCTGCTGAGAAGAAGCCAACCCTCTCTACATTTTTTGAAAAACTGCGGGAGCCACAGGGCCCTCGCCCCTGTGCCATGGATACTGGGAGCCTGGCCCTGAGGGGGTGCCCCAGGCCCGGCACCTTCCATCCTGCCCGGCGTGGAAGTGGAGGGTGCCGGGGACTAACTGATCTGACACCAGCAGACGCTTCAGAACAGGGCCAGCTCATCTCTAAAGTGCGAATGATCACATACTCCCAACTTCTTTAAAGGGTTCACCTTCAAAATGCCCACTGATATCCTTTCCTTTCTTTTTTACATACTTTTCAGGAATCAAGGTTACTCAGTCATTCTCCCCAGACTAATTTTTTTCACACAGAAGAATCAACTTGGCTCCCAAAACATTATATGGTGCTGCAGGGGATTTTCTATGACCTTTTGAAAGTCGAAAACCCAACTCTGACCCCAAACCCAAATGAAAACCCACAGAAGGGCAAATATCCATCACCACCACCACCCTCCACCCCGACCACAACTCCTCAAGGACATTCACCAGCAGTGGCCTCACCTTTCCAAAGAAGTGCTGGGTGGACACGGCGAAAGCCTCGAAGCCACAGACGGCCCACCGCAGGCCCCCCTGGATGAGGCGCAGCTGCCGGTCCTGGCTCTCACACCGCTCCTTCAGCCGCTGGACAAACTGCCGCTCGGCCTCTCGGGCTTGCAGGTCGGGCTTCGGGGGAAACCCATTTCGGGGAGCAGCGGTCCTCTGCTTGGAGTGTCCTATGAAGAACAGTCAGTAACTTGTGAAAACACATTGAACACGAGGGTGGCAACAGCTAGTTATTGCAAGAGGATTTCATACAGATCAAGTGACGGAGAAAGAATTGCCCATGGTTTGCCGTTTTGAGTATTAAAAACTAGAAAAAAAAAACAGACAGGGACTTAAAATGTTTGCTCCATTTATATGGTTTTAAGTGGCAAGGATTGATGTTGGGAAAAAAGGAATAACACACACAACTGCTAAATTCCTTCCAGCTTCCTAAGTTTCTTCCCGGCCTGTGCAGACAGACAGAAGCAATTATTTTTTTTTCCTTAAAGAAGACAACTCTTTGAAAATGTCTAATGGGAATCAATCCATCAATCCAGGATTATGACAACCCAGCAGCCTTTCACTGCGACACCAAGGAGTGATGCCTGGATGCAACTTCTCTCCCTTTAAAGGCCACTCTTGTGACCCTTTCATCAAGGTCAGGTTCAAGTCCCAGCCCTGTCCACCTCTGCCACAGGGATTTCTGCCTTTCATTCCTACAGCACCAATGGCTGTCACATCCCCTTCCAAAACAGTCCCCCAGTGTGACTTCACACCACCTCCACTGCTACAGATCTGGTCCAGACACCAACATCTCTGCCTTCTGATGGGGGAAACCTGCTTCTCCTTGTTCCTGACCTCAGAGGAGCCCAAATGATCTTTTCCAAGGGTCCCTCCACATCCTTTCTGCTGCAGGAAGAAGACAATCCCCACCTCCCACCGTTGTGACCCCCTTGAGGCCCTTGGAGATGGGGCTCCGGGCGGCCAGCTCGGAGCAGTGGGTACAGAGGAAGGGGACCAGGGCCTCCACCTGGGGCTGGGGGCGACTGTTAGGCTGAAGCTTGAAGGAATAAAGGCAGTGTCCCAGGAAACAGCCCGGAGAAAAGGATTCCATCATCAAAGGCTGCACCCCAGGTCCACGCTCACTGTTGTGTGAGGCCCAGGAAGTCCAAGAACCTCTGCGGTTCGCCATGGACTTACCTTCCCAAAAACATTCTTCCCCAGCTCAGGTGGCTCAGGTAGCTCATTAGCTCAGGTAGCTCAGGTGACTCATGCCCCACTGACCAGCACAACTGTGAATACACTTGAATATTTGCAATGTGCTTTCTCCCTCTTTTGTCCTTTCTTCCCCTCCAAAATACCAAGGAGTAACAATCCTGAAGACAGTAGCCTGTTTAGTGCCCGATACACTGAAACCCAGTAGAGTCACAGGCTTGTGAATACAGAGTGGCCCAACTTTTAAGGGGAAGAGCAAGTTAATTGCTCTTAACACCTCTGATTGTTAATTTAATGGTAACCATGCTCATTTTAATTAAATTCCTCCTCCTCTAAAAAGCCGTCAAAGATTTTCTTCTTGAGTATGCAATGTGCCCTCATGCACAACATAAATTATTATGACTTAGTGGAACAGCAGAATATGAAATCACTGCTTAACAACTGTCTTATGACACCTGAGTATGTAATATTCACTTGCATGTTGTTGGCAGATCAACCTTAATGTTTACTTCCTCCCAATGTTAGGCACACTGAAAACAAAACAAAAATAACTACCACCCAAACACCACCAGCGAAAGTGAAAGACTACTGCCTGCATTCAACTCGTCTTCACTAAAATCTGTTTTCTTTCTTGTGCTGTCAGTTTCTGTCACCAACCTCTATATTGCTCCCAATTCCTGAGAGGATTGTCCTGCCTTTGCCTTCCCATCTGCCCATTTCAGACCATCCCCAAGAGGGATATAAGGCCAGCAGCCCAGGCTCACAGCCACCTCAGGGATGGGAAGCTTGTTTAAAGAAGACTGACATACAGCCAGCTTCACCATTTCAGAACCACTACAAATAAAAGAAGGGTTTCGTTTGCTTTGGCTTTCTTCTCTCAAAAACCAGCACATACTGAAGCTAACAAGCTAATCTGCTTTGCAAGTAAGAGGCTGATGGAATAAACAGATGGAAACTTCTAGAGACAGTGATCACAGATAAATGCGGTCCACACTGGGATGAGCTGGGATGAGGGAGATCCTCTTCTGACCTTTTAAACCCAAATTTCTCTGCAAGGCCCACCATGCATGCTTCATAAGAGGGGCACACCCCATGCCCTGAGGACACTCCCAGGTGCTGGAATATTTTGTCATCATGTTGCTTTTGGAGTGGTCTAAGGTTGGAAGCAGGCAGGTGTAATGGTGGCCTCACTCAAAAGTCAGGCTGCACCTACTTATCGGGGTTTAGTCTCTCTCCAGAGCATTATCTTGTTGATTTCTGCACAGTTGAACTGGGAAACTGTTATTAGTGAAACAAGACCTGCAAAACAGGGCTTCTCGGTGGTTTTGGAGTTTTTAAATGAACTAAAAATAAGTGTAAACCGCCAGTTTTTTACTGACTGGCCCTTATACCCTCCCCCCCAACTTCTTCTATGTGAAATTCTGAGCAGACATACCTAGAACAGTGTCTTTCCATCCATAACACTTTATGTCATACATTTCTTGGGGCACCCAAATATTTGACAACTTGTATGGAGCACCTCCTCCGTGAAGGTGACTGTACACGGGGCAGTGCAAAGGAATGCGCTCATCCCGGCCCTGGGGCCATCCTGTGTCCAGTGGTGGCCGTCCAGGGCTGGCGTTCACATCTTCTGGACTCCTCGTCCAAGGTTCCTACCCCTGAAGCCCGTTGCTGAACCATTTTACAACCTCTCTAACCGATCTCACAGGTTTGGGGACATGGTCTAATCCGCAACATCTTCCCATTGTCTCAGTCTTGCCCAATTATAATTTCTTTTTAGCCACCCTACCTTCTGTGAAACTCTGGTTAGGGGCAGAAAGACTCTACGATGATACTGGAGTCAACTGGCAACTCTAAAGCCCCCAGGAAAAAGCCGGTAACCTTACATTAGACAGAGGTGAATGAGAACACTTTCGTGCAAAGGCTGAGCACTCGGGAGAGCACAGCCCTTGAAAATGGAAAGAGAATATAAATAATTCATTTGCAGCCATCAGGTCACTATCTAGAGGACCTAATGGGTGGAAACGCCTGGTTGATTTGAAAATTGGGAAACTTGATTGACAGAGTAGCAAACAAGTATTGCAGCCTGGGACCTGCATGTTTAAAACATATGAGAAGGCTCGTGACCTTCACACTTGTGAATGAGAAGGAAAAGAATGACCGGACTCAACTTTAATAGCTTCCCAGTTTAAGAAGCACTTAGTGAGTCTGGCATCATCAGAACAGAAAGGGAACCTGTTTCTTGCAGCTGGCACCCAGCAGGTGCATTAAAGGAGGCACATGTCCTGAGTTCTTTGTAGACTTTGATAGACTTTATTTGTATTCCAGTAACCTAAATTTATTTCAGAAAAAATTTGCCCAGTGGCATGCTATTTTCCTATTTAGTATTGGCAGTTGTTTGCCTGGGTTTGGTTAGTGATGGGAAAGGGTGAAGAACAGATGGGCTGGGGGTAGGAAATTCCCTTCTAGCCTATCCCAGGAGCTGGGGAGAAACACTAACTGGGCAGGACCCAGCCAGTCAATAAATAAGTGACCTGCTGTACCTTGAAGAAAGGAGAGATTTCTATTTTCCATCCCAAGGAAGGAGCAGATTCTTTTCTACTTTAAAATACTGGAGAACAACAACAACAAAAACTGAGGAAGTTACAAACAGGGTATTCATAGTCAACCATGAAAAGTTCATTAGTATAACCCACTTTCTAGACAAAATAAAAACTGATATTAAACATCCCACCTTCAGGAAATTTCTTAGTTTATATAAGAAGTACAAGTGCTATTTATCAAGGAAAACTTGAAACCATCTTTTCTCCAAGTGTTAAAAATAGTGGCTTGATTGTCTTCCAGAAATTACCAAATTATTATGTTAAAAATATAGCTACTTTTGGCCAAGATGGAGTAAGAGGGACCAGGTTTACCTTCCCACTTGAAACTACCAAAAAATTTGGCCAAAATACATAAAACAATGGTTTTGAAGATTTTAAGCATTAGGCAATGAAGCCGCATTGGAAGAGCCAGGAGAGCTGGAAGACGACTGAGGTTGTCCTTGCCTGGGTGACTTCCCAGGCTGTGAAGCAGGGATGGGGAGCCCGGTGGGGCCGGGCGATTTCCCTGAATTGAGAAAATGGAACTGGGGACTCAGAGGTCAAGATGGCCAGAGGACCAGAGGGGACAGAGCTTCACAGAGCAAGAAACTCTGGAGATTTGTAGAGGTCTCCTCAAGTTTTCAACCAAGTACTGATCAGTGCATGCTTCTGAACCAAGATTCTCCAAATCCTTTGGAGAAAAAAACCCCCAAAGGATTAGAGGAACAATCCACAGAACTCACACAAGGCCAGAAACAGTTCCTGCTCCCCCCCCCCAGCTAGAGAGGAAAACCTCATAATTCACAGGGCATCAGGTAGAGTGCTTTTAAGGGTTTTTCCTCAGTAGTCTGGTAAAATCTGTCCTACACTAATTACAGCTAGACTGATTAACAAAGCTGGAAAGCATGACCCAAATGATCAATCTCTTCCCAAGGAACATAACTCTATCCAATAACAATGCTCAAGAATATTTATAGGAATACATACCCATGACTGGCATCTAATAAACAATTCTAAGGCATGCAAAGAAGTAGGGATATACAACCCATACTGTGGAGGAAAACCAATCAATTGAAAGGCATTAAGAAATAACACAGATAGTAGAATAACTAGACAAGGACACTGAAACTGATATAACTATATAGCATATGTTCAAGAAGCTAGAGGAATGATTAAACATATCAAGATATGAAAGATTAAAAAAACCTAAATCAAAATTTTAGAGATAAAATCTCCAGTGATTGAGATGAAAAATAACTGGATGGGATTAACCGTAGATTAGATGCTGCATAAGAAAATTTTAGTTGACATGAATATTCATAGCAGCATTACTTATAGTAGCCCCAAAGTTGAAACAATATAAATGTCCATCAACAGATGGACGGATAAACAAAAATGTGGTCTATCCATACAATGGGAATATTATTCAGTAATAAAAAAGAATGAAGTTCTCATACATGCCACAACATGAATGAACCTTGAAAACATTATGCTAAGTGAAAGAAGCCAGTCACAAAAGGACACATACTGCATGATTTCATTTCTATGAAATGTTCAAAATAGGCAAAGCCATAGAGACAGAAAGTGGATTAGTGCTAGGGTCTGGGGAGGATTTGGGAAGACTATTAATGATACAGGGTTTTTTTGGGGGGGATGATGAAACTATTCTGGAATTCGGTCATAGTGATAGTTGCACAACTTTGTAAACCTCACTGAAATGTACACTTTAAAAGTTTGAATTGTATGGTATGTCAATTATATCTCAATTAATTTAAAAAAGACCCAATAAGGATGTTTGAAAGACCCATTTGGACAGGCAGACATTTTGCTGCCATTTTATTAGAATTTCAAGTGTCAAAACAGCTACATCAGAATGTCTGGTGCCTCCTTAAAATATGGTCACTGCAATCAAGAAGCTTAAGGTCATGAAAGAGTAGTACTGCCAAAGTGTTGGTGCTTTACATACATTACCACTCACCTTCACCATAACTCTGAAGCATGGATACCATCCCCTTTATATAGAAGAGGAAAGGGGAGCTCAGAAAAATTTTGTAATTTTTCCCAAGGTCACATATCACATGAGTGACTGAGCTAGGATATGAACCAAGTTCATTCTATTTTTGGGGGCTGTGCTGGTTTGGATGTATTATGTCCCCCAAAATGCCATGTTCTTTAATGCAATCTTGTGGGGGCAGATATATTAGTGTTGATTAGGTTGTAATCTTTGGATTAGGCTGTTTCCATGGAGATGTGACCCACCCAACTGTGGGTACTACCTTTTATTAGATTATTTCCATGGAAGTTGTCCCCACCTATTCAGCGTGGGTCTTGATTAGTTTACTGCAGCCCTATGAGAGCTCAGGCAGAAGGAGCTCAGAGCTGCAGCCAAGAGAGACATTTTGGAGACAGCCGTTGAAAGCCAGCGCTGATGCTTTGAAGATACTCGCCCAGAGTTTGCCCCAAGAAGCTAAGCCTAGAGAGATTTTGGAGGACACTATTTGGAAACACAACCTGGGAGCAAGCAGACACCAGCCATGTGCCTTCCCAGCTAACAGAGGTTTTCTGGATGCCATTGGCCTTCCTCCAGTGAAGGTACACTTGTGTTGATGCCTTAATTTGGAAATTTTCATGGCTGTAAGACTGTAACTTTGCAAACAAGTAAACCTCCTTTATAAATGCCAATCCATTTCTGGTGTTGTAATGGCAGCATTAGCAAACTGGAACAGGGGCCGAACCAACCCAGAAATATTTAGAAGGCTCAGGAGAAGAGTTTCTAGAGAAGGCAACTAAGAACAAGCATTTGCAGATGCAAGAAGAGAACCAGAAGAGAGTGATATCTCAGAATCGAAGGAAGGAGAGATTTTCAAGAAGGGAGTGATTGATAAGGTCAAATGTCACCGAGATAAGATAAGGAATAAGCTATTTCCATTTAGATTTAATGACCAGGCCATCCTAGGACCTCTGCAAGAGCAGTGTCAGTGGAATGGTGGGGTGGCAGCTAGACTGCAGTCAGTAGAGCCATTTGTAAACAGAAAGATAAAGGGAACACGGAAAACTCTTTCCCAAACCTGGCTGTAAAGATGAGGGGAGAGAGATGTCAGAAATTTGAGGGTTGGAGGAAGTTTGTTGTTCTCACCTGTTTTGGGGATGAGAGAGATGAAAAATACACAGTTCTTGTCCTCTAGAAATTTACATATCAGCCAGGAAGAGAAATATTACCCAAATTTGTCACACAGAAAGCCACTCCTAGGCCAGATGTCATTTTAGGGCCCAAAGGCTGACATAGGTTCTAACTGGTCCACCTGATCTTCTTAGGTATTGAGTAACCCCCCAAAATGGGGAGAGATGTCATCAGAAAGGATTGAAGGAAGCAAGGATGGGCACAGGAAACATACGCCTTATAGATCTTTCCATCATGGTTACGTAGCATCTCCAGTTGCCACTCTCCAGGACTAGCTTGAAATCCACCTGTGGAGGTGTTTTCTTCCATCTTCCTTTCTCCGTTCCTTCCTCTTTCCTCCTTTTTCCTCTCCTTCTCCTTCCCCGCTTTGTGCCTTCCTTTTTATTGGTTGAGATTATTTTTTAACCCCTCATTGAAATCCCCCACCCTGCACTGGTTCAGAACCTATGTGCTCTATTTCATTGGTTATCCTAGAAATTTTAACATGAATATTTTAATTTAAGTTCTAAAAAATCACGCAGCATCTTTACTCTCCTCCCCTAGAATATAAGGACATGACCCCCAGCAGCTGCTTTCCCGGTGTGTAGCATGACTTCTCATTTTATTCTAAAGTGCCAGGAGGACTGAGCATTTTCCAGAGACTTTTCAGCCCATGGAGTCTGTGGGTTCCAGCTCTCAGGCTGCAGCACAGCAGACTTGGGGCTGGGAAATCCCAGGAGCTGCTCTTCTTCTTTATCCACCTCTCCCAAGCTGCAGGGGCGCCAAACTCTCCTTCTGTGGCTGTGTTCACTTTTCCCTCCTAGCTCAGACCACCAGGATTTCTGCACTGTCCTTGGATCCGATTTCTACCCTCTTCAGGCACCAGACTTTGTCTCCTGATCTTCGCTGAGTGCCTTTGGCCCATTTTCTATAAATTTTTAGTTAACCAGAGACTTTGATAAGTTCCCCAAGTTTTCTGGTGAACAGTGTAGTGGCTGAGAATGCGTTTGGGATTCAGCTTGCCTCGGTTCAAACCAAGGCTTTGAACTTTTTATCTGTGGCCTTGGGCAAATTCACTAAAATGCCCGTGCTTCAGTTTCCCCACTTGTCAAGGAGAGGAAGAAGGATCATAGCACCTGCCTCCTCGTGTTTTTGTGGGCATTAAATGAGTTCATACATTTCAAGTGCTTAGAAAAGTAGCTGGCGTAGTCAGAATGCAAACATTAGCTGCTATTAGTGCTATATTTTTGTGCTTACAGAAAATGTTTTGAGGTCATATTGCATACTATTCCAGAAAGTGGTTACAGTCTTACAATATGATTATTCATAACACAGAATTTTCAACTTTCGAGTGACACTACATAGCTTATTCATAGATGAAAGTAAATAAGTGGCTTCCTCGCTGACAAATAACAAGCATTTAATATCCACTTTTTCTGTTTTTCTACCTTTTAGAAAATATTATCTCTTGAAGTTAGAGCTTCAGTCTGTTTTTCAGTGGTAAATTGTTTCTACATGCTGATGGAATAACAGATACTCCTACACGAAGGAGATTCTCCCATTTAAACACCGCACGACAACATCTCAGCTTTTTTTTTTTAAAGGCAAATGGATGTCAACAGCCAGTTTATTTCATCTAGAAACGGAAAACCTCAGCATACGTATGTGAAGCACTGGAACGATCTCACACGCTTCATGGGCTAGCACTGCTTCATTAATGGCATTCGAATAAAATAAACCCCAAGTTCAAGCCGTCTCCCCAATAGCCGAGGTCACATTTCTTAAGTACCTGGTGAATGAAGCTTAGAGGCCGAGGCTGCTACTCTCTTGGGAGATGAAACAGCAGGTTTATTAACATCTTGATCTTTTTGTGCTTCTTTCTTTGTTCCTACATATAGTAAAAAAAAAAAAGAAAGAAAGAAAGAAAGAAAAGAAAAAAGAGAAAACTAGTTACAGTTGAAGGAGTAACATAAGCAATCAATTGATGTAAAGAGCGGCTTAATGAGAGGCCAGCAATGAAACAATAATATCTGGGTGATGTGTTGCCGTGCGTGGGGAAGGGCACCCTGCTTACAGCAAGAGGGGGGTTAGTTTTGAGTGGTTGGGGGACAAGCACACTGTGTCACTGAACAGATGAATAAAGGGTCCTTCCCCGGAGGGCGCTGCTGGGCCCTACGGCCCTGACAAACTACCTGGGAATTACAATCTCACTCTCCCTGGCTGCCGGCTCCATCTGCCTGCCTCTCTCCGCCTAAATAAATTTCAGATGACAGGGAGGGAAGCCGTGGCTGAGCCTAACTACCAAGGGCTGCAGCATCCCTGAGCGCCAGCCGCAGGGGACGGGGTCTGCCTCTAATTAATTTCCCTGCAGCTGCTCCACCGAGATGACCCGGGGAGCCCTGGGCTTTCTCCCGCGCGGCCCAGCCTTTGTGGCGGTGCTGTCGGCGCTGGCCCCGGCAGAACGGATGGCCTGGGTGTGAGCGAGCTCTCCGAGCGGCGGGCAGACGCTCGCAAATTATGCCCGGGGCCCGCGGGGCACGCTGCGCTTCTCTCCCGTGTGTGCAGGGCACAGACACTCACCCTCACGTCACCCCAGCCGGAAAGTCAACGGACAGCGGAAGATTAGAAAAATCACACAGACCCAGATGTACCCCCACCTGCCCCCACTCGAGCACACTGTTTAGCATTTCCAGATCTTTTTCTAGGTACTTATAAGTGTATACACATGCAAAAAAGTGTATTATACAAATACACTGTTAGTTAAATAAAGGAACCAAATCCTGCCATTTCTTTATCCTAACCACATTTGTGAGATCTTTTTGCATAGGACTGTATTTACAGTCTTTTTTTAAAATGTCACATCTTATTAATGGGCAAAGATGTATCATAATTCATTTAACCATCCTCCTATTGATGAACTTTTAGACTGTGTCTAAGTTTTAGCAATTAAAATAGTTAAACATGTTACAGTAGCTATCTTTTTACTTGTTTCTTTGTACATACAGACCAGTATTTTTAGAGGACAGACGCATAGAAGTGGTTTTACTGGATGAGAAGTACGCTTATTTAGAATCTTGCAGGATACAGTCAAACTGTCCTCCAACAGTCTCCACTAATTTCTGCTCCCAACCAACAGTGTATGAAAGCAGATCTTTCTACATAGCCTATAATGTTGCCAGCACTGGAGTCTCAATCATTTTAATTATTGCCAGACACTGAGATCTTTTCATATTGATCATGTGCATTTCTTTGTTTATGAGTTGCCTAATTGCACCTTTTGCCCATTTTTCTTGTTGATGCATAAGAGCTCTTCATATATTCTGGATATTAATCATTTTCCTGTTATAGAAGTTATATTTTCCACCTTGTCACTTACTTTTAAATTCATTTTACAGTAGCTTTCATTGTACTATAGTTTTAAATTTTAGTATGTTCAAATAAATCAAGTTTTCCTTTTCCAGCATTATTATAGAATATTTATACATATGTGTGCAGGCAAGTGTATGCGCATGTGTGTGGGTATATAATATTGGGGGGAGTCGTGTCTAGGACTTTGGAGAGGGAGGGAGAGAAGTATTTGGTCTAATTAGACTACCACTTACCCCACTTTCTCAGACCTGCCTCACCTGCTTTCCATCCTGCCTTCTTGCTCTCCTACCCACGCAACCATCATCCTCCCCTTTGCTTTACTTCCCTGGAACAAATGTTTTGATCTCGCTGGTTTAACTCCTCCAAGGCCTGGATTCTCTGCAGTCCTTCTCCCCTTTCTTTCTTCCTACTCATAATATGTCAACAGTCCAGCATAGCTCAGTAAATGACGCCACCATTTGCTTCCTGCTCAGGCACAATAACTAGGAGTCATCTTGATGGATTTCTTTGCCCCCCTCGCATTCAGTGCATCAGCAAAACTTGCCAGCTTCCGGCTCAAAATACCTCCTAAATCTGATCACTTCCTACCACCTCCCCCTGCCTTAGCAGAGGCTGAGCCTCACCTCTCTGCCTCCTTCAACAGCCTCGTGCTGCTCTCCTGCTTCCACTCCTGCCCCTCTAAGGTTCGTTCTCCCACAGCTGCGGGCTAATTATTTAGAAATCCAAGTTAGGGCAGGTCATTGGGCATGATCACCTCCCTAGACACTTTGTGAGGTCCAAACTCCTACACAGCCGACAATGCCCTACAGACCAGCGCTGCCCACTGGAAATATAAAAGCAGCTACCTATATAACTTTAACTCTTCTAGTAACCACATTTAAGAAGTAACAGGGAAGCTGAAATTCACCTTAACATTATCTTTCACTTAACCCAATACAACGGATATGGTTTCAACACATGCCACCAGCACCCTTTCAAGTGCTCGGTAACCACATGTGGCCAGTGGCTCCCACACTGGACCGTGTGGCCCCAGGTGGTCTGGCCCAGCCACCTCACAGACACACTGTCCTCACTGCTCCCACTCCACCCCTTGCTCATGAACCAGCCCCCCCCCCCACTGCCATCCTTGGTGGTCCTCCCACATGCCCTGCCTAACCCCCTGCAGGGCATGTTAGCTTGAGCTCCCTCTGCATGGAATATTCTCCACCAGAAGAACAAAGCCCGGCTCATCACGTGTTCACTCAGGCCTCTGCCCTGCAGAGGGCTGTGCCTGACACCAGCTGGAACAGCCCTCCTTCCACCTGACCGCTCCCCTTCACTTGCGCCCTTCTTCACCGCACTTATCTCTACCTGAAAACACAGCACACACACATCTGCATATTGTCTGCCTTCCACCCGGGACCATCGGTGTCAACAAGAGGGCCGCGTTCTTCCCTGGACGTCGCGGTCACTCAGTGTGTGCTCTGGCCCACCCGGTGCGGGCCCGGCCCCGGAGAGTGAGGCCACTGGGAGGCGAAACAGCTGGTCCTGAAGCCACGGGCACCCCCTCAGTTACCTAGTCCAGGGCTAATCCTGCTCCTATCTTCCTTCCGTCTGCTGGGATTTTAGGTACCAACAAACATGGAAACGCACTGGGAGTCCTGGGAGCTGAGAGGTGAAATGCTCAAGGCCAAAAAATCTGCACTAAACCTAATGCTTCATACTTTAAAGGAAAACTAAACATGAACATTTATTTAGTCTTCCAGTGTTTTGCAGCCAGGCTTCATGGGATGCGGTTTGGCAGCCTCTATCAAAAATTTAAATACTTATAGCCTTGACCCTGCAATTCCACTTCTAAAAAAAACAAAGGCTTTGCTTTGGAGCACTCCAAGTGTGCAAAGATGTATACTCAAAGGTGCTTATTACATTCTTCACAATAATAAAAACCAGAAGTTAACCAAAATGCACGTTGGAGGATGGTTAAATAGGTCACGGTATATCCATTCTGGGGAGCACTATGCAGCTATGGAAAAGAATGTGGTAGCCCTATGCTGTTCTGACATGGAAAGATATTCACAATGCGTAAGCAAAGCTGGTTGCTGAACAGCATGCATGGCACCGCTCCATCTTCATAACACAAAATGTTATCTGTATTATGGTTATAATTATGTAAAGAGAGCTGAAAGGCAGGCAACATGTTTCATAGTGGTTTGCTCTGGGCAGTAGGGTTGAGGGGCTTGTACTTTTTATTTTAACATGCTTCTGCTTCATTTCCATTTGTTATGATGAGACACGCTACTTCCATTATAAGAAATAAACAACAATAAAAGGAAAGGAAACAAAAGAAACAAAACCAAAATGAAAAGAATTTGTCTGATCCATGGAAGGGTAAGTGGAGAAACCAGTCAGTGCGACCAATCCTACAGGCTTGACGTTGCTTGAAAGCTTCACCAACCCTCCCCCTAAAGACTTCACTCTGGGGATTCTTGTGTGGTTCTGGGAATTCTTGATGGCATGGAAACTTATGGTCGTCAAGACTTTCAGGTCTTTCTGCAGTTGTCTTGCTACCTGGACTCAGCTTCGATGTTTGTTATGAATACCATAAGCTTTCATTTAGCTAAGATCTCCAGTATCCAGAAATATGCAGAAACGTTACGAGTATCCAGACATGAAGGCGTGGTTTCCAGTCTCATGGTCTTCTCCTATGGCACCCTGGCCGTTTTCACTCAGTCTCCTTTACTGGAGCTCCCTCCTTTCCACACACCTGAGCAAACCAGACACCTGAGCAATGCTGGTGGTCCCAGGGCTCAGCTGTAGCCTTCTCCCCTCACTCTGCTGGGGGAGCCTGTCCCCTGACATGCTCACAGCACTGGTGATCTCAAACTCTGCCTTTTCCAACCTGATGGGCCCAGACATCTCTCCTGAGAGTTGGACCTGCTGTTAGTTGTGGACTGGACCCTCCGACTCACCTACCAGACAACCAAATCATCAGGCACACCTGGAACATATGAGCTTCCTCTCAAACCCACGCTTCTTTCTCCCTGTGTTTTATTTCCTGCTCGGCTGTCCTCCTAGCCACTCTTCCTCACCTTCCCACACCCGGTCGTCACCAGCTCTTTCTGACTCTGGCTCTTAAGAGGCTCCTGAATCTGGCCCTTTTTTTTCATTCTCACTTTTTAACCTCAGCTTAGTCCTCATCATGTCTTGCTGGGACAACTACAAACAGCTCCAAGTGATCTCTCTGTCTCATGCCTTACCTTCTTCATCTCTACCTAACTCATCTTTCTCGCCACCGCCATAACAACCTCTCCAAATCATGAGCCAGATGACATGGTTTGACTTTTAAAAGCCCTTCCTAAGCTCCCTATGGCCTTCAATATGACGTCTGCACTTCGTGGCTTGGCCTGGGAGGCTCTGTGATCTGATTTCCTTGGCCGCCCTCCCTGCTGCTCCACCGCAGCTCCTGTGTGCTATAGCCCACCTGCCCTCTTAGGCTGCGTGCTTGGCCTCTGCCTTGACCGCTTGGCACACTCGTCATCCTCAACTCCAGCTCCTTTCTCTTGGAAGCCTCTGTACCAGCTTCCCTGGCTGCAGTAGCAAAGTACCACAAACTTGGTGGCTTAAAAGAACACACATTAATTCTCTTCCAGTGCTGGGAGTCAGGAGCCTGAAATGAAAGTCACTGGGCCAGAGTCGGGGAGCTGCAGGGTAGCTTCCTTCTGGAGGCTCTGATGGGAGATTCCACTCTCTGCCTTTTTGGTTTCTCTTGGCTGCCCACACTCTGTGGCTTGTGGCCCCTTCCTCCACCTTCAAGGAGCATCCCCCAGCCTGTGCGTCCATCATCATGTCCTTCTCCTCCTGCCTCCCTGTTATAAAGACCCCTGTGATTACATCAGGCCACCCAGATACCAGGATAATCTCACCATCTCAGCATCCTCAACCACTTCGGCAAAGTCCCCTTTTCCACATGAGGTGACATCCATAGGTTGCTGGAACTGAGTAAATAAATGTTCATTAAAACATTTGTTCACCAAAAAACACTAACTACTTGGCCTGTGTTAGTCTCTTGAGTACCTGACACTTACTTAGGATGCTTTTCCTAATTTTCTTAACTCCTTTTGACCAGCAGTCAACTCAGACCCCACTTGGATTTGTCTCTATTTCTTTCCCCCAGCGTAGACTGTCCCTCTGGGGGCTGTCTGATGTTGGCCTGACCAGCTTCTTTTAACAGCCCCTCATGCTGATCTTTGGGGAGCCAGCCTATCCCTCTTCCTCCTCTGGCTCCATGTGGTTCAGGGGTGGGGTGAGCTGATCCCCTGGATCTGGAGGAGGGTCTGGGCCCCAGGCCGGCCAGGCCACAGCTCTGCCTGGCCCTGCTGTGGCACCACATCCTGCTGTGAGAATGGACGCAAGTCCCAGTGTAAGATGAGAGCCCTACTTTGGGAATTTTGCTGGAATCACTGGAAAGAATTCCCTTTCTCCTGGATGCCTAAGCCAGATGTAAGCCGGGAGCTTTGTCGCATCTTTTCTGTACTAGGGCAGAGCCTTCCAGAGGAGGAAGCCAACAGAGAGGCAAGAAGCCGGAGAAATGGAAAATAAATGCATCATACCAGCATTTTAGGAACTGGACACAGGATACCTCGAGTCAGCATCACCTCCTGAACTTTTCAGCTCTGTGAGCCCAGATCCCCCTGCCCTTTTGTTTTGTTTTGTTTTGTTTTGTTTTTTTCTGCCTAAGGCAGTGTGAATTAGGTTTCTGTAACTTGCAACCAAACAAGATCTGAATTATACAATGCCAGCCGGAGAAAAAAGCTCCTTAATAACTACATGTACATGCTCTTCTCTCAGGGGACCGTATGCTTTTCAAAATTGCCCCCCATGGGCCTCGTGTTTACATGTGCACTGAGACTCAGGGCTGGGTAAAAGGATGGGCGTTTACGAAATCCAGAGCCCTCCCAGCCGAGCTTCTGCGGTGGCCGGAAGGAACGTCAGCCACATTCTGACCTCGGATGAGACGGCCACCGAGTTAAACTCAAAACATGGTGGCTGATAATATTCACCCAGCTCTAGACGATGGCCACAAATCCAGATTGTTCTAACACGTTTCACCCAAAATAGCGCAGCACAGAGCCTTCCAAAGGCCTGTGTCAACGGGGGCTGTCTGGCAACCCATGAACGGTTCCTCAGAACGGGAAAGAGCGCGCCAGCGCCGGGTCCCATGCGGCCCAGGGCCTGGCAGCCAGCAGAAGCCCGTTGGTTCTGTATTCCTGGACCGGACACCATAAAAATGACTCAGAATCTGCTCATTATGATGCTCAGGGCAAAGCCCAGTTGCCCTGGAGCTGTGAGAACAAAACGTGACTCTCCGAGCAGGTTGCGGCCATAAAGCTGCCCAGTAGAGAGTGATGAGCTTACTCCAAAGATGAGGCTATCTTCTTTAATAATAAAAAAAATGACAATGGCTAATGCTGGATGAGCACATCTAACTCAAAGTATTAGATTCAAGGTAATGGTTAGAAGAATGCTATATACTTTTTCATAAAAAGATATAAGCATATTGAGAAAAAAATCAAAGGGCAATTTTACAGGTTTTTAACCTTGCACATAATGGGCTGCAAAATCCTGCAAGTAAATCTCAGTATATGTAAGAAAAGAAAAGAAAAGAAAAAAGCAATAAACAGATATAAATGGTAACAGGCTTTAGCCCACAACCGTCTAATGTTCTGCTCTGTACACCTGTGAAAGTGCAGGTCATGGGGTGAATCTTTCACAGGGACCCTCAAATCCACTCCAGATGAGGCACATGATGACAAGCTCTGGAGGGAAGATGGAGAGGAGCAAGGAAAATAATGAAATGCAATTGTGGCAACAATGCAAGTACTTATTATCAGACCAAGGTAACTGGCAGGAAGTGAATAGAGAAAAAATGAATAACATAATCAGGAAATAGGGGTTCTGATGTCATTTATAAGACAAATTGAATAGGGGAACATTTCAAGGTAAGATTTATAGGGATTGAAAAGAACAAAAGAAAGAAAGAAAGAAAGAAAACACCTAGATAAGAATATCTCAAATAAAAAGCTCGAGCTATCAAGTTAAAAAAACGAGAGGACATTTCAGAGGAGTTGCAGGGACAAAGGAGAAACAAAACGGTTTTAGCTGCCAATAGTAATTTTCTTTTTAATCCTTGAAAGGGATGTCTGATGTTGGTGGAGAATGGAGGACATGAAGGAAAAACCTGAATATCGGGATATACTTGAGAAGAGGTTGGATTTTAACCTATTTAAGATTCACTGCAACAACCATTCATTACACACACCTGCCCTAGGGTAGACATTGCAGCTGAGAATATAAAGGCGTATGAGGGAGCTTATAGTCTGGGGAACAAGCAGATCCTGAACTCACTTTAAAGTACAATGTGCCGGGTGCTCAGAGAGAGCCTGGAGATGAGGCCTGCAGGAGGGGCCTAGCTAACCCTGGGAAAAAACAAAAGAATAATTAATTCTGAAGATGGTTTTGCAGAAGTAAAGATAGAGCAGTGAGGAAGTGCTCCTTTGGAAAAATACTGCCTAAATGAAAGAGCTTTATAGCTCCCTCCCAATACATTCTCTTCTTCATTCCTTTTTCAGCACCAAGCCCGCATCGAGCCCTGCTCCCTGTTCCCCTGGAAGACAGAGGCGTGAGCTGTCATGGAGGCTACACCTTAGCTGAGTGTAGTTATCAGAAGCATTTAGAAATGCCAGTTGCTGTTGCTTCTATTGATTGCCCTTGTAACACTTTTGGTATTATTATTGGAATTATTATTTAGCAATTGAAGAAACTGCTGAAGTCATGGAGGAGGTATGGGGCATCTGGGGGTTGTAACACATCCAGGTTCACCAAAAGTGGCTGAGCCAAGATCTGACCTTGTGACTTCTTGCACTGCTTTTGACCTTCATTTCACTCTACCTCAAGGACCTCGGTGAGTCCTGAGAAGTAACTTGTCCATTTGCCACCTGCCCCCTGCACCTGAGAGCATGGTGAATAGGGGAGGCTGACTCTTTATAAAGGTTTGGATGGAAGAGGGAAGGGCCAGGGGTGGGAAAGCTCAGGAGGCAGCATGGTGGGGCGGGGGGGGCTGGCATGGGGGAAGGACAGGAGAACACGGTGGCTGAAGGTCATCTATTTTGGTCTGTGACCAGGACCAGGAAACGGTTCCGTCATTTTTTTTGCAAAAGCTTGAGGCCAGAGAAATGGAGCCCCAACTTTGCTCTCTCCAACTCTTCTCCTTCCAGGGAAAGTCCTTACTGTCTTGGTAAATAACCTTCCTCCCCCTCCTCTCTCTTTGGTAAATAATCATTCTCCAACTCTTTTGGAGGAACCTTCTTTAGTGGGTGCCACTTACCCTTATATTCCCCATCCAACTTATCTCTGGGTCAGGAGGTTTCCTGGAAACTCTCTTCCACTCAGCCAGAACTTGCAGCCCCCACACTAGTGTAAAACCCCTCTTTCTTTGGGGTCCCAGGGTGCTGGCTGGCCGACTCTAACCCTGTTCATTGTTGCCACCTATAACACAATCACTGTCCCTCCCTTACCCTTGGGCTCCATCTTCCTCGTTACCCCAGGACCTGCCATCATGCTGGTAAACACCAGTAACCACGGGGACAACTCATCCAACATCCCAGCCTTTCAGTCCTTTGATGTCTGAAACTCCTGCCAGACATCTTTAATCGGGATCCTATACAAAGATCAACACATCACCTTGGACCTTGTCATCACCTGGGCTTCATCTCTGAAATTCACGTATCCCACTTTCTGATCACAACCTTCTGTCCTCCAGCTGTCTCACCATGCTACTTCCACTCTATGAGCTCATTTCTCCAATCTGGACTACAAAGCCCTTTTCCCCAAGCCATGGGGACCCTTCTTTCTTCACCTTATATCCTATCCAAACTAAACTCCAGTTCCTTCGTTTCAACTAGTCTTGTCCACACTCTTGCTCTTATATCAGAGAGAAAACAGAAACCACCAGGGTACAACAGTCTGCAGAACCCAACCCTAGCTTAATCCACCCAGCTGAGCACTGCTAGAAATAAAATATCATACAATGACACTGATGGGCCACCACAAATTCAGTCACCAACTGTAATTGTGGTCACAACATAGCCAGGCAATTCTCCTTTTTTTTCCCTCATCATCTTTCATTTTTCAAATGTAAATTAATGAAAAAAATGAAAGTCATACATCTGTACTTTTCTAAAAGTCAAACTGTTTCAAGCAAAAAACAACAGTATCTTGTCCCATCCCTCCATATGCCCAATTCATATTCATCACTTGCAAATCTGTTAACGGTCTTTCTAATATTTATCTTCCATATATCTAACTAACAAGTTTATATGGTTATTCCTCAATTTTTACATTTTAGATGTCATTTAGTTTCCTACTGTAGAAAATGATGATTTTGCTTCCTTCCACAGTACTTTCTCTATCTCAGTACAGTGACACATATGCTCACCTTGTTAAACTATGTAAATATTATTCACAACTGAGCCATTTTCTTTCTTGTACCACCTTTTGTTTTCCCCAGATTTAATAACTGCCCTGGTTTTCACTGGCTTATTTTTCTATGTACATATTACTAATTTTCCTCTACATTCTCCATCAGAGCATAACTCTCCTCTCACAAATTTAACACGTAAGGTTATATCTCAGTTTCTTTTTTCTTTTTTTCTTATAGTCATTGTTCTGAGAGCCCTCATTCTCCGTTTTATTCTGGACTGGTCATTTCCAGGATGGCTGCACAGCTGTTAGCCAGGAATCTCCCTTCATCTTCATTCTGGGAAGTCCTTTTATCTCTTTCCTATATTGGGTCTGTTTTCTGGACACTCATGTCTTCCTCTTTCTTGCTTTGCTTTCTTATTTTGGTAGAGCATATTCTTTTTGAGTTTCCTGAGAAAGGGTGTATGGTAGATAAAATTATCTGAGACCTTCCATGGTTGAAAATTTGTTCATACAATTGATTGTCTGGCTTAATCCAGAATTCTTTTTGGCAATCATTTCCTCCAGAAATGTGAAGGCATTTCTCCTTTATCTTCCAGGGTTTCTTTTGAAAAGTCCGACGTCATTCTAGTTCTCTGTCTTTTGTATGTGACCTGCCAGCTCCTTTGGAAGCTTTTGGTACCTTTTTTCTCCAGTGTTGTAATTTTGTGCTGCTATGTCTTGGTGTGCACCTTTTTTTCATCTGTTATGCTGGGCACTGGTTGGCACAGGCTGCAAACTCACCTCTTAGAGCTCTGGGGGATGTTCTTGCCAAGTTCCTCCCCTCTGATTCCTCTCTTCTCTTTTCATGGAACTCCTATTATTTGTGCTCCAGATTTATACATATCCAACCTCTTACAGAAGGTTTCTATTTGGATATCTCCTGGGCATATCACGCTCAGTATGCCCAAAGTTGAGCTCACTGTCTCCTAATAAAACTTTGCTTACTCCCGTCTTCCCTATCCCAGTAAAGGTGTCTTTGTCCAAGCCAGAAATGTTGACCTTGACCTTCCATCCTCCTTCTTTCTTGCCTCTCTACCCCCAATAAATCACTGTGAAATAAACATCTCGTCTCTCTCAAATTTAGTCCACTTCTTTTTTTTTCATAGTCACTGAAACTTCTGCATTCAGACAGAGCCCTGCTCTCGTGGAACTCTGTAGCAGACCCTGCCTCTCCTCCTGAGCTCCCCCTCAGCCTCAGCCCCCAGGCCCTGGGGACTCCTAAGATGCACACTGGCTCCAGCGTTATCAATAGCAGGCTTGCTGGGGTTGGATTGTGTTCCCCCAAACACACCTTAAGTCCTAACCCTCAGTCTTGTGAACATGACCTTATTTGGAAATAAGGTCTTTGCAGCTATAATAAAGATCATATACTTAAAAGAAGGGGAAAATTGGACACAGACAGAACGACAGAGGGAGAATGTCATGTGGTGACCAGGGGATGCCGAGGATTTCCAGTAGGTCACCCCCAGAAGCTCGGAGAAAAGCAAGGAACAGATTCTTTTCCACGGCCTTCAGCTCAGCCTGCTGATGCTTTGAACTTGGACTTCTGGTCTCCAGAACCACAAGACAACACACATCTGTTGTTGTAAGCATCCCCAGCGCTGGGAAACTTAGGCAAGGCTGAGCGCCTTTTAACTGCCCATATTCCCCATGAGACAACATTGCAAGAAAATTCTCCACCATGTACCATGGGCTCAGTATATATTTGTATGTAAATGAGTTAGGTATTATGATTACTATTAATTCTTATTATTTCCTCTGTGGCAAATGAAATCAACCTTGAGATTCGTGACATTCTGAAACCTTTTATTTTCTCCAGTACCTCCCTCTCCCCACACAATAAACAGGCATGTCCTGGGTGAGTGATGAGGAGCCACTGTACACGTTGTTTGAAACAAAGTGAGTAAAGCTCTGAATATGATAGATGTGTGGAAAGAAAATAATCCAGTCCTCCTGGGGAATCAGGACATTGTGTGATCTGTTAGGTACTGAGAAAATGTGAATACCTAATAAGCGGCAGTGGGAAAATTCCTTGTATATTTGGGTATTAATCATTGTGGCAGTTTTAGTTAAGTAAGCCAAAAAGAAAGAAAGAGAATGGATTATTTGTTGTACTCCACCCAGCCATTGAGTTTCACATTAATTCAAGAGCACAATAAAATGGTACTTTTCAGAGCCTTTTCCCGCATATAAATAAAATACCCCTAACATGGTCTATTTAGTGTTATATACAGCCCCCGTGCTAGCATCCTATCGTTTTACACCAAATGCTGCATCAGCCCTTTTCTTTCTTTTTTGCACTATTTCCTTGACAGATCATAAGCATCCGTTTGGTCATCCATTCAACGTGTATTTATTGAGAGTTTACACTGTACTTGATATGGAATCAGCTGCTGGAGATTGCAAGGTGAGAAGACAAAATCCTTGTCCCCAGACATTCACCAACCAGTGGAACACGTTTTAATAATGACAAGATAACGCAGCAAACACCAGCCCAGGGTTCTGAGCAAAGACTGCTCTCTGGGGGCTCAGAGGGGGGGCAGGAGGGGCTTCCCTGGGAAGGTCACGTTTGAGCTGAGATGGGATGTTTGCAGAATTATCTAGAAGGAAAGGGCACTACAGAGAGGCGATCATGTGCAGAGGTACAGGGGGAAAAGTGACGGCCTGCCAGGGAGAGCTGAGTGGAGGTGAGAAATGCACGGGCTTGTTTGTCGAGTCCAGCCTGCATTTTCTCCACCCCTCTGTGATGTCCAGTTTCACTAAACCAAGGCAAATACACTTACTCAGTTTCCCTCCAGCCTATCCAAACTCCCCCCAAAAGGCTAAGTAAGAATACTGTTCAATTAACTACATTTTGTATTATTTTATTCCACTTTCTTTTTCATAAATGGGAAACCTGGTAAATGAGGTTGCTGGTGAACAGCAACAATGACTAATTAAAAACTAGAAAGTAAAGTGGAAGTTAAAAGGCTTTTGGCTGCTAATACTTAGGGTCAAAACGAAGTTATGTGGCTAAGACAACAGACCAAGGCTCAGACATCAAATGTACTTAAGTATTTAAATAAAGTATTTCCTTTTGAACAAAAGGATGCATTTTCATTACGAAATATTTTATTATGAAATATAATACTTAGCATTTCTGCATGGCTTAATAAATAATTATAATGCAAACACCCATGTAATTGCCACCCAGTTCAAGAATTAGAACATGAGAACATTACTAACATTACTAATGTCCCAGAGGTTTACCACGTCTCAACCTGCCCCTGTCATGTTTTCTTAGTCATCATCCACTTTTCCTCCTAGTCTTGTACTCCACCTGCCCCTTAACCAATATTCTTAAGGCTGTTGATATTTTTTTTTAGCAGCGAAATTGTACTGCATGTATTCCATTGTGTCCTGCAATTTTTGCTAAGTGTTGCATCTATAATATTCATCCATGTTGCAGTGTGCAGCCCTAGCTTGCTCTCACTGCCAAATGGGGATCACTGCCAAACACTATGCGTGTATCATGATTTATTCCTTTCTTTTACCATTGAAAGAAACTTGAGCTGCTTCCATTTTCAGTTCTGAGCTGTTAGAAACACTGCTGCTTGGAACATACTTATACATCTCCTGGTGCCCCTGTGAATGCACTTCTCACACATTACAGCACGAGCAAATCTTCAACTTGACCAGATAACGCCGTATTTATTTTCATTTACTCATTTCCCACCAGCAGTGTATACAATTCCTCATCTTCATCAACACCTAGGAAGGTAGGAGTTTTAAATTTTTGACATTTGAATGCATGCACACCTCATTGTGGTTTAAACTGCATTTTCCTGATTATTGATGAAGTCGATTATCCCTGTCATAGGTTTGTCGGCCATTTAGTTTTTTTCTTTTGTGAAATGTTGCATAAGTTTTTTTGTTCTTTTTTCTGTCTGCCTTTTTTGCATTGACTTGTAAGAGTCATACGTTTGCAACTCCTTTTTAACTTAATACATTATTATCATCTTTCTTGAGAACATTTTTTCAAACGTAAATGAATGAATAACTTAGTAGCTTAAACGATAGCTCACAATTGAGACAGTAGCCACTGTTTGTGCTTATATATATCAATTAATTAGTGATTGGAGGTGGAAGTAGATAAGACTTAACCAGGTGGCTGTTCAATATAATGGTTAAGGGACACTTAGATAACTTCAGGCAGGTTACTTAAGTCTCCGAGCCTGTTTCCTCCTGTGTAGAATGGGTGAGCATAGCAGTAGCTACCCCATAGGATGTGATGAGACTAAAATGCCATAACGCATTGAATATTGGAAGGAATGAAGTTATTTCAGGATATCTATTTTCCCTTTGCTTTGCTTTGGAAATTTTTTTTTTATTTGATAATTAAAAAAATAATGCAATGGAAGTGTTTAGGACTGTGCCAGGCACTTAGTAAGCATACATTAAATGGTACTTAGTAACAATATTAACTTAATATTGTGCAATATTAAATAAGTGCTGTGCTAGTGTATTTAATCACCACTAAATGAGGCTGATGGTGTCATTCTCATTTTTCCAATGAGGAATCCCAGGCTCTGAGGTTAACTAATTGAGTCAAGGCCACAAATCTGTTTAGTGGTGCCACCGAGACCTGAGCCAGCTCTCTCCTTATTCTGCCATCCATATTCCATTCAACAGAAACTAATAATTCATTGGGAAATAAAGATGTTTCACTCATTACAACAAGAATCATGTGGAGACAGAATTATGCCCAAGGTGGCTTTTTTTATTTTAACCCAAAAAATGCAGCCAATTAAATACATTTTATTAAAGGTCCCATAACTTGACATTTCCCCTGGTCACAGGCACGAAAACGCTGCCCGCGGAAGCCAGCAGGCTTGTCCTCCAGCTGTGATTTCAGGTCACAGCCGCTGTGCAGCGAGGGATGGAGCAGGCAGAATCACCTGGCATCATGGCCCCAGAAAGGGCCTTGCCTGCAAGTATAGTTTTGCAGTCAGATGCCTGAGCTTGAATCTCAACACTGCTAGCTCCTGGGTTTGTTACCGTGCGCAAAACACTAGATCTAATCCTGTTTCCCAATCTCAAAAACAGGGTTACGAGTAGTACCCATATGGATCACAGGTTTAGAGTGAGGATGAAACACAATGAGGGATATGGCTGGGCGCCCAGTAAGGACTCAGTAAGCACTGCCTGACATTAAAGTTGCCCATAAGGAGCCACCACCTCATTTTGACCTGTTTAATGCTATTTATCCCAGCTAGGTTACACAGCATGATGTTGTCACATTACTTTAGGTTGCAGGAACCGAGTAATTGGGCATTTTATTCTTCTTTCTCATCTCCACCCTTCCAAGTAGACTGTTCAATAGTTAGAGCCACTTCTAGGAGGGGACTCTATTCCAGGGCCCCTGTCTCTGGTGGTCACAGGCTGATGTCTGATGCTCAGTGTGGTGTCCAGGAAAATCGCTTCCCTTAATCTGACATTTATCAGTCAGGGTTCGTTACAGAAACAGAACCAACAAGATATGTGTGTGTATGTGTGCATATAAATGTTTGTGTATGTGTATATGTATTTATTTATCTACCTATCTATCTATTTATTAAGGGATTTATTTTAAGGAATTGGCTCTTGCAACTGTGGGCACTGGTCAGTCCGACACCTGTAGGATACTGGAAGGCTGGAAACTCAGACAGGGGTTGATGCTACAGTCTTGAGACAGAATTTCTTCTTTCTAGGAAACCTCAGTTTTTTGCTCATAAAGCCTTCCAGTGATTGGATGCAGGCCACCCGCATTCTCGAGGGTCATCTCCTTTACGTGAAGTCAACTGGTCGTAGACGTTAATTCTCTCTACGAGATACCTTCACGGCAACATCTGGACCAGTGTTTGACCAAACAACTGGACACCATTGCCCAGCCAAGCTGACACATAAAATTAACCATCCCATGACACAAGAACAGTTCTAATCACATGCAGACACAGCTAGGGTCTTGTCTTCCATCCGAAACACGTTACGAAACAAACAGGACTCTCTTTCTAAAAGGAATTTGAATTCACCTTTCATGACATTATCTATTCTGGAGTCTAAGTCAGTGTCATATTCAGCAGTCTTAAGTCACACTCAATGTCATAATTTCAGCCAATCTTGCAATAGGCAAATGAATTTAGAGTATCAGAAGGATAAGAGAGTTTGGAGAAAAACAGATCTCAACCCAAATCATGGGTCAGCTGCACCATGATATCGGGAAAGTCACGTTTTCATCTTTAGAAACAGGATAATCAGAGTCACCTTGTAGTGCTCTTCTGGCATTAGCAAGGGGTGAATCTAAAGCCCTCAGGGCAGGGTCTGGCACAGAATCCTGGTCAGTCCAGGGCAGAGGTAAAGCTTATGGTGGTGGCGGCAGCGGTCATTGCGGCAGTCAGCACCTGGGCTCGGGCAGGCCTCCCAGGAGTGATGCAATCAGTGTGTGGCCATCTGGGGTAAAATCAGATTTTTGGCAAGTGGCTGGGAGTGTAAGGGCAAGGAGAGGGCATAACAGACAGAGGGAACAGAGTGAGGGAGAGGCCCAGAGATGTGACAGGGCCTGGCTCACTCACGGAACTACAAAAGGGAGGAGAGGGGGTGCAGGATGGTCACATGTCAAGGAAGAAGGCTGGAGAAGTGGCAAATTGAGTGCGACAAATCCCACTGAATCATAGGCTTGGGGGTGGCTGAGATGGGAAAGTTTATGTTTATATATGTTTCCACAATTAAAAACGAAAAAAAGCAACTGAAGAGGCAACTATTAAATGTAATACATGATCCTGGACTAGTTCTAATAATGGAGGAGAAAGGTCCACAAGAACAGCACTGGGACATATGGAAAAATTGGAATATAGACTGAAAGCTTGACATCAATGTTAAATTTCTTCAACTTGATGATTGCACTTAAGGTAGTTACATAAGGGACTATCCTTGTTTGTAGGAAATGTACACAGAAGCATTATGTGTTCAAAGAGCATGATGCATAAAACCTACACTCAAATGTTTACAAAATAGATAGATGGATAGATGGATGGATAGATTGATGGATTGATGGAATGATACTGAAAACATGGCAAAATGTTAAAATTGGTGGATCTGGGTATCTGGAGGTAGAGAAGGTTGACGTTCTCTGTACAAGTTTTGTATTATTTTGCAACAGTCATGTAAGTTTGAAATTACTTCAAAATAAAAGTTTAAGGAGAAAAAAAGTGCATGGGGGGGCGGTGGGGAGTGCAGGCACAGCTCTGCGGGGGCCGTGTGTGCCCGGAGGAGGAGCAGGTCTGCACCTCTGGGTGAGGGGAGCCAGGCAAGGGGTCCAAGCAGGGAAGTAGCAGGCCCAGATCTCACTCAGAAAGGTGAAAGCCAGGCCAGCAGTGGGGAGGTGGGCCGGGGGGCGGGGGGGGGGGTGCCTCAGGCTCACATCAGCAAGGCTGGTTGGCGGTTACTGGTTGGGAAAAGAATGGGGTGCAGAGTGGTTGTCAAGACAAACTGGCTGATGGATGGACTAAAGATTAAAGAGGTCAAGACTTTGCAATACCCAAGAAATGAGCTTTTCTTTTTCAGTTATCTTACAAAATGGATGACTGGCATTTGTCCCCTCTTTATTATACTTGCATTTTCTAGCCCCCATGAAGACAACAGTTAGTATTTGGTATTTCACCAATAAAATGTAATGAGTAGAGCATAGAAGATGGAAAATAAAGGAAAAGTTTTAAAACAGTGACATGTAATGAAGAGTTCCATGCTCGTCATACTACGCAATCAGGCTACAGCATGGTAGCAATTTGAAAAATGATAAATTTACAGTACAGTAGGCAGATTTTCTGAAACACATAAATGTGGAAAAGCACAATGGAAAACCCAGCTGTAAAGGACCAGCACTGATTACTAATTACTGCTGCCCTCCCTCCCGCGTCTGCCGCAGGCTGACAAGCAGATTGGGCAAAATACCAGGGGTGTAACCTTTTGGCTACAGTCTTAAATCAGAGGCAGGATTTCAGTGCCCTACTTTTGAGGAGCCACCATAAGATAAAAAGGTTTCACACCAGCCTACAAGTGGCTTCCTTCCTCCTATTACAATGCCAAGGTGAGCCACGGCCCTTTATAAATAAGTTCTCTGGTAGCATGGGGGTGTCCTATAATGCTTCCCAACTTTTCTAAAATATTATTCTTGTTGTTTCCATGAAAGAATTTAAAAGGCATAGCAGAGACAGAGGAGCAAATCTTTTCTCTTACTCGGTTCATTCTGTGGCATTTCAATTACAATTGCTAAATAGCACACGGGGCTGCCAAACTGGCAATAGAGAATGTGGTTATTAGGGTTTTAAACTCAAGTGCTCTTAAAAAAAAACACAAACAAACAAACAAACAAAAAAACCCAAAACCCAAATTTGTCCCAATCAACTGCTTAAGGGGCAACCACGTTTGGGTCACGATCAAAGCCAGAGTGGACTCATCTCTAAAATTAGACACTGATTAAACACTGTGAATAATCTGTGTCATTTTTTCAGGCTGTCTTTTGACCATTTCACAGCTTGCATTTCCTCCAAAAAAAGGTGCCAAGGCAGGAGGGAGATGTCGATTCTCACATTAACTAAGGTCTAATGGTCAGCAGCTCTAGATCTTAAGGCAAGAGAGGCTTGGAGTACTAGAATTGTAAAAAGAGGGACTTCCACCTGGGCCTTCCAGCACGGCGGGAACCTGCACTGGTCCCCACCACTGCTGGGGAACGTCTAGGTATCCTGTAGGTCCCCACCTGAGCGTTTTCTGCAAACTATGTTAGGACTCTTGTCTGCTATGCCTTCTTGGTACACTCATTTCCCTCCCACAGCAATTAGTGTAACTGCAATTAAGTAATGAAGTAAGTATGCATTTAGTGTTTCTCTCTCCTGTTAGGCTGGCCACTCCCAAAGGACAAGGGCTGACGTGTCCACCCCACTCATCATGACTTCCCCACGTCAAGCACCGAGCTCCACTCAGAGAGGAAGCTCAGTGAGTAGCTGCTGATTGGAAGGATGCCCAGCCCCAAGTTTCAGCTGCCCTCGCTCCTGGGGTCTGGGGTCGCCGCTTGCCATAACTGGAGCCTCCTGTCCTGCAGGAAGGGGTCTCCTCGACCCCCCTCCCCAAGGCAGCTCCCCAAATGATGAAGTGGACACCTGCGGCCGCAGATGTCACGGTGGTCATCGCCATCCTGCTTCCCTGTCTCTGTGCCCTAGTGCAGGCGAGAGGCCTCATGCTTATTGCCCTCATTTTTCTCCCAAAAGCACTTCTACTCTCCTACACCCTTTCTCTACCCTCAAACCGTTTGCTGGTTCCTCTTTGGGCCTCACAATGACAAGGAAGTGGAAGCTGCGAGAGCAATTCAGATTCAGCCTCAGGGAGAAGAGTCACCACCAGCCAATAACACCCCCTGCCCCCAGGAGACCCAGCTCCACACAATTGCTTTGAAATGGCCTCATTCTGGGCTGGCTCCTGGAAGGGCTCCGAACACCCCCGTCTGGGGATGGAATAAAAGACCACAGATGAGCTGGCTTAGAAAACAGAAATGTACCGTCTCCTGGTTCTGGAGGCTCAAACTCCAAAACCAAGGGGTGGCAGGGCCACGCGCCCTCCTAAAGCACAGGATCCATTCCACGCTGCAACCCTGGCCTCTGGCAGCGGCCGGCACCTCAGGGGATCCCTTGGCTTGTGGGAGCATCGCTCAAGCTCCGCCCCTACCATGTGGCCGCTTCTCTCCCTCTGGGCCAAGACGCCATCTCCTTAGGAGGACACCAACCCTATCAGATTGGGGCCCAGCCTAATCCAGCCTGGCCCCATCTTCATAGCATCTGCAAAGATTCCGCTTCCAAACGAGCTCATAGTTACAGGCCGGGGGTTAGGGTTTGAACATATCTTCTTGGGGGATACAACTCGATCCATACCACTCCTGAACCAACATGAGTGCTTCATTAACCGAAAAATGAAATACTCGTAGAGCTGTTTAAGATAAAGGAGCATATATCACAAGCTAAGTATAGGAGGATGTCCCCACATCATCTAGAACCACGATTGCTTCCTGTAGCAGTCAAAGCAACACTTTTACCTGCCCTGTCTTTTCCTAAGGCAGACTATTTTATTTCAGGAAGCGCCTTCTCAATTTTCATTTAAGACGCACCCAGAGAGAGAAGAAGCAGCTTGACCAGACTGGAGGTAGGTAGGGCAGGGACAACATCTCCACACACAAATCAAATGTGCTCAACTAACACATTTTAGCGATGCTGACAAGCTACTCATATTTTTAAATTGCATTATGCCCAGAAAAGCCTATATTCATGGGGTTTAATTCAGGATAACAGCTTGCTTTTAAGGAAGCAAAATTAATTTTTATGATACAAATAGCCCATAGAATAACAGCTTCAGTATTCCCAGGAATTTTTTTCCTATGTAGAAGGAACCCAAACAGTAAGATACCAGCTGTCCGCTTTCTATATGTGGTGGTTTGAAGCTGTATGTACCCCAGAAAAGTATGTTCTTAAAGTTAATCCATTCCTGTGGATGTGGACCTATTGTAAGTAGGATCTTTTGGTGAGCAGGATCTTAAGATGTGACCCACCTCATTCAGGGTGGGTCTTAATCATCTTTCTGGAGTTCTTTATAAGAGAATGAAATTCAGACAAAGAGAGAGAAAGCCACAGAAGCAAAAAGCTGGAAACAACAAAATCTGGAAGAGAAGGGAGAGACCAGCAGATGCCACCATGTGCCTTGCCACATGATAGAGGAGTCCAAGATCGCCGGCAGCCCATTAGAACCATTGCACGCCAGGAAGAAGGTAACATCTTAATGATACCTTCTTTTGGACATTTTCACAGCTGCAGAAACTATAAGGCTTTGTAAACTAATAAATACCCACTGTAACAAGCCAACACATTTCATGCTCTCTGTTTTGGGCAGCTTAGCAAACCAGAACACAATATAACCAAGGAAAATTCTTCTATACCTTCTTCTGAATAAGGAATTTATTTTCTATAATACGTCATGTCAACATGACAAAAATCAAAAGGCATATTGACCAAGAAGTAATCAGAACAATATTTTCAATGAGAAACATTTTCCTGTTTGCTTCCCCAATGCAAACCAATGAGAAGAGCCAACGGGTGAGGACTGACAATCTGGGTAAAATTATATGGATCAATAAACTAGAAGGATTTTCTATTTGACATATGAACAGCAGAAGAGCTTTTCCCAAAGATGTTGAAAGACCAAGACTACATTTCTAAATCCTTGGAAACCTTCCCTTTATATATGAGAGCAGAACTTTTAATTGTTGTTTTTATCACCAGCACTAAACCCACACCTTCTGTTGTCATTGCACTGATGTGAATGAAGGCAAGGATCAGTATCAATTTAAGGAAGACACGTCATCGGAGAGGTTCCTATTTCACACCCCAGGAATGTTTAGTACCGTGCAATGGTTCTCACCCAGTGGACGAAAAGCCTTGGAGGGAGGAGCGTGGGTAGCCTACAGGATGGTCAGAGGGCACCCGGAAGCTCTATGCGAGGTCGCCAGCCTTGACTTAGAAAGAATAACTCTATCTCCTAAGATGCAGTTTTCAATGATGGTTATTTCAATAACATGTAATCAATGGGTCTCATCTGAGTACATACGAAAACACAGCATAGAGGCTGGGTACTCTTTACTTTTACTTTAGCTGCCATAAGAAATCTCTTCAAACAACTATGATTTAATATCACACCCTGGATTTTACTGCTTTATGGCCATAACGAATAGCCAAAGCAAACATTTTCCAGGTTATTTGTAAAACCACACATGAATATGACTCAGTATTTCCGTTACAAATCTATCCTAAAACGTGTGTGGGGAAGGGCTAACCGAGCAGGTCTGGGTTGATCGAGCTCTGCACATTCCCAAGAGGGGGCTGTTTCCAGGACTGGACCCTTGGCGGGCTCCTGGGAACTGAGCTCTTGGAATGTTCTGACTGATAGGGTATTTGGCATGCCGGGGGCCTTGAGCTACCCCTGTGCCGTCTGCCCAGTTTATACATGCGACAGGTGCTGGGGGCCTACATGACCTGCCCCCAGTAACAACCCCGGCAAGTGCTCCTGGTGGGCAACACCTCCACGTGCTGTCACATATTGTTGCTGGAGGAAGTAAGCACGTCCTGTGCAACTGCATGGGGAGGTGGGGGGCACTCCTGGAAACTTGCCCCTGGTTTCCTCTGGACTTCACTCCATGTGCCCTTTCCCTTTGCTTGATTTTACTCTGTGCCCTTTCCCTGTAATAAACCATATCTGTGAGTGTGACAGCTTCTGAATCCTGCGAGTCCTTCTAGTGAACCATCGAACCTGAGGGTGGTCTTGGGCACCCCTGAAAAAATGTGTTTATGCAAAATACGTTATTGCATCTCGTTTCATACAGCAAAACACTGCAAACAATCTAAATGCTGAGAGTAAGCAGGTAAACAAAGTATGCTTGATAAATATGAAGCTCTTAAAACATCATTAAAAAGAACATTTTCACATATTTATCCTGACTTGGAAAATGCCTAGGATATAATGTTAAGTGAAAAAGCAGGATATAGAACATTATATTATTAACATCTTTCCACAGTTCACATAGATCTATCTCATTATTTTTAATAATATGAGTCCATCGAATGGATGTATTTTAACTTATTGAAATATCCTCATATTGATGGATAGATTGTTTCCTATTTTTCAGTATTATAATCAATGCTACAAAAAAGGACTGCTGTGCATTTATCAGTGCAGCTTGGGCAAGTATTCTTGTGGAGAGACTACTGGAAATGGAAATACTGGATTACAGGTCATAAACACCCAAGTTTTCATATATATAGCCAAATCTCCCCCCCCAAAATTGTACCCATTGACATTCCCACCAAAGTTTTAAGAGTTACTATTTGCCATATTCTTACCAACACTGGATGTAATAAATCTATTTAATTTTTACTAATCCAATAAGAAAAAGAACTCCTGGAAATCAATAAGAAAAAGACAACTTAATATGAAAAAATGGGTAAAAAATCATATTTACTACCAGCTTGTCATCCTTATCTCTATGATGTCTTTCTTTGGAGAAAATTAAATTTCTCTTTGTAGTTAAATCTGACATTTTATAAATGTTTCCAGGTTTCCTGTCATGCTTAGAAAGGCTTTCCCTATTCCCAAATTTTCAACTATTTTGTTTTTTTAATTATCAGAAAAGATACACTTTAAAAATCTACAAAGTTATTGCCCATGATATTGTTCAATATAATTTTTTAAAAATCCACAGAATTAAAATCTGAAATCTAAAATTCTAATTCAAAATTTTAAAATTTTGTGCTAGAAACCAAGTTTCCCTCTTCTGATGACTGAATATGCTTTTTCCCCCCGACTGTGTTCCTTCTTTTGCCCTCATAGTCAGGAATCTCCAAGCCTAGTTTTGTCTTGTTTTTCTCTTTATTACTTGGATTTTAATCTTTTATCCTTGTATCTGTTGTTATTCTGTGCCCTTTACTGCGTGTCACCTTGGATTTCTTCTGAAATTAGAAAGGGATTAAATCATAAATGATGTAAAGGCTTAATATATTTACAGTTTCTCAGGTTATTAGTTTCTTAACCCACCTTAGCCTGAATTCTTGATCTGTGAGAATTAACTGGAATCCAGCTGACACGATTGTGGGTTCTTGGTCTTACTCTAACAATTAGCTTACAAATCTGTTTACTTTATTGTGAGTCCCTCAAGGGTAAGGGTGGCTCTAATTATCCTTGAATCCAATCACATGTGACTTAAAGCAGATCCCTGGATGTTTGTTGAATGAAGGAACCAGAAACAAGTCACTCACTCACACACACATGCGAGCGTGCACGTACACACACACACACAGAGGCATAGAAATGTAGGTAGAAGGGAGCAGCCCAAGTGCTCCCAGGGAATGTTCTGTTGTTGGCACATGGGGTCGGTAACTGAATGGGTGACCCAGAGATGCAGGAGCTCAGCCATTATCAGCCAGAGTCACCAAGGGAAGGACGCAAACCATCACACTTTAGAAAGGTTTCCAGCAACAGGGTTGGCACAACATGCATTTCTGTTACCCAAGTAATTAAAATCACCCAAACACCTCAGAGTCCTAAGAAATCCAATTATGTGGGATTTAACTATAGTCTGCAGGTCTATCTTCTGCTTCTTAATTAGGATGACAGAACACAGCAACGGGATTGCTGATTCTGTTTTAAACACTAGATTATATTTAAATTAGAAATTTGCATCAGTGGCCTAAATGCAGGACCAAAATTTAGTAATAAAACCTACCTTTTAGCAACAATGATTTTGAAATGCAAGGCAGCCTTAGATAAGAGTGAAATAAAATACAGAAAAGTCCTGAACATTTAAAAAATGAGTCTTCTGCTTCATTTTCCTGATCCACTCCCTCTCCTGACAACTAATTCCATGTTCTCTCTGTCTTTAAGCAAGGTGTGTGGCCCCTTTGCCCATGATGAGAAACAAAACAAATGCAGCCTTTCCTGCATGCCTCTTGGTCTCCTGGGATGGGAGGACAAAGAAGGACAAAACCTATGTTAGGGCAGCCAGCACACAACCTCACCAGGCGGGTGAAGGTGGCCAGCTGGGAGCTCAGCACAGTGGCCGGGAAGGGACAGCAGCCAAGGGGTCCAACGGTGGCTGGGTTCCACTGCCAAGAGGGACCGCTCATCCTTGCTCTAAAATACCCTACAGCCGCCTCCTTTGAGTCAATGACGGGAAAGTGTATAAAAAGTTTTATGTATTTTGAAGTCCAAAACACAGCCTCAGGGCTAAGACTCGGGACCTCTGTCCACTGCTGTCTGTCCCAGCTCTCCAGTGGCTGAAGCTGCCTCCATCGCAGACCCTGGAGGAGACTGGCATGAACAGGGCAAGGCTGACAGAGTTCAAGAGGGTGGGAAAAGGAAGACGGGGAGGAGAGACATGACCGGGGGCCATCTGTCGACAGTTTCTCCCCAGCAAGGCCTCTGTTACTGGCCATCACTGGCGCTGGTCCACGGGGACGCTGACCAGGTAGAACTCCCTGGTGTCTGCTGGAGCTGGGCTGTCAGGGTGTGGGACAGAGCGTGACTCCTGATCTCAGGACACGGGCTTTCCTCGTGCTTCATCACACACCCGCCCGCTGCAATTCTCAGGTGCTCTCCAAGCCCGGGTAGCGGCAGACCATAACCTCGAAGTGTCTGGAAAGGTATAACGTGCCAGGAACTACAGCTGGTGCTAAGGACATGGGGTGAGTACAGCAGATGTGCGCATGGAGTCCAGGGAAGACAGACAGACAGTCACAGAAATCACCCCATAACTACACTTGCGGTAAGAGCTATGAAGGACAAGGGGGAACTGGAAACAGGTGCCCGCTGGGGGTGTAGTTAGGGAGGACGTCCCAGGAGAAGTGACATTTAGGTCTAGACCTAAAGGAAAAACAGGGGTTCACCAGAAGAAGGAGAGGAGGAAGGAGTGGGGCTGTGGGGGGGGGCAGTGTGGGGTCTTCTGGGGTGAGAGTGTGGGGTAAGGGATGTTCCCAGCACAGGGGCTTACAAGAAAGGGCCACCATGACATATCTGTTCTCAGGGTGCACAACATAGAAAACTTAATGACCTTTCGACCAGTGAGTTAATATTAAGGATTTGTGGATAAAGGCAGCAAAATAACGACTTAAAGAGAGGCACAGAACAATGTTTCCGGTGTTCTCTCTGAGCTTTTCTTCTCTCCTGGCTTTGACACCACAGATAGGCTCTTTATTACATTATGGTTTTCCTCTGCTTCGCTGGGTAGATGTTTTTGAGGAAAGAAGTTAGTTTAAGGAAAATAAGGAATCTTATTCGTGGTCAGAGTAGATATGCAGGGTGTGGAGGTGGGGTGCCCTTTCACTGAAGCCCCCATGCTGCCCGTCAGAGACTGGAAGACGCCCCTTCCCCTAAAATGTCTTCTCAAACTGATTCAGTGAGAGAGGTGAGGGGGGCAGTTTTCACACACGCGCAGAATGATTTGCTTTACGAGGAAGGCTCCGACTTCTCTCCCTAAGCTGCATCATTTGGAAAGGTGGAAATCTAACGGAAACCCGCAGCTCCTGCGTGCAACCCAGCAGGTGCACCTGTCTGCACTCTGGGCGGAGCCAGGGGGGCAGGGGCTGGCCGGGCGCGGCGCGGGGCTCCGGGGGGCAGGAGGGGTCTCCAGCCCGCCCCACGTGGCTCCGGAGCCCACCCTTCCCGGGAACAGCCGAGCCTGGGAGCCCAGGAGGCCGCGGAGGCGCCTGCAGCCCGCGTCCCCCAGGCTCAGCCTGGAGCGGGCTCCCGGGGCCCTGCCACGGCTCTGTCAGCACCCGCTGCCCAGAGCCAAGAGCGATCTGCTT
Organism: Choloepus didactylus; assembly: GCF_015220235.1. Classification (NCBI taxonomy): domain Eukaryota; kingdom Metazoa; phylum Chordata; class Mammalia; order Pilosa; family Megalonychidae; genus Choloepus; species Choloepus didactylus. The sequence goes on from NC_051318.1 coordinate 10,576,572, forward strand.
CGAAGAGCTTGCTTTTTGTTTTCTGCCATCAAAACCATCACCGGAGGAGGGAGGGGTGTGAGGCAGTTGCGAGGATTTAAACATCTACATATAAGAAAGTGCCTTGAAAACAGGGGCATTCTCATTATTGTTATTACTTTGTTTTAAATGACATTTCGGACTCACCCAACAGCCCATCTAAGTTAGGGATATGCACAGGGACTCTCAGAGGGCTTTTCACTCAGTGCCGCGGAGCTTCTCCGGGGCAGGAAGGCTTACCAGCGGGCTTGGGCGCGGGCAGCAGGCTCCTGCGAGGCGTGGCCACACTGGTGGGGGCTGCGGCCACCCGGCCGGCCCCCTTGGCGGGGTCTCTGGAAAGCAGAGCGGCCTTCAGAGCTGGCTGGTCTTGGTTTCCGAAGGTTGAGCCTGTGGGAGGCAGACGGTGCGTTAATTACAACCTTATAAAAAATGGATGGGCTTTCCCGCCATGTGCAATTACCAAGGGATCAGAAGGCCATGATCTAGGCCATGATCTAGACCCTGATCTGTCAGTGAGGGACCCTGAAAAGCATGTCTCTGGAACTGGATGTCATGCACAAATGTCTGCTGCTCCACTGGGGCTCAATGCTACAAAAGCTAGGGGGGACCTCGCTCCCCTGGAGAATTTACGCACACATGATGCTGCGTGGACCCATGGAGACTCATTTCTTTGATAGCTCACATGGCATGGGCTGCCCTTGGTGGAAAAACAGTGGCAGGGGCCCAGCTGGGGTGAGAGTAAGAACATACACGTGTAGCACCAAATATTAGCCCAGGAAGTTTATTCAGAGTTCTCTGACACCCAGCTAATTCTACCTTCACAATAAGAGGCTTGGGATGAAGGGGGTGGGGTGGGGTGGGGTGGGGTGGAGACAGAAGGATGTGTTTAAAACTCAGGATGAGTGTCCGAAAAGCAGACTCTGGTTCTGCTGAGGCCTCAGAGAACTGGGAGGATGCTGAATGAGAGCCTAGTTTATTTCAGACACATGTATAAATAATTCCAGTTTACAATTCAATGAAGAAATATGGTCTCTTTGTATATAGAGCAGCTTGGTCACAATCCACCCCTCTAACATACTGGGATGTGAGTCTGTGTCGGATTCTGTTACGTTGTTGTGGCCCAAACTTTCCTTCTGGACCCATCCAAAGCTTTCAGTGTTCATTCATTGGTGGTCTCTTAAGGACAATGAAAATCACAATCTAATCCCTGTTAAAAGATACATCTCCTAATCTATTAAATGACCTAATCTATTAAACAGAGGGCCTGAAGGTACTGAAATCACCACCGTTTTTTATTTCCAGTCATAGGAACACAACCATTCACTGTGGAAAATAAGCAATGACAACTGGAAGAAGTATAAAGAGTTTTAGTGAAAGATTAAAACTTTTTTTGTCATTTTAAAAGGATAGGCACAACACTCTATTTCGATAGGGCCTGCATAAAAATGATAATGTTATTAAAATGGCTTTAGTGTTCACAAAATCCAGGGATTTTACTCAATGATTTAGAGTAAGAGATTGCTGCTTCTCTCCCTCTGAAGATCTGGAAGCCTGTTTAAAATTGCTGAGATTTGTTTTGTTTGTAAAGATAAGCATATTTAGGAAGGAAAAATAAAGAATGTGCTATTTCTTAAACAGAACCTGTGCTCTCTCTTTTAAGGTGCTGTACAAAGTTTTAAATAGTTCTGAAGAAGGGACAAGAGAATGCCTCTGACCTAGGGAAAAAGACCAAATACATTAAAACTTTACCCCAGAAGGACCTGCACTGTGTCTTGAACGTCAGGTACAAACGCCTGCCCATGTTTGATCTAAACCCAGTCCTGAAAAGGGACACCATGAATTTGCAAAGCATTGAGTCTTAGCTTCTGAATTAAAAAGTGGGCTTATGAGTCTGATCCTAGAAATCAGAGAACCTCCAGAGGTTTGTATGACATTTCAGATGTGGAGAGGGCTCTGCCACCAGAAAAGTTTCACATGGAATTATCTAACTTCCAGCCTGCCTCACACACACTGCCAGAAAAATCCATTCACTGAAACATGTAGTCGAAGATGAATTGAGCAAAAAAACTTTTCCCAAAAGAGTCTTTTACTTAATAATTGACTAAAGTTTCTTAAGAAGGGAAATATTTTGTATTATTTGTAGAGTTCAAATGCCCTTTCATTAAATGCTGTTGTACCTGGCATTGTTCTCTTATGTGAAATTTATTATAAAGTGAACTTGTCAATGTAGAGATTTGGCCGCTTTCCAGACTAGGAAGTAATCTGTTTGAAGGATGAAGTGGCAAGGAAAGCTATGTACTCTCCTCTGAGAGAGCCCTTGAATTACCAAAAAAACAAAAAAAAACAAACAAACAAAATAAAAGGCTATTCTTGTGTATTATTGTGGGATACAGCTGGCAGTAAACAGTTCCACTCTTTGAAAAAGGCTTACATTGCCTAGCAAAGAAGCATTATTCAGTAAGTGAAAGTACTCTGAATTTGGAAATGACTGTTATGTTCTATAAATGCTCCCAGCACTTCACAACAATGCTGATGCCACAAAACCACTGCTTGGGAAGAGGAAGAAAACAACTGGAAATAAACAAACTGCGCTTATGTGAGCCAGGAAAAGTTCTGGAGAAGAAAACCAGTGAAAACGGCTCCGGTGTCCATTCAGTCACTCCATCCCCAGTAAACCAGCGGTTCACCCTGGCCGAAGGAGCCTGGCCATTGGCCCACTCTTCGTCTTGGCCACAGGGACAACAAATCAGCAAGGCAGCAGACACTGCAGATTCGTGAGCATGACAACCCGAGTGGGAATGCCACCGTCTCTAAGTACTGCCCCTCCGTGCCTCGGTTTCTTCATTTGTAAGTGGGGATAACGGTGATCTACCCCATAGAATTGTGATAAGTAAGAGAGCTAATACAAGGGAATTTTAAAAATGATACAACAGTTAGAACAAGAATGACAGTTAGAATAGTGTCTGGTATGTTGTATGCCCTTACGTGTTAAGTGCTCATTTTAAATTCAGTGGCTCATCATTACAACAAATCAGTTTTTCACAGGAACTTGGAGTGTTCAAGGATTAACATCAGATGGGCTGCTCTAAGTGCGAAGAAAGGAAAAGATTGACATTATTGGTAATCCAAATATTCTCCCAGTCTTTGGCCTGTCTTTACACTTCTGATGCCTTTATTCGGAAGTTTTTCATTTTCATGCAGTTGACCTTTGTCAGTCCTTTCCTCCCTGACATGTCTTTTGTGTGTCTTGGACTTCATTCCCTACCCTGGTGTCATAAAGATGTTCTCCTGTTTTTCTTCTAAAAGTTTTAAAGTTTTGCCTTTCACAGGAGGTTGATGGTCTTGGGGAGGATCACTGGTTGTCATCTATCAAGTCTCCCTATAGGCTACCAAACTGTTTCAAAATTTCAGTAACTTCAAATTATAAAGGTTTATTTCTTGATCATGACTCATCGAACACGTGTGCTCCTGGTGGTCTGCTATCCTGGACAGCTCTCCTCCAGGCAGGAACTCAGGCTTTTTCCATCTCGTGCTTTTGTCCTACTCTACAGTCCTCAAGAAATCTTAACATTGGGCTGGGAGTTGGGGGAAGATGGAGAATTGTTCATGGGAGAATTTTATGGGCCAGTTCTGGAAGTGGTGTGGATCCCAAGTATTTGAGGCCATTGCCTGGAACTCAGTCACATAGGCCAAAAAGGAAATCTAGGAAGTGAGTTCTGCTTATACTTCAGAGGTAAGGGAAATGGCTTGATGAACAACTATTCACTGTCTGCCACACGAGGCTCCGTTTCTGAACTCTCTAATCTACTTCGTTGACCTATTTGTCTATCCTTATGCCAATACGTTCTGTATTTATTACCTCACATAAGACCAGTATTGGTAGACTGAACTAGCATAAGACAAATAATCCCAATCATGTTGTACTTCAAAATGGTTTTGGCTACCCTTGACCCTTTACCCTTGCATATAAATTATAGAGACACTTGTCAGTTTCCTTGAAAAATGGTCAGACCTTTCAATGGATGCCGTTAAGTCTTTTTTCTCAGCTGCAACATAACTGAAAGAAGAGCAAGCAAGCACAGATTTAACTAAGGCCCACAAACGTCAGTTATACTCTTAGCACTATGTTACATAACAGAGATACAGTCCCAAAGAAACTAAACATCAAATCTAGTGGTTCTAAAAATGAGGCATTTGGGAAATCTGTGGAGGTATTTTGGACAGAAGCAATGATGGCCTTCAACGTTGAGGGCTGTCAGAACCTCTGTTCAGGAGGTCTGCAGAAATGAGAGGCCCAAGAAGAAGGGGGTGTGTACCAGTTCGAATGTATTATGTCCCCCAAAATACCATGTTCTTTGATGAAGTTTTGTGGGGGCAGATGTATTAGAGTTGATTAGGTTGGAATCCTTTGATTGAGTGTTTCCAAGGAGATGTGACTCAACCAACTGTGGGCAAGACTTTTGATTAGATAATTTCCATGGAGGCGTTACCCCACCCATTCAGTTGGGTCTGAATTAAATCACTGGAGCCATATAAAACAAATGACAAACAGAAGGAACTCAGAGCTGCAACTTAGAGACATTTTGAAGACACTGTTGAAAGCAGACTTTTGCTCTGGAGAAGCTAAGAGAGATCAAACACCCCAAGAGCAACATTTTGAAGAACACACAGGAACTAAGAGAGGAGCTGGAACTCAACCTGGGATCAACAGATGCCAGCCACGTGCCTTGCCAGCTTAGAGAGGTTTTCCTGGATGCCACTGACCTTCCTTCGATGAAGGTACCCTATTGTTGATGCCTTACTGTGGACACTTAATGGTCTTAAGACTGTAACTTTGTAACCAAATAAACCCCCTTAATAAAAGCCAATGCATTTCTGGTGTTTTGCAAAACAGCAGCATTAGTAAACTGGAACAGGGGCTGATAAATGTTAGCTGGGAGGGGGTTAGGCGGTACAGGGAAAAGACAACATTTTCAGTTGACCCTCCCATGTCATAAAGGGATTTCCCTCTACTATTCTTTATTCTGTTAGTTGCCACCTCACTCTATTTCCCTTCCTTTCTCCATGCTAGCGGCACTCTCAAAGAGCTCCTTGGGCCTGTTGTATTATCATCACCAGTGTCTGAATGAATCCTCTGCTTGTGGTAACAGAAGGAATACAGCCTCCTCCCTCGCTACTGGACAGTAAGCCAGAATTTGTAGAGACCCAGGTCATCACCATCAGCTCACCATTTGGAGGGTAAGATAGCCTCATTACAGTATTAGAAATAGCAAGGTATATATTCCACATGTTTACAGAAACCAGCTTGGTCCAGTTTAATACATAAACCCAATCTCTCTTTAGAGCTATATTTTTTCTCTTTAAAACCTCAGAACAACCAGGGGAAAGTGACTTTGTATTTTTTCTCCAGTGACAGCCTCTGGAATCCAGTAGTTAGACACCCTGAGGTGATTGAGTCTATCAACAACTCAGCTGAGTTGGAGTCCTACCTCACACCATATACAAAAATTAACTCATACTGGTCAGAGACCTAAACATAAGTGCTAAAACTATAAAACAGAAGAAAACATAGGTATAAATCTTTGTGACCTGGGATTAGACAATGGTTTCTTAGATATGACATCTGGATCACAAGCAACCAAAGGAAAAAATAGATAAATTAGTCTTCATCAAAATAAAAAAAAACCCAAACTTTTGTGCTTCAAAGGACCATCTAGAAAGTCAAAAGGCAGTCCACAAAATGGGAGAAAATATTCACAAGTTATATATCTGATAAAGGTAGAAAATATTCACAAGTTATATATCTGATGAGGGTATTATATCTGGAATATATGAAAAACTTTTACAAAATTCAAAAATAAAAAGACAACCTAATGAAAACTGAGCAAAGGATTTGATCAGATGATTCTCCAAAGAAGATATATAAATGGCCAGTAAGCACATGACACAATGCCCAAAATCATTAGTCATAAGGGAAATGCAATTCAAAACTATGATGAGATACTACTCCAAACCCACAATAGATAACTACAATAAAAAAATATGGGCAATAACAAGTATTGGTAAGATATGGAGATATAGGAGGATGTGAAGAAACTGGAAACCCCACAATTGTTGGTGGGACTGTAAAATGGTGCAGCTTCTCAATAGTCTGGCAGTTCCTCAACAGGTTAAACATACAGTTACCACGATGGCACGCATAGTTCCACTCCTCGGTATACACCCATGAGAATAAAAAACATATGTTCACACAGAAACTTATACACGAATATTCATAGCAGCACTCTGCATAGTAACCAAAAGGTGGAAACAACCCAAATGCCCATCAAGTGGTGAATGGAAAAGCAAAATGTGATAAATGGAATATTATTTGGCTATAAAAAGTAATGAAGAACTGAAGCATGCTACAATCTGGATGAACCTTGAAAACATTTTGCTAAATGAGAGAAGCCAGGCTCAAAAGATCTCTTATTGTGTGATCCCATTTATATGAAATGTCTAGTAAAGGCAAATCTATAGAGACAGAAAGTAGATTTGTGGTAGCCAGGGGCTGGAGGAGGTGGGGTGGGAGGATGTGAATTGATGGTTAATTGCCATGGGGTTTCTTTTCGGGGTGATGAAAATATTCTGGAATTAGACAGTGGTGATGGCTGCATAATCTTGTGAAAATACTAAAAGCCATTAAATTGTCTACTTTAAAGGGTTGAAGTTTATGGTATGTGAATTATATCTTAATAAAAAAATTCTCATCTATAAGTCTTCTTTCCGGGATCCCTGGCTAGAATGAGGCCCTCAGGATTGTGATTTACTCTACGTCTCTCCCCTGTGGGACTCCTGGTTTTCTTTATGCATGTATTTTTTTTTTTTTAATTCCTCATCTCTGTCCCACATCCTTGCATTGTGGTCACAGTGGATCTCAACCAGTCTGTCCCAGGGTTGTTCTGTCTCCTGACGGTGTACTCCTGTATACTAAAAACAAATAAACAAACAAACAAAAAAACAGACCTGGCCCCCACTAGTGCATCCTATTCATTGTCTATAGCAGAGTGACCAGCTCCTATGTGAGAAGGGTGATAACCAATTCACCCCTAAACCCCTTCTCCCCTCTCTTCTACTGCCCCCCAGCCCCCCAATCAGGTGTGAGTTGGAGCTGCTCTGGACTTCCATTAGAGAGGAAAGAAGCCACGGGCAGGTTCAGGCCCCCAAAGCCCCTGCTGAAAGACTCAAAGTCTCACGGAGGATCTTAGGCACTGCAGAGGGGCGGGAGCTTTACAGGACCCCTGCTCTCCCCTATAAAGTAAGGTGGGGGGCCCGCCAGCTTCCTCGCCGGGATGCTTCTGATGGTGACTGGAGACAGGATGGGAACTCAGGGTTTCTGACCCATCAGTCAGTGTTCTTTTCACCACTTTACAGTGTTCTTTCCTCATCCATGTATCAGTAACGCCAACAATGAGCCTGAATTTTAAAAAGGAGAAATCATGGCAACGTGGGACAGACACTAACCAGACCAGAATGGGCTTCCTAAGGGGAAGGCTGTGGCAGAAAAGCAAAACAGTGATTAATAATACGATGGCATTACAGCCAACATTTAAGAAACATGGTTCACTGATTTTGAATATTTACCCATATTATAATGATTAAACTACTCTCTTCACTGATTTTTTTCTCAACAATCTCAGGCAATCAAGAGGTATAATGTTCTGGCTGCATGATTACCTAACTGATGCATATTTCATTGATTTAGCAGCATTTGTCACTGGGTGACGAAATTTAGATTAATTATTAAAGTATCAACTGAATGTTTAATCTCCCACCCTCTGCATATTTAACCCACGTGTATATTTTCTTTCTCCCATTCAGAAGGTAAAGTAAACCTGATATCTTGCCATTTCAGTAAAGCTATCTCTTTATCAAAATGGAATATTTTACTTAGAAAAATTGAGATTCCGGAGGGAAACAATTAGAGATGAAAAGTTTCAAATTCTGGACTCTCTTACCAAGGAGAAATGTAAGATAGGGGGAAAGTTCTTAAAGATGGTTTAAAGCATAATAAACACTTACAGCAAGCATTGTCCTTACATAAATCCTTGTATCATCCACCTAATAAACATCTGTTAGTCACTAGACATGCCTAGAGAACAGGAAAAGCATGATAAAAAGGGAGGCTTGGCAAGACGTGGGGAAGGCACCTGCACTTCCCTTCTTCTCCTCTCACCAACTTCTCCCCCGCCCTCCTTCACTCTGAAGTTGTTGCTGGGACAGAAAGTAAATGTCGGGCCCTGATCAGAAGCAGCTGTCAATGGCTGAGAGGAGATCAGGAAGCCAAAAGGAATTTTAAGGATGGGATTCAAGTCCTAAAGCAACAGACTAAAAGGTTGTGGTCACAGACTCCAGGAGATGGCTTGAAAGAATGAGGATCGATTTGAGATTTGGACTATCTAATTTTATTTTCTATGGCAAAACACCTCGAAACTCTTCTGTTTACAAATTGAATTGAGTGACATCCACAGCACTGGAGAGGGGCAGAGAGGGCTGCTCCCTGAAGGCCACCTGCAGCTTGCGAAATGCCAGAGCTAGCCCTGAGAGCGGGGGGCAGCCCTGACACAGGTGCACAGCTGTCATTTGCTCAGGTGGCCCAGGTCAACTGCAGCAGCAATGGGGGTCAAGCAGGGGCAGGACGAGGAACGAGGAGGGCGCTGTGCCCGGGTCCCCGTGCTCCACTGGGGCACTGCCAAGGCTCGCGGCCTACCCCGGTGCCTCTCCCCGGACGAAGCCGGGAAATGTCAGCAAGCTAGGGACAGACTGGGAAGCGGGGACTTCAGCATGGTGGCTCCGTCCTCACCTAACCCTTTGCAGTTTCTCTGCGGACCTCCTCCATGTCCAGAGACTTGCTGTTGCTTGGGTTTGGCTCCCTCAGCTCCAGGGAGAAGTTCTGGAAACTCCAGAAGCAGTTCTGGAAACGTGTTAGTGCTTTGTGGGAGGCGTGGGGTGGCAGAACTTGTCCATCATACCCCAGAGATCCCTTTTGCACACAGAAACTGCCCCGGCCAGGGCTTTATGCCACGGGCACCAGGAAGCTTTAGCTGCTTTGCTTCTTTGCACTCCACTTTGGCCACTGGGAAGGGTTCCGCCCCGGCAGGCCCTGGTGACATGCATTTTGATGTACTGATGTTAACTCTTACTTTTCCTTCCCTAATTATTCTTTTTAAAGGTTTATTCTATTATATTACATGAGTTAATGTTAAGACATCTAAACTTTTTTTTGAACTTGAATATAAATAACAACAAACACTGCCACTGATTTACAGAGCCTCAGTCCATGGAATCTTAATCTCTTCTTAAGAAAGAGAAACGGCAGCTTTATATAATTTAGTAGTCCTTTATCTCCTCTCTTATGCAGAAAGGCAGATATTTCTACTGTGAGAAATGGGATTCTGTGTGTGGACAACTGACAAGAAGGCCCTGGAGAATGGCTAGTTGTTAAGCTAATGGTAAAATCTAAGTCAGACTCAACTGTACTTGTAACTTTTATTATTTAATCATAGCTACTGAACACTTCCTGAACTCTGTTCTGACACTGTCCTGTCCCCCTGGGGCTTATGTTCTAGTGGATGGAGATGGACATGAATAAGAAACATCATAAATAAGTAAATGACATGGGATGCTAACAGGCATAAAATGCAATGAAAGAACCACAGCGGAGTGTGGGGTGAGGGCTGCAGCTTGGGGGGCATCTAAGCCAAGACGTGGCAGAAGTGAGGGGTGAGCCGGGGAGGATAGCATCAAAGGCTGGTGCAGAGCCAGAGTGGGTCTGGTGGCAGCAGGAGGGCGAGGGGTCAGCAGGAGGGCTGGGGTCAGAGTGGGGAGGGAAGATCGGGAGGGCTGTGCAGAGCCCACAAAGACTTTGGCCTTGACGATGGGCAAGAAGGTGCCATCCGAGCAGAAGAGTGACAGGACTTAAATCACAGTCTCTCCTTCCCCAGAGGAGCTCAGATACCCTTTATATTAACAAAAAGGCCCTTCCTGCACATCTGCTCCCATCGCAAACACCATTCTCGTCTGTGTTGACAAAATTTCTCAAAGAGCTCATCATCTTCTCCACATTCTTGCTGCTCACTCATTTTGTAATCTGATCTCTACTAAAGCTACTTCTTTAGTGCTCTACATGGTGTCTCAGTTACCAAATCCAAGTCTTTGCTCAGTTTTTATGTTCCTTAACTGGTGAGCAGCCCTTTAAGCCTCGGACCACACTTTTCCATCCCCTGCTCTTTCATTCTTGCCCAGCGCTCAGCCACAGCTCCCTGGCAGGTCTGGGCTGCCCCCTCCTCTCTCTGCCCCCCTCCTTTGGGGCTCATTCCTCCTTTCTCATGGAGCAACTTGACAAAGGCCCAAACTGTGATGTCCGTTAATCCCAACCCATCTTCCAAGGAGCAGTCCTGCATTTCCAAGGTGGTACTGGAACAATCCGGTGAAATTACACGCACAATGCAATTATCTATTAAACTCACTCATGTGTTCAATAAGTCATTGCTGACAGCCTGCAATGCACCAGGCCCTGCACAGGATGGGGGACACGAGACAGACAAGAGGCCTGTCCTCACGTAACTTACTTGCCAGTGGGGGTGCGAGACGACAACAAGCACACTAACAAACAATCACAACTGTGATAAGTTATGAAGGAAACACAGGGGAAGGAGCTAGAGGAAAAACTCAAGGGTGGACAAGGGGTTGTCTCCTTTAGATGGAGGGGCAGAGCTCTGTTGTGGATTTTTTCAGGATTTTCTGTATATAGGAACATGTCATCTGCAAATAGTGAAAGTTTTACTTCTTCCTTTCCAATTTGGATGCCTTTTATTTCTTTCTCTTGCCTAACTGCTCTGGCTAGAACTTCCCGTGCAATGTTGAATCACAGTGGTGACAGTGGGCCTTATTGTCTTGTTCTTGATGTTACTGTGGGTTTTTCATAAATGCTCCTTATCATGTTGAGGATGGTTCCTTCTACTCCTAGTTTTCTGAATGTTTTTATTAAGAAGGGGTGCTGGATTTTGTCAAATGCCTTTTCTGCGTCAACTAAGATGATCATGTTGTTTTTTTTTTCCTTTTTCTGTTAATGTGGTGCATCACATTAACTGATTTTCTTATGTTCCACACCCTTGCATACCTGGGATAAATCCTACTTGATCATAGTGTATAATATTTTTTAATGGGCTGTTGGATTCTGTTTGCTAATATTTTGTTGAGGGTTCCTTTCACCTATATTCATAAGGGTTATTGGTTCATAATTTTCTTTTCTTGTGGTTTCTCTATCTGGCTGTGATACTAGGGTGATGTTCATCTCATGAAATGAAACTGGAAGGCTTCCCTCCTCTTTAATTTTTGGGGGAGTTTGAGCAGGAGGTGGCCTCAGCATCTTTCTCAACACAGTCCTCTGGGAGTCCAGAATCTTCCATTTGTGTAAATGCTTCCAGCCTTAGATCAGAGGCCATGTCCTCATCCACACCCAAATGTCCTGATCAGCCGGTAGGATGCACGTCTCTGGGCCAGGGGATAGATGGAAGGTGATTCCTCGGAGTCCACGGGAAGTCTGCTCCGGGATTCCTGCAGGAGGGTCTGGGTTCCTGACATTTCCAGTTGGGCCTGGCAGCAGAGTCTTTAACAGTAATAGTAATAAGAATTCCACACAGCACAACCACAGACATCTTAGGCGCTGGAGGCAAACTTCCAAGTCCAACGCCAGCTTTGAATCTTATGAGAATTATCTTAAGAAAGTTACTTAATTAAGCCTCTTTTATTAAATAGCCATTTATTTACCCTATATCGCCAGGTTACTCTGAGAATTAAATGAGGAAATGCATAAAAAGCACTTAGCAAAGCACCTGGCACTCAAGAAATGTTAGCTGGTAGCACTGGTACTTATTCCGGCACCAGCAGAAGCAGCTCTCTTCCGTCAGTGGTCATTTTTTCCAATCTCCATCTTTCCCGCTTGATTCCAAAGGACACCACACACTGAGACCCTGTCCATGCAAGCTCTACGGAAATACCCTCAAGTCAGCCCTGCTCCACCAGATCAATAAGTGAAGCAGAGGATTTCTGCAAATAGAGGGTATTGACACTGGCATTCTTCTCTACCTTCACAGGTTTCTATTGCTCCAAGAGGGAGTTCTCCCAGTGAGTAACTGATGGTCTTAGAATTTCAGTGCCCCAGGACTAGGCACATGTCTCCCAAATCTACTTCTTTAGACACAGGTCACAGCTAAATCATCACAGAGAGAAAAAAGCAAAATAAAACTTTCTAGCTCACTACCTCCCTTACTCCCAGACACTGTAGAAAGCTTCCATATCGCCTTCTGAAGTCCAAACTAATATATGCCAGAGTTCTCATTCTTATTTCTGCTCAGAAAACAGGGGGAAATGGTGCAGATGAACTGGTAAATAGAGTCATAGTCCAGGAACATGAACGTAAAAAGGAAAGCAGCTGTATGAATGGTCCCCTCTTCTACAACCATGGTCAAGCCTCCGTGCGCCACCTTCCCTATGGTGTCCCCTCTAAACCCCACTAGAAACAGAACTACTCTCAGACCGACCAAGGTGGTTAACAAAGAATGCAGAGGCCAGGAGTGCTGGCATAGGCTCTCTCAAGGTCACAAAAATAACCACAGAAGATGAGAGCCAGCATCTCCGAGCCCAGGGCTTCCAAACTCCCAGCACAAACATTACGTAAAGTTTCCTGTCGATTTGGGAAATTCTCTTTAATGTTCCCCAAGTCACAATCACAAAGGAGAGAGCATAATCAAACATCGATGGAGGTTAGTTACTTAAAAGAATAAGGGCTAATATGGTATCTCGAGAGACCTTTGAGTAATTAAAAAGCAACTTCTTACCATTCCTCTTTTATATCAATTAGACCAGTTGTCATAAATCCCTTTTCCTTATTTGAAGTACTTTAAAAGCTTGAGCCATCATCTATGAGCACTTTGGTTTATCATTTTGTGAATCTTTTAGTGCTTAATACTTTGGGGAAAATGTTTAAATGGGAGCCTTTTAATTATATGCTCAATATGGGGGTTGTTAAAAGATAAGAGCATCTGATTTGAACCCAATTTAAATTCTGCTGAAGTTATTAATATGGTATAAGAAATTATAGAAATGATCAAGGGCTTAAGTATCAGCTTTTATTAATAGATTTGGGGCTCCAGAATAATCTTTTTGTGCTATAGATCTGTTTTATTACTTGGTTCGGACATTTGAGGGACTCCAAGATCATTACAAGTCAAACACTGCTTTAGGTAGCAACCCAAGTTCACATCCCGGGACACCAAACAAATTCTGCAAAGTCGATTATTGCGTCTGACCCCAACCCCCCTTTCCTGCACACGTATGAACACGGCAGGGACGGCTACAGGAGTCAGATGTCCCACCAGCACTGAGAAGCACCTGGCAATGCCAGCTGAGATTTCTTGCACTCTTCAAAAAACTCTTTCTACTTAGTAGCTTCTGGGGAACATGAAATCTTTAAGGTGGAAGAAATTCTGCCTCTTAGGAAATCCCCAATGAACAGCATATTGGTTTTAAAGAGGTGCGTCATATAAATCAAAGCAATATTCACCGCTTCAACTCTAAGTAATTTTCTATCCTCTCCTGGGAGCTAGAAAACTCCCTCTCTTCCTTCAGGACCCACGAGTCCGGCATCTTCTTTTGCTCCTCTTTCGGCTTACTGATTTGTCTCTGAGCACAGCTGCAGGACTCAGTCTTCAGCCCAGAGTTTTTCAACAGCAGCACCACTGACATGTTGAATGAGCTCGTTCTCTTGTTTATGGCATCCCTGGCTGATGTGGCGTCCCCTCCACCCTCCTCTAAGTTATGACAATCAAAAAAGTCTCCAGACACTGCCAACTGTGCCCCAGCGGGAGCTGCTTCCAGTTGGTTCCACTGCTTTAGCCAAATGATGGTAACTGAAGGGCTTGGGCAAAATACAGTCCTTAACCTGTCCTAGGTAAAAGGAGACTGGTAACAGCAAACATCCTGCCACGTTGGTTTTATACAGCTAAAGGCTCTCAGTTATTTTGTTGGCTTTGGGTGAACTGGGACTGTATAAACTTGCTGTTTTCAATTTCAGTATGGTTTTTAACAACTGCTCGTGAATAGAATCTTTCCTGCTTTATATTTATGATCCTGATCAGTCCCAATCAGAAACTGAGAGGCTGGAGGGAAATCTTCCTAATTTTGACAACTGCAGTTCAAAACCTTGGATCTCCAGGAGCTGTACCAAATTCCAAAGAAAAATATCTTGATAACATAAATTGTAACTAATTTCAATTGAAATTGTATGGTGGGAACCCCAGGAGAAAACAGATGGTGATGTGTCCCCAAGCAGTTTAAATCATCATGGTTTAGTGGAGAATACTTCATTCATTGTAAGAATCCTGGGGTTATTTAGAGAGATAAACAGTTTTAAAAAGCACTAGTTAATGGATGCATAAATCAAAACAAATAGAAAAAAGCAAGTTCTCCGTTTCTTTGCTTTGCCTGTGCCTTCTTGGCTGTTGGCTCTGACAAAGGGCCTGTATCCTTGGGAGAGGCAATGACTTCTCTTCACCTGTGTCTTCATTTGTAAAATCAGAAGAGGAAGAACCTAAAGGGGTTGAGCACGTGTACATTGAATCTGATACATGGTGAGCACTAAATAAATGTTAAGTTCCCTACTCCTGGCCTCTGGAGATCATTATGCTCATTCCTTCATTCATACACCCAATTGTTCCCTTGGAAATTCTTTCTAATACAACATCTCATATTGAAAACCCTATTTCCACTCACTTTTTAAAGGTGAACCTATGACTTGTGCCTGCTGTCCCAACCATCATCTGTGCAAATTAAAATAGTAAATAATTAAAAATCTACCATAAAATCCCTCAAGCAAACATTAAACTTGGTTTTGCAATGTCATAGACAGCCTAATAAATGAACTTCACAGCCCTTTTGAAGCCCTCAGAGTTTTTGAGATATAAGCAAAGACTTCAGTCTTTATTAAGTCTTTACAATCGCTTTCATAGTTTTGCCAGGTAAGAGTAAGACTATGTCTCGACACCTTCTGGCTTTTTGTCCTACAAAACAAGGCCATTCTCTACAAGAAAGCCTGGTCTCAGAGGACACCATCCTTGATGAAAATGTGAAATTCCTCGGGGGAGATGCCGGCAGCCCCAGCACCACCTGAAGCCCCGAGGATGAACGTGTCTTGTGGCTTCTGAGTTTTATGAATCTTCGATTCCAGGTTCAACCCTCTTGAATCTCAGTCTTCTGCAGGCTCCTCGCCCCCCTCGGTTGCCTTCGTCTTGAGGTCTCCAACAAAGACAGCATCTCGTACTGGATCATCAGGAGAGCATCAACGCGTACAAGCAGACGTCTGAGACACCTGCTCCTTAGGGCAGGGGCCCGGCCTGCTGCCCTCTCTCCACTGCCCCACCCCAACTGGGCCAGCTAACAATTCCTCTTATACATCAGGACATATCTTCTTGTTGTTAAAAAATTTCCATAAAATTTAAGACTGTAGATAGACAATTGCTATAAATATGTATTATTCACAGAGATTAACATTCATAAACTAAGGCATACAAGCTGCAGTTGTTAAATCTATAGCAAAATCTGGAGCCTTCCTTTCCCAAGACAAACGGCTGATGGGTCCACAATTCTCGGAAAGCGTCACCTTAACTGACTGGCAGCAGCTGTGGGCCAGGTAGGTCCAGGCCTGGTAAACGGGACCTTCCTTATCTCACCCTCTGAAGAGAAAGGCAGCAGAGACTGCACAGGAAGGAGAGGACGGGCCACTCCGCAGCCTGGGGCTGAGGCAGAAGTGGAATAAATTGTTTCTTGAAATATTTATGAAATGCAGCATCCGCTAAGATCTCCTTCCCTAAGGAGACTTCTGTTAAAGCGTCAGGCAGCAGAGAGGAAAGAAAACCAGGGCTGCTCCAAGGAGGTCAAGTATTTATTTTCTAAAATGGCAAAGTCTGAACATAAGCATAAACCAAGAGTACGTGGAAGGCAGGATTTGAAGCTATCTCCCAAGATAAGATGCCCGCCCCCCGGTGTAGACATATCACACGCCACTGGGACTGGGCGTGATGGCGTTGACTCCCGTGATGACAGTACGTGAGACGGTGCAGGTGACTTCAAGAAAGGGAGAGCATCCAGCAGGGCCTGATCTACCCTCAGGGGCCCTTTGAAAGCAGAGTTTTCTCCAGCTGGTCACAGAAGAAGAAATGAGAGACTCAAATCTCAAGAAGGATTCAACATACCTCTGGTTTGAAGATGGAGGAGTCCACACAGCGAGGGGTGTGGACAGCCTCTGGGAGCTGACAGCAGCCCCCTACTGACAGCCAGCAAGGAGAGGGGGACCTTAGTCCTTCCATGGCAAAGAATGGAATTCTGCCGTCAACTGAAGGATCCTGGACTCCTCCCCAGAGCCTCCTGGCGAGAACTCGGCACTCTGAGCTCAGCCTTTGAGACAGAGTCTGAGCTGAGAACTCGACTATGCCAGGTCCAGGCTTCTGACCTGCAGAGCTGCACACAACAAACAGGTGTTGCTTTCAGCTGCTAAGTGTGTGCTCATTTGTTACACAGCAATAGAGAACCAATACGGACTACTACTACATCAACCCAGAAGACATTGCCAGGGCTGGCCCAGTGTAGGGGCTGTGGGGATGGGGGCCACAGGGAAAAGGAAGCTTTGCAGGGGCAAGCCCAGGACACTCGGCCTACAGTGCCCCAAAGGCTCTCTCCCCACCTGGACTCATGGGGCTGCCCTGACCCCCGAGCAGTCTCCCCTGCAGGACAGTGCATGGATCCAGCACATACGTGCTAGATGGGCTCAGAGGTTTTCTGAATCATTCTGAGTTTCTCAGCTGTGAGATGGTTCTGGTGAACAGTTTAAAAAATAACAAAGCTAAAGCACCAAGCAGCATTCTGGACACACAGTAGGTACTCAGTGAATATTACTTTCCTTCTTCCTTCCAATCTCTACCCTTCTCTATCTAAAATATAAAACTAATGGTTTCCTAATTGACAACCGTTCGATGACTCCCATCTCTTATAAAATAATATAAGCTCCTTAGGAGATCAACAAAACCCACTCCCTCTGTGCTGGTTTGAATCTGTTCTGTACCCCAGAAAAGGCCATGTTCTTTTAATCCATTCTTGTGGGTGCAGACCTATTGTGGGTGGAGACCTATTGTGGGTGGGACCTTTTGGTTAGGCTATTCCAATTAGGATGTGACCCAGGCCATTCAAGGCGGGTCTTAATCTTTTACTGTAGTCCTCTGTGAAGAGGAGAAAAGACAGTGAGAGTACAGAGAGCAGAGAGAGACCACCCAGAGACATTTGGAGACAGCCATTGATACTGTCAGAAAACATGGTTCTAAATAGTCAGGCCTGCCTGGTCCTGCATCAGAGAAACAAGTCTGTTTGCTTTGGTGAGAGGTGAGTTTACTGAAGATGCATCAACAAGGAACTGGAGGGAAAAAAAAGCTTTCCAAGACCAGTTCAGAGTGAGAAGAGTGGTTTGGGTTTTTATAACCCCAAACAGACAAAGAAGTGGCCAGAATCCAGAAGAAAGCAGAAGGGGGAAAAAAAATAGAAGAGAGAAAGCTTTTGGTGAGAATCTCCTGTTATCTTGAAGTCCTCCCCTCATTCAGGCTTGTTTTTCAAGAAAGTACTGATTATGAGACCATATGGTTACATCCTTCATGTCCTACTGCAGGCAATGCTGGGAAAGTTTCTGGGAACAGAGAACAAGTTTTTTGTTGTTGAGATTAGCACAAAAGCAAGTTATTTTAACAAGGGCTTTTTATGCTTAGAATAACTCAAGGCTGCTTGTGTGAAGTGATCTTAATAAATAGTTTTTTTTTTCTCTATTGGCTATTGAAGACTATACTACGCATTTTCCAACTAAAGAATTATATTGAATATTTTCTACCTATCCAAGCTCTCACCATTGAAACCAGAACTAGGAGAGAAGGATCAGCGGATGTTGCCATGTGCCTTCCCATGTGGCAGAGGAACCCCAGATGCCAGCAGTCTTTCCTCAGAGAAGGTATCTTCCTCTTGACACCTTAACTCGGACATTTTCAAGGCCTTAGAATTGTAACTTGTTAACTTAATAAATCCCGATTGTTAAAAGCCACCTCATTTTCTGGTATGTTGCATTCAGCAGCCTTAGCAAACTGAAACACCCTCCTTCCACCTTAAGGAGCAACAGTAAGAGATGATTTGTCATGTGGTGAATGTACGATGTTGTTTTTGCTTTGCTGCCTTTGCTCCGACTGAAAAGCTTTTCCCATATCCCTCCTCCTGGGTGAACTCTGGTTCATT
This sequence comes from Choloepus didactylus, assembly GCF_015220235.1. NCBI lineage: Eukaryota > Metazoa > Chordata > Mammalia > Pilosa > Megalonychidae > Choloepus > Choloepus didactylus. The sequence continues at coordinate 10,594,953 of NC_051318.1, forward strand.
TTTTAAAACCCCGCTCAGGCTCCATGAGCAAAGTAAACTATTCCAGGAAGGTGGCAAATAGTGGTACCATAACATCCTGCTCTGAGGGTCTGTCTGAGTCTCCCAGGGCTTCCATAACCAAGTACCACAGACTGGGCAGCTTGCAACAACAGGAATTGATTCTCCCACAGGTCTGGGAGCCAGGAGGCTGAAGCCCAGGGGTCAGCGGGGCCGCGCTCTCTGTGAAGGCTCTCGGGAAGGTCCTTCCTGGGCTCTTCCAGCTTCCGGCAGCCGTCAACCATCCTTGGCGCTCCTTGGCTTATAGATGCACCGCTCCAGTCTCTACCTCTGTTGTCACATGGCTTTCTCCTGTCTGTGGTTCATGCTGCCTTCCCTCTGTCCTTGTCTCTGTATCCAAATTTTCCTCTTCTTATAAGGACATCCTAATCCAGGATGACCTCATCTTAACTTGACTCATCAGGTGAGACCCTATTTCCCAATAAGTCAATTCACAGGCACTGGAGGTTAGTAAATATCATCTTAGGGGACACAATTCTGCATACATATCTACACCTGCACTTCTTGAATGGTATTATGATTATCTTCTCCCAGTTAGGAAGGATCCTGGCCTCTATAAACTTGGGGCCTGGCAAAGTGCCGAGTGAATGTTTGTTGAACAAAATGAATGAATGAATGAATGAAGAACTGAATGAATCATTTCAAGGCTTAGCATTGTTTCTTCCCCTTCTCTGCAAGGTCTCTCTAATGATATTTCCTTATAGAATTTCCACTAAGGAGAGGAAACAAGCATAGCAGTCAACTTAAGGAAAATTGACCTTTTTTTCTAATCACAGGTATTATGATTCCTTTCATGTATCTTCCTGGAATCAGGGGCCGTATTAACTCTTCTCTCCCTGCACTGGGGTGAACTGGAGAGCTCATTTAAGGCTTGCATTCAAGTCATAACCGTGGGTGACTCCAGGCAGGTAAACAAGCTCAAGCACCCACACTCTGAGGAAGACAGAGCTAATCCCAGGGCCAAAGGAAAATCAGAAGGTGGGAATTGTTCCTTAAGCTGGCACTTCATATCCAACATCCATTCTGTGCTTTCTTAGGGGCTGAAGATCTTCACAAGGATTCACAAGAACAGTTGTGCTAGAAGGGTGGCAGAGAGTCCACTCTGCTGGCTGGTGAAGCTTCATAAAGTGCAGCAGCAAATCTGGAAATCTTGTGTCAGATAAATAATTAATCAACCAATCAAAGAACAGGTCGAAGGCCCCTTCTCTGTGAAACTTTCAGTATGAATAGTAGAATGAAGTAATGAAGCACGCACAAGGCATTGCCCCATAGGTGCTTCTGTGAGGGGATATCGGGCCTCCAGCTGCTATTTGTGTGGTGTCCATGGCCAGTGCCCCACGTGCTTCCAGGGCACCTCCCTAACACGGGGCATACGCTGCTCACTTGCTCTGTGGTCCCCTCCATTTCAGGAGTTTGCCAGCAGACAAGAGCAAGATGCAGTTCTAAATGCTAGTCGTCTTACTCCTCTCTCCCACCGTCAGGGCCAAGCTCTGTGGTTATTCTCTTCCTAAGTTCAGTTTCACACAGAGGAATCCATCCTCTGACTGGTTCTTTATGTGGGTCCATCACAGTGACAACTGAACACTGGCTACTTAACTGGACATGACATGTCATGGATGCCTGGCCAGGTGTTCAGGTTGTAGAGATGAAAGACACAGTCCCTCAAGGGGCTCCCGGGCTGGAATGGGACAGAGAAATAAGCCAGCAGTGAAGCATGGAGTGATCAGCGATGTGACAGAATGAACACTGTGTTTTCTGGACATGCCGAGGAGGGCAGCTAATTCAGGTGATTGGGGAAGATGAGAGGCTTCCCAGAAGAGCTGAAGTCTAGCTGAGTCCTGAAGAAACTGTAGGATGGAGAAGGAGGAAAAGAAAGGGTATCCCCTAGTATGAACACAGACAGAATGAGGTTGGTTTGGGGAATGAGCATTTCAAGATGGCTGTGCAAGGAGTGGTGGGAGCTGCAGGGGTCTTTGAGCAAGGGACTTTTATGTTTCCCTAAGGAGTTTGAGCTTGATTGTGAAGGCAATAAAAAGCCACTGAAAAGCTTCAACAAAGGAATGACATGGTCATGTCTACATTCTAGAAAGAGCACTAAGGCTGTGGAGTGGAAACAGATTCAAGCGGGGAAGGATGGGAATCAAAGAGATAATCAAAAGGCTGTTTCAGTGGGTCAGATGGGACATCTGATCAGGGGTGATCACACTAAGCAGTGATCAGGGGGAATCTTCATTTCCCAACTGCTACGACAAATACCACACAGCAGGTTGGCTTAACAATAGGAATTTACTGGCTCATGGTTTTGAGGCTAGGAGATGTCCAAAATAGAGGCACAGCAAGACAATGCTTTTTCCCCAAAAAGTGAGATGTTCTAGTGCTGACTGCCAGCAGTATTGGGGTTCCTTGGCTTTCCCATCACAGGGTGGTGTCTTCTCCATTCTCCTATGGGCTCTGTTGACTCCGGCTTCTTGCTTCTCCTGGTGACTTTATCTCCATAAAGCTTCCGGTAATAGGATGAAGGCCCAACCTCATTCAGTTGGGCCAAAGCTTAACTGAAAAATAACATCTTCAGAAGGTCCTATTTACAATGGCTTCACAACATCAGGAATGGGATTAAGATTAAGAACATATTTTTTTTTTCCGAGGTACATAATTCAACCTACCACACAGGGCTGAGGAGGGTATCTAGAAGGTAGAGAGCACTGGAGCACATCAGCTATTTTGCCATAAGGCAGGACTGAGCAGAAGAAAGCAACCTAGAGGGGATGGTTTAGAAGCAGGTGAGAGGGGCCTGGCTACGATTGACAAGCCATCGCTGGTTGGAGAATATCTGCTTGGGTGGGTCTTTCATGGTCTGAGATGTGCTAACGAACCCTGGTTGGACAAACTCCAAGTCATGGCAGGATCCTGAACAAAGTAGGTGAAGCTGGTTTAAGATCAATTAACAATAGGACAAACCATGGCAATAAATAACTTGATTGTTCCTCAGTAGTAGAGATGCTATTTGTTTTTTTGCAAAATGTCAACATTTGGAAACACTGGAATGAAATCTTCTGGTTCTTTCCTTCTGTGCTTTTGGCAAATGAAATAGTGGTTTATCCTGTTCATGATTATTCTCAGAGCCCCCTATGTGTGTGGACCCTAAAGAGCCGTAGGGCACAACAGGACAATGATGATGGCATGAGTCTGCCCTCTGCCCTGTGGGGTGCTGTGCCCTCCTTGCTCCCTGGCCGGGCACAGACCACACCATCCCTGTCTCCATCCTCCTGACAGAAGCAGTGAGCACTCGGGCTCATCTTGCAGACCATACTCTCCAGGACTTGGTGCTGACGCACACTTGCTGATGGTCCGGCTGGAGTTTCAATGCTCAGAGCTGCCCACTGAGCATCCCTGAGAAGCAGGCCCAGGACAAATGTCCCAGTGCTGCCACCAGGTTCCTGCCACCCAAGTCACTGTCCGGTGGACATACACAGTCCACCCCAATCTCTGGACTCTTGGCTGACCACACCCACAAGGCTGCCATTTTGATAAACTCTGTACCACAGTTTCACAGCTGGGATCCCCAATAAGTTCTATTTGTTTCTGATTTATTGATATTATGCTAATAGCCCAGGTCCCATTCTTGGGCTAGACCCCTGACATACTGTTCTGCTGCCCAGCCCTGGAAGAAACAGGCACTGACATTTGCCAAAGCCCTAATGCCTGTCAAACACTTTTATTAAGCACCTACATAAATGAACTCATTTGATCGGTGCCATCTTCTGTTATTTTACAGAAACATAAACTAAGGCTGAGTAATCTGAACCAGGCCATATGACAAAGGCAGCATTCAAATTCAAGTCTGTCTGACTCAATACTTTCAATACTTCAACACAGCCTGACGTAATGGGTTCACCTTCTAGATATTTCTGTCCCCATATCTAGAGGTCCCACTAACCTTCTAGGTCCCCTCAGGCTCTGGCTGTCAGCAAACACACAGCTCTGCTTCATGGACAGGTGTTAGACACCAGGCAAAGCATAGAGGCTTGCCCTTCAGTCTTCTTCCAGCCAACATACAAGGTTAAAGAGCATGCAAATCCAAAAGGATGAAGCCCAGGATTTTAAGCTTGGTCCTTAGAGATATCGTTAATCTGGTATGCTTCAATCTGGTTATTTAGTCTTTGATTTTATTTTCTAGACAAATGTAAAACTACCATAGAACATGCCACTAAATGAGCCAAAGGGAATTTAGACCCGCTGTTTAAGATGGGTGAGTTCTTCACCTGTGTATACAAATAGACCGTTTCCATTCTGGAATGACATGATGACAGATGGACCTGAGGGGATTGCAAATCAATCCTGGTAGGAACTCATCTAACAGAGGAGGGAATCCTCATGCAATCTTGCCTGAAATGGAAAAGCTCTAGGATTCGTTTCAAAAACAAAGACCAAGGCCTGACCACATGCCCCCCACTCACCCAGCCCTGCTGCCTCCTTGCACAGCCCTGCCTGGAGTCTCCCCTCTCCACCCTCCTCAGAACACCCAAGATCCAGTCCGCAGCCATTTCTGTGTACTTATACCTGCCCTCCAGCTCTGTGGGGTGCAATTACAGTGGTACATTCCGAAAATACCCGTCTGGGAACTGTTTCATGCTGGTGTGAGCGTGCAGTATAGTGAAAATAATTTTGCTGGTAAGCCAGGGGATACTAAGAACTTGACATCATTCAGGAAAAAAAAATCACGGGGCACATTTAATTCAAGTAAGCAATTTTGCAAAACACATTTTAAAAAAGCGACATTATAACATTAAAGCTACTGAACAGGAGATGAGACGGAAAGCCAGGAAGCAAGTGGTCCTTGACTGTGTGGCTGGATTAGTGGCTCAGCTGGCAGTTATATATTTTTGGATCAACTGTACAAAAAGTTTAAAAAAATGCAGGAGGAGGTGAGGTGGAGATAATCTGAGCTGGCAGTGTTTTCATAGTTCTGTGAAGTGCTACTCTATTTTCTTGTCACCAGGAAGGAATCACTGGTGCAAACAGGGAAAGCTAAATGGAACGGATGCCCAGGAGATGAAGAGACACTTGCTTTCAAAGAGGTGGGGCTGGAAGATGCTCCCTTGAGTAACCAGACAGAGTGTTTCTCAGAGTGGACATCCTTCTGCCTACGCAAATGAAGCATGGAGAAGGCTAAACTCCCTCCACACGTCTGTCTTCCCCCAAACAGCATCTGTGGTGGACTGAACTGCGTACCCCAGCTTGGACATGTTCCTGGTCGTGATCTGCATGCTGTGGGTGTGGTCCCATTGTGAACAAGGTGTCTTCAAGATGCAACCTCAGCGAAGGTGGCCCCACTGCAGCAGGCTGGGCGTTGATCCGGATGACCCGGGTCCTTTATAGGCAGAGGGAACGTCAGACAGAGAGAGAAGCCAGGAGAGAACCCATGTGTGTTGCCATTGAAAGAAAAGCCAAGGACCAAGGCCCACCAGCAGCCAGCCCCAGAACGCCACAGTCTTGGGAAGAAAGCATCACCTTGCTGACACCTCAGTTTTGGACTTCTCCAAGCCCCCAAACCATGAGCCAAATTGTTTAAGCCAACCCATCATATGGTATTCTTTTTAGTGCCTGGGAAACCAGAACAGCAGAAGATGGCAATTGAGGGCTAATTTTTCAAGTAAGAGAAACTTCAAGCCATTAGGAACATCAGGTCAACCTGGTTTCCAAACACCGCTGCTTGCTCTGGCTTAAAATACTTCTTACATCTATCCTTCCATCCCATCCCACAGCCTTGGGCCAGGGCCCAGGTCATTCTATCTTCTGTCTTCCTGTCTGTTATTTGCGCAGTCACTCATTCACTCACTCATTCATTCATCTCATTCAATAAAACCTCCTCCACGCCAGGGGAAGACCACAGTATGTAAGTCTGGGGGGAGCTAAGCATTAAGAAGGAAGACATTAAGCCTACAATACCATTTCAAATTATTCACAGCCATCACTGCAATGCAAGGCCCTGACCTCGTCACTTCTCACCTTCCCTACCTCGCTCTCTTTCTTTTCTAGAGTCCATCTCACCTTCTAACATACTTTATCATATCTGGGTTTACTAAATATATTTATTTATTTGGTCTCCTCCTGTTAGAATGCAGTCTTTTTTGGGATTTTGTCTCTTTTGCTCACTGACATATCCCAAGTACTCACCACCGTGCTTGGCCCATAGAACACACTCATTAAATATCTGTTGAGTGGATGAATGAACTGTGATACAGCCTATGGAGGAAAAGTATAGGCAACTTCCAGAAAGAATAAAGAGGTTCTAGTCTAATCAGGTAGGTCAGGAAAGACACTTCTAAGGGTGTCCCTTTTATATTGAAACCTGAAAGAGGAGGGGAGTGAGGGGAATAGAATGGGAAACTGCTTGGCCAATGGAACCACATGTGCAAAGGCCCTGAGATGGGAATGACTGATGAGAAGTTCCTGGTCTGAGGATGCCGGGCAGCGGGTAGAGAGGGTGGTGCTGGATGAATGTGGCATGGAGGCAGGGTCTAGACCATGCAGGACCTGTAGACTATGGTGATGCATCTGGTTTTTACCCTAAGAGCTATTGCAGGCCACTAACAGCTTCTAGCAGGGATGTGACACGATCTGATCTGCATTTTTCAAAGATCACTCTGGCTGCAGTGTGGAGATGGCAAGACTGGTTATCAAGAGATGGTAAGTTTTTAGAGTGGTCCAGGCAAGAGATGATGGGGACAGTGGTAGAGACAGACAGGAAACCAGATTCAGGAAGTACCTGTAGGGAAAACTAACAGGGATTGGTGATTGGGTAGGTGTGGTAGAAGGGGGAGTTCCTGGAGATGACTCCCAGGTGTTTGGCTTAAACAACTGGGGGATGTGGGTACCACTTGCATAGATAGACTATTGCACAGCAGGGACAAATTGCAGGGGAAGGGGGCAGGTCATGAATTCAGCTTGGGCAAACTGAGATTCAGAGGCCTGGTGCCATGCAGGTAGAGAGGTGGAGAAAGATCTGAGAGCTCTGCTCAGACGTTACACTCTCAGAGAGCCTTCCCTGGCCGTCTGCCGAGCACCCTCCCTGTCTGTCTCCTCCACTACCATGTCAGTCCCCAAGGACAAGGACTACGTCTGATTGGTTCACTGCTCTATCCCAGCATCTAGAGCAGAGCCTGGCACATGGTGAGGGCTCTATAACTGTTTGTCAAAAAACAAAGGCCCAGGGATCTTATATACACTCACCGATGTCCACCACCACCGCCTCGCTCACAACCTTAAACTACAAATCAACATCTAGTCTCTTTCTGCCTTCTCTGCACCTTGGATTGGTCAGTGAAGGAGCTCAGAAGAGAGATCAGACTGGAGGTGGACAACAGGAGTGGTCAGAAATACAGATGGGATGGGAAGGCGGCACATGGATGTGATTGTTGGAGGGTGTCATGGACTGAACTGTGTTCCCACAAAAGACATGCTCAAGTGCTCACCCAGGCCTGTGAATGGGAACATATCTGTAAAGAGGGTCTTTAAAGATGTCATCGGTTAAGATGAGGCCACACTGGGTTAGAGTGGGTCCTGATCCAATGTGACCGCTGTCCTGACAAAGAGAGGAACTTTGGAGACAGTGAGACAGAGACAGACAGACAGAGAGGCGGCCAGTGAGGAAGGCAGAGGCTGAGTGATGCCGCCACAAGCCACAGATGCCGTGGAGAGCCACAGAGCACCGTGGAGTGCCAGGCACGTGCCAGAGCCAGGGGAGAGGCAGGGGCAGAGCCCCCCTTCAGGTGGAGGCATGGCCTTGCTGGCACCTTGGTTTTGGACTTGTAGCCTCCACAACTGTGAGACAATAAATGTGTGTTGTTTCGGCCAACTTGTCTGCGGTTCTTTGCTGCCGCAGCCCTGGCGAACTAAGACAGAGGGAGAAAAGAAAAGGACCCAGGACTAAGCCTTAGTAATTCACACGTTTAATGGTTGAGAGGAGGCAGGAGAGCCTGCCAGTGAGACGGAAAGAGCCAGAGAGGGAGAAGAAAAGAAGAAAAGAAAATATAAAATGAAGTGTTAATAACAGGAAAGTTCCAAATAGGCACATTTTGTAAAAACACCTCATTCTCTTGCCAGGTTATCCTTTGGGCAAAACGTTATCCCTCCTTAAGCTCACCAAGAAATTTCCTTGCAACACCTAAAATCTCATTCCCATTTAAAACCGTGTCCTCTCCTGACATTCACCTTCAGCATGCAATCCCTACAACCTTCAGTTCTGCTCCTAGAAAAGGTTCATTATCGGAATAAGTTCCAAAGGTTTATGTTTATATATTATTATTGGTTGGTTGGTTACATTATGTTAACTAGGCTAGTTTAAGACTCAGTCACAAAGTCCTGGGACTTTGGGAAGTCCATGGAAAAAGTATTTCACAGTCTAACTAGGAGCCATGGTTTACAAGTATCTCTCCAACTATTCAGAGAAAGGTGATTAACCAGTCAAGCTAATCTGGGCGACAGGGAGACCCTAGATCCCAAGGGACAAAGCAGTGTTATTTCTATGCTGAGACTGAAAGGTCAAGCTCAGAAGACTTCTGAGTGTTTATTCCAACATCTCATTTAACCTCCTAACGACCCCCAAGACAGCCTCACAGGTGAGGAAACCTGTGCGTGAGTAAATGCAGAGCTTGGGTTTGAACTCAGGGGTTTGACCCCAAAGCTCGTGCTCTTAATTTTATGCTAAATGATGTTGTGCACAACTAAATTGGCCAGAAGATCTTGTATTCATTCAACAATTTCCACCACAGCCTTACCCAACTTAGTACTATAAATTGTGATCCAGTCATTCTCTTTCTCTGCACTTTGAATTGTCAATGAGTAGTGGGGATCTTTTCCTGTAGTTAAAGAAAATAACTGATTGAATGTCTGATGAAAACAAATCACACTCATGCCCAGTGTTGGGAGCCACATTATCACAGCTGCCTTTGGTGGTTTTAAATTGGGTTGATACAGATAGTTTGCTCAGATCTTTATGACTCTCAAGTCTTCCGAGCACTGACAAGTATTGCTTTTGTGGATAGATGTCAAACTGTAATTTATGGGCACTAAAAATTTAGAAATTCTTGGTACTTATGAATTTTCAAACATTTTATATTAAATTCGTAAAGTATTTCACTCTGTGAAGAGACTAGAAATGACAGCACTGATCAATATTTTTCAAAATTGAGGAGACATTTTAAAATTAAATTTAGAGTAACTTTTCTAAAAGCCTAAAATCAAAAGCATTCCCTCACCTCCTCAAAAACTGGGGAGAGGAGAGCAAAACACAAGCCTTCACATCACCATGACGATAATATCTTCATCCTCCACCTCTGTATCCAGTGTGGGGAGGAGCCCGTATGGGATGTACAGAGACGATCTGGGATGGAAAATTCTGCGATGCAAGAGAGATTGATTGCCATATTTCCAAAGACAGATTAGGACAACAGGACAACTCTTCATGTTTCAAATAAACGAGAGGCATCTTGTCCCAAGCAGCTGTAATCAATAGCCCTGTTCCGAGGCCATTAAGAAGATGGGATGCTGATAGTGAAGCTCATTAATTTTCCTGTTCAGAATCATATATTCAGGCTCCTCGGGATTTTGGTGACAGGTTGAAACGTTCCCTGGTCAGAGCAGAACTGGGTGAGCCAATCTCCCCGTGACAAAATCAAGATGTTTCAATTAAACATTTTTCCCCCTTTTTCACTGTCTGAGCACCATTTTGCCACCGGTTTTTCCTATCTATTTCTCAAAATTGCCTTTGTTTGATTTCATTGCTTAAAACCCAGAGACCCATCAGTTACACTTAGAAACTCATTCCTAATGAAATGCATGTAGGAGGCCTGTTAACTTTCTACATCCTTTTCTCCTAACCAGCCCACATCAGCTTTCGCTGCTTCTCGAATCATCCTGCGACCCACAGAGTTGAAAACCTGCACCGCTCCAGAGGCAGCGTGGTCAACATCCACCACCTCGTCCTTACTGAGCTCTTCTTGGAAGAGTCACAGCCCGGGGTCGAGGGTACAATTCTCCCTCTCTGCCTGGCCCAGCAGGCAGCTGGAGGAAACGGCCCTCCTGGGTCTGCGTTCCCAATAGAATTGCATTAGTCCTGAGTGTCTCCAACACCAGTACCAGCCGACCATTGGGCATCTCCCCTCCTACTGCCTTCAACAAATATTCCAGAGTTTTACCTCTTTTCTCAAGCCACCTACTCAACTCCCCTGTTTACTATCAGTCTCGTCGTTCGATGGAGAAAGTTGAGGTAAACAGGCACATAGTTCAACTTCCGACTTACATCTGTGAACACATCTACACATCCACCCATCCTTGTCTCTGGTCTGAGAGATTCAGACACTCCTTCTCCTGCTCAAGGCCATCCCTTGTGTTGTTTTTAATCCCATATGCAGCCATCTCCTCCAGAATACCAGTCCATTCTGTCCTTTTCAACCCTGGCTGTACTTCGGGATCAGCTGGGGAGCTACAAAGACATCTCACATCCCCAAGTCCACTCCCAGACCGACGGAAGAGGTGTCACTGTGGTTGTTTTCCTTAAGCAGCACCCCCCACCCCCCCCACACACAATCCTGCCCCTGTGGTTCTAATATGCAGCCGTGGTCGAGAACCCCTGAGTTATTCCCTCATTCTCTTGTATTTCCAACACTCCTTCTTTCCTGGCTCCCTGCCCCAAACTTACCAATATTCTCAAGTCTGTCATATTGAAATACAAACCTCCAAGTGACACTGTGAGCTCCAAGGCTTTAGTTCTTGAACACCTTGAAAGAGCAGCCTGTGATAGATTAAGTTCATGTGTCAACTTGGCGATGTTTTGGTGTCCAGCTGTTTGGTGAAACAAGCACTAGCCTGATTGTTACTGTGATGCATTTAAATCATTAGTCAACTGATTCCGTCTACAGCTGATTATAGCTACAATCAACAAAGGAGATCGCCTTTAACAACAGAGGAGTCTCCTCATTCAAACAGTGTGAGGCCTTCAAGGGAGAACTGAGGATTTCAGCAGTCAGGAGGAAGAATTTCTATCTCTACTTCAGTCATCCAGCTTCTCCTGGGGGAATTGAACTTCACTTTCTTCAGAGTTTCCAACTTGTAGCCTGACTTGTGGAGGTCGGACTTGCCAATCCCCACAGTTGCATGAGCTAATTCTTACACGTCTCTTAATATTTACATATAAATGTAATTATATATGAGTGTGTATGTATATATATAATTTGGTTCCGTTTCTCTGGAGGCCCATTCTCATTACCCCCACCACTCACGGCTGCTTAGTTTCTGAAGCCCCCCCCCCACCCTTCCAAACAGGCCCCTCAGCCCTGCAGTCTTCCGGACGCACACAGCAAGTGCAGTCAACAGCCTTCACGTTCTCCAGCTGAGGAGACTTGGGGTCTCATCTTCCTGGGTCTTTACGCTCTATCTGCTGCTGTCTCCCGGGGGCTCCAGCAGCTCCACCCTCTCCGGATTCCCCTCCGGCCTCTGTAAACGGCCCCTTCCCCCAGGTCTCCTTTATGTGTGGGAGCTCCTGAGGGTTCAGCGTCAGCTCTTCCCACACTACACACCCCCTGGGTGAGCGTCCCCTCTCCTGATTGTGCCTTTTCATCAAGCTGATGGCACCCAGTGACTAGGTCCAGCCTTGGTTTCGTGCCCCAGCCTTGCCTGAGTCTGTACAAACACCGCCGAGCCTCTCCTGGACTGCCCCACAGCACTTCAGAGCCATCCTGACCCCGTCACATTTCCACTTCTGCCTCCAAGAATCGTTCTCCTTCCTGCATTTCCTTTTTCAATTCCTGGTACTTAACCTCTCTGGGCCACTTTCATTTGCAGAATGGGGACAATAATGGTAACATCTTCCTCATATGCTATGGTGAGGATTTAATCAGATAAAGCACGTAATATACTTAGAACCTTCCAGGACAATAGCAGACACTCAATAGATGTTCCCTGTTACCAGTAGACTGTAAGTTCCCTTCAGGGCCTAGCATAAAGGTGCTAAAAAATATTGATATGACCTGAAACTGTTGAACTGCAACCCACTAGCCTTGATTCTTGAAGACGATTGTAGCTTACATGGTGTGACTGTGTGATTGTGAAAACCTTGTGGTTCCCATTTCCTGTATCCGGTGTATGCACAGATGAGTACAAAAACGGGAACAAAAAGTAAGTAAATAATAGAGGGGGATGGGGAGATGGGACATTTTAGGTGTTCTTCTTTACTGTATTTTTATTCTTGTTTTAATTTTTTTTTGGAGTAATGAAAATGTTCAAAAAGTGATTGTGGTACCGTGAACAATTGATTGTACAATGTGGATGACTGTAGGGTATGTGAATATAGCTCAATAAAACTGAATTGAAAAAAAAATCCAAAAAAAAAGACAGTGGGAGACAAAAATAAAAGCATTTGAGTGTATTACACACTCACAAAAATGTTGCTATGAATAGAAATTGAACCAGCAGGGCTTCCCGAGGGTTCTCTACACTGGAGACCACCTGTGGTGAGAATGAATCATAACTAGAAGAGGATTTCATCCAAACAGGGAAAATTTAGAGAGAAAGGGAGTATTACAATAATGAAATTATATGAGTTTTTTGAAATATTGATTACCAAATAATTGGTTTAAAATTGTAATACAGTTCCATTAATTGGATAGACAAAATGGAATACTATTCAGCAATAAAAAGGAATGGACTACCCATTCATGCTATGACACAGCTGCAGCTCAAAAACATTATGCTTAGTGGAAGAAGCCAGAAAAGAGGTCACTTATTGTTTGGTTCCATTTATATGAAGTGTCCAGAAAAGTCAAATGTATAGAGACAGAAAGTAAATAAGTGGCTGGGGTGGGAATGGGAATTAACTGAAAACTGGCATGAGGGATCTTACCGGGATGATGAAAATGTCCTTAAATCGGATGGATTATGGTGATGATTTCACCATCTGTACATTTATTAGAAATCACTGAATTGTACGCTTGAAATTATTAGTTTCATGATGTGAAAAATATGTATCAATAAAGCTATTAAAAATTACACATAAATTATAATACAGTTCTATTAAAAACCACTTCCAAAAATAAATTATTTCTTAAACATAAAAATAACACATACCTGGGACAAAAAGCCACACTGAATGGGACACGGGTTGGCAGCATCATCTGGGAATGAAGCAGGTAAGGCAGCACGCACAGTGACGCGAACCACAGCACACCTCTCAGAGCAACGACTCCCCTGCCCACCCAGAAATGGGCTCGTCCCTGGGGCTCATGGGACAGAGTACTGGGAAATAAGTCAATTCGCCTACCGTGCTAGTCCAACAGCCACATTTTTAACTTTTAAAATTAAGCATCTACTGTATGTGGTGAGGGGTAGAAAGATGAATACTCTCTTGCCCTAGAGATGGTTAATGACCTGCACAAAGAAAGAGACTTACACAAAGCAATGCAACCAAATGTCACAAGGGCTTTTTTAGAAATTTGTCCTGGATAAGGGCTGGGATTTGAAAAGAGACTGAAATGTCAATTCTGCCCAGGGGACTGGAGCAGATCAGAAAAGTCTTCCAAGAGGACGTGGTCCTTTAGCGGAGCCCAGAAGGGCAAGAGGACCAGCTCCTGTGTTCCAGGCACTATGCTGGGTGGGGCTTGCCACTCCCCACCCCCATGCACATGTAACTACAGGTAGATGCATTTCTACTGACTCAGATGATTGCTAAGAGGGGGTGTTCTAGTTTGCTAATGCTGCAGAATGCAAAACACCAGAGATGGATTGGCTTTTATAAAAAGGGGGGGTTTATTTGGCTACACAGTTACAGTCTTAAGGCCATAAAGTGTCCAAGGTAACACATCAGTAATCGGGTACCTTCACTGGAGGATGGCCAATGGCGTCCAGAAAACCTCTGTTAGCTGGGAAGGCACGTGGCTGGCGTCTGCTCCAAAGTTCTGGTTTCAAAATGGCTTTCTCCCAGGACGTTCCTCTCTAGCAAGCTTGCTCCTCTTCAGAACGTCACTCACAACTGCACTGAGTTCCTTCTCTTTGAGTCAGCTCATTTATATGGCTCCACTGATCAAGGCCCACCCCAAATGGGTGGGGCCATGCCTCCACAGAAATATCCCATCAGTTATCATCTACAGTTGGGTGGGGCGCATCTCCAAGCAAATCAAATCAGCATCAAAACGTCTGCCCCACAAGCCTACATCAAAGAATATGGCTTTTTCTGGGGGACATAATACATTCAAACTGGCACAGGGGGGAAAGTAAAGGTGTTGGGGGAGGCGAGTTGCTATACTATGCTAGGCATTTATTTTCAAGTGTCTGTAGAATTATGATGCCAAATTTACAGTCGAGAAAAGAGAAACTCACAGAGGCAAAATAGTCTGGGGCTTTATGAATTATATTGAAAGGTCCTCCCTTTTCATAATTTCAGATGGGGGTAACCTGCATTTGATTTATATTAAATTTAAAATATATTTTAACTTTTTGTCTCTTCTTGGTGAATAATTAATAATATAAAAATAGAACTGTAATGCTGTTAAAGAAGCAGGTAAGAAGAAAGAAAGGAGGGATGGGATCTTCTGTAATTTAAAAGAATTATAATTTTTCTTTTCTGTAAGGTTGGTTTTCATAAAACTGTCACACCTATTGACTGCTGACAAAAGAGAAAGCAAACCAAAGGTAAAGGAAGAGATCCGAAATAAAAAGAATGCAGCTCATGAAAAATGCCCTTCATAAGATAAAATCCCAAGACAGGTAGAACTGGCATGTTCATACCACAATCAGAGCTCCAGTATGCAGGGATTTTAATCATACAAATTACTCAGAACCAAATCACCTGCCAATGAAAACACACTGAAATTTTTATAGTGTATTGAGAATCCAATTAAAGAAAAATTAATATTTTATTTATTTCTGCCTTACACTGACAAAGCTTAAAGCATGACACACGAATCAGGCAGTACAAAAGCAACTGGAAAATAGCAACATTTACTTGGCTTCATAAAGAAAGGCCAGGTAGTGAATATTATGCTGTGTCCTTCTATCATCGTTACACTGGTATTACATTTGCAGACGGCTTCCACAGGCTCCCATCAGGTAGTTGGGATTTTATGTGCTAGAATTCTTCGAGTTAAGAAAGATCACTAATTAGGCGGGAGTTGTCAGTATGCTGTCTCCACGGAAGGGCTGAGTTTATAAACACTTCTGTGGTTTGTTAGTAATAATGTCGGTGATGATATTCAGATAGTGCTAGGAATAATAAAATTTATCCTCATGAAACACCGGCCACATTAACCACAATTCTCTGGGCACTTATGGTCTAATGATTGTGTGGTTGAAAGAAAATTCCTTCTCTTTCCAGAAGGTCTTACAAGCAAAACCCAAGCTAGGTTTTATCTTTCAGCAGTTCCTAGCCCTACCAAGTCCACAGAGGGTCTTCAGGAATCCATAAACCGTGTGGAAAATAAATGAGTTTTTCTAGGATCAGGGTCTGTAGGTTTTTCCCAAATTTTCAAAGGAGTCTGTGAATTCCCCGACCCCCAAAATTTGAGAACCTTTCGGGGTGCGCCCACGTCTGTATACTCTGGCTAGTTCTGACCCCCAGAGTCCAACAAGTGGCCTGAGCCCTGAGTTATCCCAGGCACTGACAGAAGGAAATGCACACCCCTGCAGCTCTACTGGGCACAGGGAAAGAGGGGCAGGACAGAACAGAAGAGGACACAAGTCAAACAAAAGCATCGTAAATAGAATAAAATACAAATACAACAGCCCACATTACATCTCCGTTTCTAGTGTTTAACTGTGATACCACCACACACGTGCGTGCACACACATGCACACGCACGGACACACTCCCTTATATCATCTTTGGTTAGCTCCGTCTGTCTGCCCCTGCTGTTAGATCATGAATCTTTGACCATCAAGACCATATCTTTCCTTGTACCCAACAAAGTAATTGCCCTGAAACAGACTCAATAAATACTTGCTGAATTTAGTTGACATGAATTAATAGGAGATATATTATTTATAGGCCACATAACTCTACCCAAACTGAGGCACCAAACTAAATCACTGACCATGGGATTAGTGTACTGGTTAATGCAGACACCCAGGCAATGGTGAAAATAGAACTGGTGCACAGGGATTCTCTCCCCACCTCTACTCCTTTGTTTTGAGAAACTTCTAGAAAAAATGTAGCAGCATAACTTTTAATCACATAGTTTAACTAAAACCACGAAAGGGAAACCTCCGATCAAAAAATGTTAGGAAGTAGTCAAGTCACAGAAGTAAGAATTGAAGCCCAGATGGTTCCCAGACCATATGAGCCAGTGGCAGTAGACCTTCATGTTTGGGGTCCTGACAACCCCGTGGGGGACCACAGGGAGATGAAGTGAGCTATCTGTCTAAAATCAAGAGACGCAGGGACCCAGGAATTTCACCCTGGGGTTGAAAAGGCAGCCGAGAAGCTTGCCATCCACCCAAGGCCTGGGTGGTAGGAGCATCGAAGAAACTGCAGTGCCCATGGCCTGAGATGGGGTGGACACTGGAGTACAGGAACCTCGGGCTGAAGAGACAGAAAGCAGTTTGGAGGTTACAGGGATGAGGTGGTGGGTGAGTGAGGGGGGAGGTAATTATAACGATTGGTAGGTTCCAGCCACCACCTCTGGAGCAAGGCTGGCAATTCTGCACCAGGATTTGGGATCCCTAGTAAGATCTTCCTACTCTATCTGGACTGAGAACTCCATTCCTTTTACTCTCCAGAGGGCAGTACAGGTGGCTAAGGACTCATGGGCTGGTGGCAGAACTTACTATCTGCAAGGCAGAGTCAATTTGGGTGGGGTGGACCTTCAGGGTAGAATTCAAAGCAAAAAAAGAACTCCAGGCTAAGAAAGGAGGATAAAAAATGATCCAGAACTGGTGAATCATCTATACAGATGCGTCCACAGCCCAGAGCACACAGGGCTGTCCTGGAAAACCACTGCACACAACAAAAGCTCATGGTCAATAAATTCAAGAATGTTCAAAAACTTTTAAATTACTCCAGCGATCACAAAGGTATATAGCTAGACATAAATACCTAAAATAGAAGCAAACTGAATCCACTGGAAATTTTAAAAATGGTTTCCTAAAGAACTTTTGGGTCAAAGAAGGTTATCAAAACCACAACTGCCACTATGAACTTTAATTTATAGTATAATTATAAAAATGTACTATCATCAACTGTAGCAAATGTTCCACACCAATGCAAGGCATTGGTAGTGGGGTAGTGTATGGGAATCCTGTATTTTATGCATGATTGTTCCGTAAAACCACAACTTCTCTAATAAAGTAAAATTATTATCTGAAGGAGGCAAAATAGAACAGGCCTCACCAGTGCCTTTCATCAGAAGCTATTGAAGCCAAATTTGGTTAGGAAAAATTAGTGTTCCCCATGGTTGTCCCAGCTTTCCAGGTTCTTTGTGCTGGGCCTGGAGTCCTCAAGGACCTCGTGGGGAAGGTGAGCAGTTGAGGTCAGGATTCCGTGTCTTTGTGTTCCCAGAAAATAATATGATCAAACAGCGCCAACCTCACTCCACTTACTTAATAAAGCCTACAGAGCACAGTTAAAGATGTATTCTGAGTAAAACACACCTGTTGCGCTTAAATAGAAAAAATAATGAAGCATGCACTCAACAGAAAAGAGGTTATAGAAAGAGCAAAGAAATATGCCCATGGAAAGCCAAAGGACTGATTTAAAGATAAAAGAAAGATGAACAAATTAGGGAAATTAAAAAATGGTTAATTAATAAAAGATTTTTTTTGAGAAAACCACCTCTATAAACCATACAAACCTCTAGCTAACCAAGAAATAGAGCAAATAAATAATATTGGATATGAAATGGGAAGACAGCTAGATAGATGAAACTTAAATGGTTGTTTGGTAATGGGTTAGGAAACTTGGGTGAAATGGGTAATTTTGTAGGAAAATATGTTACAAAAATTATGTGGAACATTCAAATAGGCCAAAAAAGCATGGAAATAATTAAGTTGACAGCTACTTATTTATAACAATAAAAAAAAACTCAGCCAAGATGGTTTCATGAGTGAACCATCATAAGAGACAACAAATTAGTATGCAAATTAGCTAGTACCAAAGTACAGAGAAAAGTAACTCAATATTAGAAAATCTATTTAAATAATTCACTATATCAACAAGTCAAGGAGAAAAATCATAGGAATCTATTGATCATTGGTCTAAACAAACACTTGATATAATTCAACATAATTGCTGGTTGGGACAAAAGAATTCTGAATAAAATAGGAATAGGGATTATTCCTAAAATGATAAAGGAATGTATTTCAGACCATTAGCTGAACCATTAAGACTAACAAAACCCAGAAGCAAAAAAACCCAAAATGAGATAAAAGTGTTATTTAGTATTTTTTAAGAAGTAAAGTAAAACAAGACAATAAAGAGTTTTAAATATTAGAAATGATGTAAAATTATCACTATTTTCAGATGATATACTAATATACCCAGTAAATCCAAAAATAATCAACTGAAATAGCATAAACAGTAAGGATTCAATTAAATGGCCAGTTAAAAATGTAAATAACAATCGTTTGCACACAAAAAAGATGCCATTCAAGTTATTTACAAATAAACAATTACAGATGAATTTAATTAAATTTGTGTAAGACTTATAAAAAGAAGCACTAACTCCTATTTTCTTGGGAGGTGACCTTGAAAATAGGATTTTGAAAGGCCATTCCAAAGAATAAATTTGTGAGAATGGCTGGGGTAGGGGGACTGGGAGGAGAGGAGTAAGAATTAGGGGGGGTGTTCCAGGACACAGTAAATGCTATAGTATTAGACATGGTGGAATAGAAAAGCCCCCAAAATGGAGAGTCTAGAAGGAGATCCCAGCAGGTGATGAGGCTGGTATTATAAAGCAGCAACTAATGGAGCTATTTCCTAAGTGTACAATTGGCTACAAATCAAGCTTGACCCCAACCTCAGGCTTTCCCACAAAGTAAATTCCAGGTGAACCACAGATTACTATTTTAAGGACTAGAGGAAAACATGGCTGAGCAAAAATGAAGACCAAAATCAAAACAAACAATCGAATATACCAGGAATAGGGTAAATTTTGTCAGCAACATACAAAACCACCCAGAAATTAAAGGTAGATAGATTTTACTACAAAAGATAAAAAAAAAAAAAAACCTTAAGAAAAAATCCTACTGTAAACAAGATTAAAAATAAATCAATACATACACGAGAAAAAAATATTTACAAAATATAAGATAAAGGTTTGCCATCCCTAAAATTAATGGTATTTTACAGATTAATAGGAAAGAGATGAACATCCCAATAGAGAATTAAGTAAGGAATATGCACAGAAGAAAGCCAAGGGGTCAACAAACGTGAAAAAACAGGCTCATGGCCAAACAAAGAAATGTAAAAGTTAACTATGAGATACCAGTTCCTGCTTATCCAGTTGACAAAGATACAGATGTGCACAGTGTTGGCGTGAGTGTGTGGTAAAACAGGCAAACATCCTGCTGGGAGTACAGGGACCTTACTCTAAGGAAACTTAGCCAAATTTATCAACATTAGCATCTTGTATAATTTTTGATCCACTTGGAGGAATCCATCCCCAGAAGGCAAGTGGTCATATATGTAAGATCACAGTATTGTTAACTATAGCACACAAACTTTAAAAAACCCAAAATCAAACAACTCTGGAAAACAGTCTAAATGTTCAATTTTCAAAAGGAAATTGTTTACCTAAATAACGATACTTTCATGCTACTGAATACTAGGCAGTCATTAAAAAGGTGTGATGCATGTTTACATTCATTGGTAAAGAAACACTAATTGGACAGACCCCATTATGCTGCCAAATTCTCTTCTGCGAGCATATCTGGGACAATCTCATACAAAATTGTCCATAGGTCATGTGCATATAGAATATAGAGCTCTGTCTACAAGAATCTCTGATGAAATTCTGATGGAATGGTGGGTGAGGGCAAGGACCTTGTCTGCTTTACAGTAATGAATCCTCAACATCTGGCCTGCACAGATATCCTCAATAGATACTTTTGAAGTGAAAAATTGAAACCAACTCTTTTGTGTAGTTTTCTTTATAGCTTGAATTTTTTTTTAATACACGAAACTATACTGTTAAAATAATGGGTCAGGGGCTGAGAACTGTTTTCATTCTACCAAAGTCAATCTACATACTTCAGGGCAAAAATCATGATTGGCTCTTGACACTGTTTGAAATTCATTGAATAACTGCTCAATTCCCCATTGCATCTTAAGAATGAATGTAGACCCAGTCCAACACGGCTTTTCTTTTGAAAAACACCTACAAAAATAATTGTCTATTACTTCCACTTGCCATGTGAGATACAGCAGTTGCAATATTCCATTTCGACCTTTCAAACGCCTTTTTCAGATGAGAATAACCTTCTGAAATGGGAACGACTAAATTGGCTCATAATTTTTGCTTTCCGAAAGCATTCAAAAGAGTCATTTTCCCTCCTTTCCTGCCAACCTCCAGGCAATATGGCAAATTTACCTCTCCGTTTCCAAATTATGGCAGAAACGTCTCCCTGGAAATAGCAATTCTTAGACAGAATTAAAAAGCTGAGATTGGATCACCACAAATACAAAATGTGTGTAGGCGAGTGAAAACACAAAGTCACATTTCTCCCAGCAGGAGGTTCTGAATTACAGCTTGTCCTGGGCCTCTCCAGCAGAGTGCTGTCAACCACTGATGGTCATAAAACTTGTTAGCGCACTGCTTCAAAATAGCAAACTGATATTAAAAGGAATCTACGGTGACATTGACGCTGACTACAATTTTACCTATGTGATTTCTCGGTTGAATTTTATGCTGGGCACTCTCACTGACCTGGGTGAGAAGCCTGTGGTGTCAGCTTCTCTGTCCCCACCAGTGGTGCCACATCTGTCCTCCTTGCTGGCTGCAAGCTGCAGGGTCACCCAACCTCCACTACTCTGGGCACAGGGTGCTTCTACATCACCAAAACTTTTTTTTTTTAATGCAAAAACCAAGACCCTCACTAAATGGCAAAAGGCAATGTTCAACTCCATCACAATGCAAAGGAACAGGGTGGAATGAATGGTTGAACGTCGTTTAACCTAATTTTCTAGAATGCCACAGAAAGGCCAACATGTGATTGAACACAAATTTCAAATGGTATTTGCTAACTCTGCTCTGAAACAACTTCAGAGCCATCTTGATTTTCCTTTTCTTTAAGTCCTGGTCCAATCCCTTCATGTCCCCATCCAACAGGAGATTCTGAATGTTTAGAGACAATCGGTGTCAAATTCCTTCCAGGTAATCAAAAAAGGGTAATTTAAATCCAAGCAATTTAACTCTTGAGAGGAGTGTGTCTACCCCCATAACAATGAATACAGGCATTTTCCCTGCAATTGGGAATGGCTCCAAGGTTGTGATTGGACAGCTCCTTCTCTGAAAGAAAACAGAATTTTCTACATGCCTGAAGAAAACAGAAAACAAACACTAATTAATTCTGAATCATCACAACACTACATTGCCTCATGGTCATATCAATTATAGTCATATCAATTATTGAGGTAAAAATAAGCAAAAAGTGGATACCATTGCTCAGTTACTGCAGGTAAAAATGAGGGCTCTTAAAACCAACCAAAAAACTACCACCCCTTAAACTCTTTCTGCTTTGAGTGTCTGGTCATACCAGGGTTTTGCATTAATAGACTAGATCAAAAACATTTTCTATTCAACAGATTAGAAACCTGCAGTATCGTGAACTGGGAGTCGAGACTGTGGGTCCTTAGTCCATCCCTTCAAGAGCTGTTTCTTTTTGATAAGTCCTAAGTTTCCTTTGAGCTCTAATATTCTTGCGGTCTGGTGCCAAACTGGCACCTGCAAGCCCAATCAATTTGACAGACATATTCTGTTTGCTCCGTGCACTGTTTTCAGAAATCATGGAAATAATTGGCAATATTCAAAGCTAAGGGATTTGACACAAAAATCTGAATTTCTGGATTTAATTTTTTCTTAAAAAATCAGAAGATCCAGAAATGCTAAATGACCCCTGGAAGGAGGTGGAGGTGGTTAGTGGCTACTGTCTTTAAACAGTCATGTGGTCTCTAGTTTGCCACAATCCTCACCATTCTCCAACGTATAAGCAATTCTAAGGTCACATTTCATTGGTCATCAAGCTTGTGCTATTGTTTCTTTTATGCTTGAACGAAAGGAAAGTAAAATATTTCCAGTATCCACACCAAAAGGAGAGAAATAAAAGAGATCTAGAAAGCTGAATGTGTCATAAAAAATGTGAAAAAGTAATATTCTTCACCTCCACATAAAAATATGGTAGATGTTTAATATGCAAATAAAGCACGTCTGTGCTGAAAGAATACAACATAATATACCATTTTGAAACAAACTAAAATAAATGCTGGAATAAGAAAAGATTTGTGATGAAAACCTAATAAAATGAGAAAAAGAACCTAAACTTGAACAAGATTTGTTTCTGGATGTGAGTGAAATGGATGCCGTGACTGAAATGCAGTTTGGGATTAAGTGAAAAAAATGTTGAGCATTAAAGCTTTTAGAGATGGTGAATTTAGAGAAATGTGGGTTGTTTTTTTTAATGTAGCTGTAATTATGTATCCTGAATGTACAGAAATAACTTTTTGCAAGTATAAGCACAAACTCTGTTGTTCAAGGTGTTGAAGAATTTGTGGAAAACTTACAAGTTGCATGAAAAAAGATAAAACACTTGTGACATTTTCTATTGCAGCTGCTAAGAGCACTGTAAGCTATATTTATTGTAGTGTAAAGAAAAATTTCATATGGCCAAAGAACTTTTGGACATGGTACCACTGAGGAAGACATCAGGAGGAAATTTTCTTAGTATACTGGGAAAAGTTTATAAAATTTTTTTTAAAATAAGTTTAATGTAGTAATCATATCTAAAGATAGTCCTCCTGTGGGTGGTAATTTCACACGTTACAAAGTAAAATTCAGTAACAGCATTTTACAAGAATAATTTAAGTCAGTTCATTGAATCACTCACCAGAAAAAGCATTGTACTAAAAAATTAAAAATGGAACATATTAAAATGATGAAACAGATATACTCCCATGGCTTGAACCGCAGCAATTCAGTGCATGGCTGCATGAACAGGGTGTACACCTGGTAATTAATCATACTATATAAAGCTAGGTTGAGGTGCTAGAGATATTTTTTTAAAGTGTTGAAAATAATCAATTTGTTCTCATCATGCAAACAAAATCCTGATGGTGAAAAACTGGATTAAAAACTTGGCATTCTTGGATAATGCTGCAACCCCCCTAAATACTTCTGCATAGATAATTACAAACAGAACATAACTATAGGAACTCATTAGTAAAATCAGCTGGAAAGAATAATTCATTTCACCTTCCTACACTGAAATCAGTTTCCAGAAATGAAAATGAGGGTCTGAACTCTATTCCTAAAAGTGAGAGAAGTTGAAGTCTAGTTCTTACAAAATGTTATCTGATTTAAAAGTTTATAAAAATAAATTGATAATGTTTAATCAACATTTCTCATTATCACGAGTGTTCAATCTACTTCTGCCTATGACCTTACCTATCACCCAATAACCTAACCTTCTATCTGAAGACATGGAAAAAGAAGAGCAAACTAAACCTAGGACAAACGGAAAAAAAATAATAATAAAGATTAGAAGGGAAATCAATTAAATAGGGAATAGAAGAACAATAGAGAAAATCAATCAAATAAAAAAGCTAGTTCTTTGAAAAGATCAACAAAATTGACAAATCATTAGCTAGACTGAAAAATAAAAAAGAGAAAATTTGCAAATAACTAAATACAAAAGGGGACACTACTACTGACCTAACAGAAATAAAAAGGATTAGAAAAGAATACTATGAAAAACTGTATGCCAATGAATTAGATAGCTTAGATGAAATGGTCAAATTCCTAAAAAGACAGAAACTACTAAAATTGATTCAAAAAGATATAGGAGGCAAGATGGCAGATTGGTGAGGTCTAGGTTGTAGTTACTCCTCCGGGGCAGTTGGTAGAAAGCCAGAAATGGCGTGGACCTTACTCCACAGAGGAATTTGATATTGGACAAACTTGATACAACATCCACGAATGTGTGGAACAGCTGAGATCAGCAAACGCTATAAGTTCTTATGGTTGGGGGGCCCATGCCCCTCCCTGCCAGTCTCAGTCCCGTGGGAGGAGGTGCCATCAGTGCTGGGAATGAGGAGGGAGAATGAAAGCTGCAACCATATATAAACTGGGAGCAGATACCGGAAAATCTGGGAACAGTTAGCCCAGCGGAGAGGAGACAGGGCTAGCAAAACAGTAAAAAAATAGAAAACAAAATAAAAACAGAGACTTTTTGGAGTCAGGTGAACATAATACTGAGAAGGGCAGGGCTCAAACAGAATCAGACATATATGCAAATCCAGGGAGGGAGAGCCCTTGTTTGAAAAGCTAGCTTCTCTGCTTTCTTGATTGCTCCTTAATCACCCTCAACTCCTGGTCTTTTAGCATTTCAATAGCCCATTGGATCTGCAAGGACTGTAAATAGTCCACACTGGGCCCTTCCTTTTTTTTTTTTTTTTTTTTTTTCTCTTTTTATAAAATGATTACTCTAAGAAGCCCATTATAGAAAGCCTCAAAGACTTGCAATTTGGGCCCAGGCAAGAGCAGAGCTAAGATAGCTTTGAGAGACAAAGCGATAAGTCTGGTGGCAGAGAAAGTTCACTAAACCCCATAACTTCCCAGCCCTTTTGGGAGCTCAGATCCCAGGGTTTGAAAATCGTTAACTAGCTTCAGTCAGCCACGTCCTGGACTGGGTCAGGGTCACCTGGAGAACTAAAGGCTCCACACCTCCTTACACTGGTGGGGGAACTGCGGGCTGGCAAGAGCCACCTGCTGGACACCATAGGAAAAGCACAGAATCTAAAGGCCTCACAGAAGGGTCTCATTTTCAAGGAAACTCCATACCCTCCTCCCGAGACCTGGGCCTCTTTGGACTAGGAAAACCTGACTGGGGCTGACAATATCTGAGGAGATCACCACACAAAAAGGCTACATAGAGGCAGGGCAAGAAACAGAAAAACAAGAGGCGAAAAACTCTGATCAGCTAAACAGAATCTAAGTTAAAGATCTAGAATAAGCTGAACTAAACACCAAAGGTTATAGAACAAAGCCAACCAACAAGAAAATCCTAGGTAAAAGAGTGAAAACAAGCTCCAGGATACACTAATCAAGAAAATCAGATGCATAGACAGCTTAAGATAATGAGCCATACTAGGAAACATAAAAATATGGATCAGCCAAAGGAACAAGATAATAGTTCAACTGAGATACAGGAGTTGAAGCAATAATTGCTAAATCAATTCAATGAGCTAAAGGAAGAACTAATTGGAGATGTTAAAACAAATCTAAATCAATTCAAAAATCAAGTCAATGAACTGAGGGAAGACATAGCAAAAGAGATGAAGGCTATAAGAAAGACACTGGATGACCATAAGGAAGAGTTCACAAACTGGATGACCATAAGGAAACAAATGACAGAACTTACAGGAATGAAGGGCATAAAGGAGGAGATGAAAAAGACAATGGAGGGATACAACAGTAGATTTGAACAGGCAGAAGAAAGGATCAGTGAATTGGAAGACTAGACATCTGAATTCACACACATGAAAGAACAGATGGTGAAAAGAATGGGAAAATATGAGCAGGGTCTTAGGGAGCTGAGTGACAACATGAAATGCACAAACTTATGTATTATGGGTGTCCCAGAGGGAGAAGTGAGGGGGAAAGGGGCAGAAAGAATAATAGAAGAAATAATCACTGAAAATTTCCCAACTCTCATGAAAGACAGAAAATTAGAAATTCAAGAAGTACAGCTCACCCCAAACAGAACAGACCCCAATAGATGTACTCCAAGACACTTACTGTTCAGACTGTCCGATGTCAAAGGCAAAGACAGAATTCTGAAAGAAGCAAGAGAAAAGCAATCCCTCACATATATATGAAGCTCGATAAGACTATGCACAGATTTCTCTGCAGAAACCATGGAGGCAAGAAGACAGTGGCATGATATATTTAACATACTGAAAGAGAAGAACTGCCAACCAAGGATTCTATATCCAGCAAAACTGTCCTTCAAAAATGAGGGAGAGATTTAAATATTTTTCAGACAAACAGACACTGAGAGAGGTCATGAATATGAGACCGGCACTACAGGAAATACTAAAGGGAGGGCTACAGGCTGATAGGAAAAGACAGGAGAAAGATGTTTGGAGAAGAGTGTAGAAATGAAGATTATCAGGAAGGGTAAAATGAGAGAGAGGAAAAAATAAGACATGACCTATAAAATCCAAAAGACAAAATGATAGAAGAAAATACTGCCCTTACAGTAATAACACTAAATGTTAATGGATTAAACTGCCCAATAAAAAGACACAGACTGGCAGAATGGATTAAAAAACAGGACCCATCTATATGCTGTCTACAAGAAACTCACCTTAGACACAAGAACAAAAATAGGCTGAAAGTGAAAGGTTAGAAAAAGATATTTCATGCAAACAGCAACCAGAATAAAATGGGAGTAGCTATATTAATATCAGACAAAGTAGACTTCAAAAGTAAAACAATTAAAAGAGACAAAGATGGACACTATATATTAATAAAAGGGTCAATTTGTCAAGAAAACATAACAATCATAAAAATTTATGCACCAAGCCAGAGTGCCCCAAAATTCATGAGGCAGACACTGAGAACACTGGAAGGAGGAGTAGATAACTCCACAATAATAGTTGGAGACTTCAATACACCGCTCTCATCAATGGATAGATCATCTAGACAGAGGATCAACAAGGAAATGGAGATGTTGAATTGTATGATAAATGAACTAGACTTGACTGACATTTATAGAACACTACACCCCAGAACAGCAGGATACATATTCTTCTCGAGTGCTCATGGAACATTTTCTAGGATAGACCACATGCTGGGTCACAAAGCAAGCCTCAACAAATTTAAAAATATTGATATTATAAAAAACACTATCTCAGATCATAATGAAATGAAGTTGGAAATAAACAACAGGCAGAAGATTGAAAAATTCACAAATGTATAGAGACTAAACAACACACTCTTAGAAAACCAGTGGGTAAAGGAAGAAATTACAAGAGAAATTCGTAAATACCTCGAGGCAAATGACAATGAAAACACAACATATCAGAACTTATGGGATGCAGCAAAGGCCATGCTGAGAGGGAAATCTATTGCCTTAAATGCCTATATTAAAAGAGAAGAGAGAGCAACAATTGAGGAATTAGCTGTCCACCTGGAAGAACTAGAGAAAGAGCAGCAAATAAACCCCAAAGCAAACAGAAGGAAAGAAATAACAAAGATCAGAGCAGAAATAAATGAAACGGAAAACAATAGAGAGAATCAACAAAACCAGAAGCTGGTTCTTTGAGAAAATCAACAAAATTGATGGACCCCTAGCTAGGCTAACAAACAAAACAAAACAAAAAAAGAGCAGATGCAAATAAATGCAATCAGAAATGGGAAAGGAAACATAACTACTGACCCTGCAGAAATAAAGGAGATAATGAGAAGATACTATGAACAACTATATGCTAATAAACTGGACAAATTACACGAAATGGACAACTTCCTAGGAAAGCATCAACAACCAACATTGACCTGAGAAGAAATAGATGACCTCAACAAACCAATCACAAGCAAAGAGATTGAGTCAGTCATCAAAAAGCTCCCCAAAAAGAAAAGCCCAGGACCAGATGGCTTCACATATGAATTCTACCAAACATTCAAGAAAGAATTAATACCAATCCTGCTCAAACTCTTCAAAAAAATTGAAGAGGAGGGAAAACTACCCAACTCATTCTATGAAGCCAACATCACTCTAATACCAAAATCAGACAAAGATACTACAAAAAAAGAAAATTATAGACCAATCTCTTTAATGAATATAGATGCAAAAATCTTCAACAAAATACTCACAAATCGAATTCAGCAGCACATTAAAAGAATTATACACCACGACCAAATGGGGTTTATTCCAGGTATGCAAGGCTGGTTCAACATAAGAAAATCAATTAATGTAATACACCACATCAATAAATCAAAGCAGAAGAACCACATGATCATCTTGATTGATGCAGAAAAGTCATTTGACAAAATTCAACATCCTTTCTTGATGAAAACACTTCAAAGGATAGGAATAGAAGGGAACTTTCTCAATATGATAAAGACAATATATGAAAAACCCAAAGCTAACATTGTACTCAGTGGGGAGAGACTGAAAGCTTTCCCTCTAAGATCTGGAACAAGACAGGGATGCCCACTGTCACCACTGTTATTCAACATTGTGCTAAAAGTTAAAGCTAGAGCAATCAGGCAAGAAAAAGAAATAAAAGGCATCCAAATTGGAGAGGAAGAAGCAAAAGTTTCACTGTTTGCAGATGACATGATTCTATGTGTAGAAAATCCAGAAAAATCTACAGCAAAGCTATTAGAGCTAATCAATGAATACAGCAAAGTGGCAGGCTACAAGATCAACACACAAAAATCTGTAGTGTTCTTATACACATGTAGTGTGCAACAAGAGGAATAAATAAATAAAAAAAATCCATTTACAATAGCAACCAAAAGAATCAAGTATTTAGGAATAAACTTAACAAAGGCCACAAAAGACCTATACAAAGAAAATTACAAGAAACTGCTAAAAGAAATTGAACAGGACCTAAAAAAATGGAAGAATATGCCATATTCATGGATTGGAAGACTAAATATAATTAAGATGTCAACTCTACCTAAATTGATTTACAGATTCAATGCAATACCAGTGAAAATCCAAACAACTTACTTTGCAGAAATAGAAAAACCAATAACCAAATTTATTTGGAAGGGCAAGGTGCCCTGAATAGCCAAAAATATCTTGAGAAAGAGGAAGAAAGTGGGAGGTCTCACACTACTTGACTTTGAAGCATATTACAAAGCTACAGTGCTCAAAACAGCATGGTACTGGCATAAGGACAGAGGTACCGATCAATGGAATCGAATTCAGTGATCAGAAATAGACTCTCACATCTACAGACAATTGATCTTTGATAAGGCAGTGAAGCCAAATCAACTGGGACAGAGCAGCCTCTTCAATAAATGGTGTTTGAGGAACTGGATATCCATTTCCAAAAGAATGAAACAGGACTCCTACCTCACACCTTATACAAAAATCAACTCTAATTGGATCAAAGACCTAAACATAAGTGCTAAGACCATAAGACTCTTAAAAGAAAATGTAGGGCACTATCTTAAAAATCTTGTGATAGGAGGTGGTTTCCTAGACCTTACACCCAAAGCGCAAGCAACCAAAGAACAAATAGACAAATGGGATCTCCTCAAAATCAAACACTTTTGTACATCAAAGGACTTTGTTAGAAAAGTAAAAAGGCAGCCTACACAATGGGAAATAATACTGGGAAACCACATATCAGATAAGGGTTTAATAT
Organism: Choloepus didactylus; assembly: GCF_015220235.1. NCBI lineage: Eukaryota > Metazoa > Chordata > Mammalia > Pilosa > Megalonychidae > Choloepus > Choloepus didactylus. Next base: position 10,624,591 of record NC_051318.1, read on the forward strand.
CCCTAATATATCAAGGAATCCTACAACTCAACAACAGAAAAGACAAACAACCCAATTAAAAAATGGGCAAAAGAAATGGGCAGACGCTTTTCCGAAGAGGAAATACAAATGGCTCAAAAACAGATGAAAAAAATGCCCAACTTCACTGGTTATTAGGGAAATGCAAATAAAAACCACAATGAAATATCATCTCACACCTACCAGAATAGCTATTATCCAAAAAACAGAAAATGACAAGTGCTGGAGAGAATGTGGAGAAAGAGGCACACTTATTCATTGCTGGTGGGAATGCAGAATGGTGCAACCACTCTGGAAGATAGTGTGGAGGTTCCTCAGGAAGCTAAATATAGATTTGCCATATGACCCAGCTATTCATTGCTAGGTATGTACTCAAAGGAACTGAAAGCTAAGACTTATAATAATTTATAAACTGATATTTATTGCAGCATTATTCATGATTGCCAAGAGATGGAAGCAGCCCAAATGTCAATCAACAGACAAGTGGATACCAAACTGTGGTATATACACATGATGGAATACTATGCACTTGTAAGACAGAACAAAGACATGGAACATATAATAATGTGGATGAACCCTGAGGACATTATGTTGAGTGAAATTAGCCAGAAACAAAAGGACAAATACTGTATGGTCTCACTAATATGAAATAACACTAATGAGCAAACTTTGAGAGTTAAAAGCTGATAACACAGGCCACCAGGAGACAGAAAGAGGGTAGAGATCAGGCATTTGATGCTGAAGGGCTACAGAAATGTTCAGCAGGATTGACTGTATAGATTAGAAATAGATAGCATAATACTGTGTAATTGTAGCACAATATTGTAAGTACATGGAACAAAGATGTCTGTGAGTAAAGCTGAAAGAGGTGGGATAGGGGAATGTACAACATCAGAGGTAAAGATAGATGAAGACTGGGACTGTATAACTTGGCAAAAACCGGAGTGGCCAATGACTGTTGCTAAATGCACAAATATAAAAATGTTCTCACATGTGGGAGAACAAATGAATGTCAACCATGTAGAATGTTGAAAAATGGATGGTATTTGGAAAAAAACATAAAGCAAACTGGAGACTATGGTCAACAGTAACATTCCAATATGCTTCCATTAAATGTAACAAAGGCAATATACCAAAGTTAAATGTATATGAGAGGGGGCTATAAGGGAGGGATACGGGATTCTTGGTAGTGGTATTGTTTTTTGTTATATTATATTGTATTGTATGACGTTTTTATTTTTCTTCTTATTATGTTTTTTATTATTCACCAAAAAAAACCCCACACTTTTTCATAATAATCAATGTATTCAAGTGCTAACTGTGGTGATAAATGTACAACTATATGATGATGCTGTGAACAACTGATTGTACACTGTGGATGACTGTATGTTATGTGAATATATCTCTACACGATTGTAGGAAAAATTTATCAATAGAGGTAAAAGTGCTGGAGAAAACATGGAAAGAGGGATGTACGTATTTACTGTTGATGAGGAGGCAGAATAGTGTAACCTTTCTGGAGGTCACTGTGGTGGCTCCACAAGAAGCTAACTATGTGGGGCCATAAGGTCCTACAACCTCATTATGGGGTATGTATTTGGAAGATCCGAGAGCAGAGACATGAACGGACACTTGCACACTGGTGTTCGTGGAGGCAGGATTCATGATCTGCAATGGGTAGAGGCGGCCTAAGGGTACACGGACTGAGAAGCAGAATGGTGGACTGTGGCGTATGCATACAATGGAATATTGAGCAACTATGAGAAGGAGTGAAGCTGTGAGACACGCAAACGAAGTGAATGGATCCTGTGGACAGCATGTTGAGTGAAGTACACCAGAAACCAAGGCAAACACTGTAATGCCTCACCAATATGGACTAACTACATTGTGTAAACTCAGAATTGAATCTTAGAGCACAGCCTAATGGGAAATGATTATTGTAATGGTCCCCAAATCGTAAGCTCTTACAGCAGTCAAATCTATTCCTGAATTGTAATGGCTATCTCCAGACTCTGAGATGTTGATCCCTTAACGTATAACCTGATTGGTCTCTGGAACATTGGATATCTCTGTGACACCTGAAACTCAGAGCTAGAGCATGGCAGATATGAATATCAGTATCAACGCATACAGCAACTGTTAAAAAAAAAAAAAAAAAGCTGAAATAGAGCCCAGACTTCAATTAGAGATATGAATAAAGCAGATCTGGTTAAGACTAGAGCAAATCAGGCCAAAGGGTAAAGGTTGAAACTGACTGTTCAAACTTCAACTTCCATGTGAAGAGATGTTTATTTGGTGTAGGATCTGTATTTTCTAAACAGTATGACTTCTACTATCAGTTTGTTCAAGCACTACAATTACATGGAACTTTTGAATAGGAAATGAGCTATGGTAGGTCTATATAGGTTAGAATGAAATAGCAACACATCCTAAAGTAATTTGGGTGGAGAATAAAAATAAATATTCAGGTCCCCCCGAAGAGCTGGGGGAGAATGCAGAGGTGTTAGACTTCCTCACCTGGATTGCTGCTGATGTTCTCACAAACACTGGGGACTGAGGGCTTGATGTGCTGAGCCCTATGTCTTGGGGCTGGCCCCTGTGAAGCATGTTGCTGCAAGGAGAGGCTAAACCTGCTTCTAATTGTGCCTAAGAGTCTCCCCGAGTGCCTTTTTGTTGCTCAGACGTGGCCCCTTCTCTCTAACTAAGCCACCTTGACGGGTGATCTCGCTGCCCTTCCCCCTACATGGGACCTGACTCCCAGGGGTGTAAATCTACCTGGCAATGCAGGACATGGCTCCCAGGGATGAATCTGGACCAAGCATGGTGGGAATGAGAACACCTTCTTGACCAAAAGGGGGATGCGAAATGAAACACAACAAAGCTTCAGTGGCTGAGAGATTTCAAATGTAGTTAAGAAGTCATTCTGGTGGACATTCTTACGCACTATATGGATAGCACTTTTTAGATTTTAATATATTGGAATAGCTAGAAGTAAATATCTGAAACTACCAAACTCCAACCCAGTAGCCTTGACTCTTGAAGATGACTGTGTAACAATGTAGCTTATAAGGGGTGACAGTGTGATTGTGAAAACCCTGTGGATCACACTCCCTTCATCCAGTGTATGGATGGATGAGTAGAAAAATGGGGACAAAACCCAAATGAAAAATAGGGTGGGATGGGGGGGTGGTGATTTGGGTGTTCTTTTTTTTTGTTTTTATTTTCTATTCTTATTCTTCCTGGTGTAAGGAAAATGTTCAAAAGTAGATTGGGGTGATGAATGTACAACTATAGGATGGTACTGTGAACAGTTGATTGTACACCATGAGTGACTATATGGTATGTGAATATATCTCAATAAAACTGAATTGAAAACAAAACAAAACAAAAAGAAATAGGATATCTCAATAGATCCCTAACAGGTGGAGAGATTGAATTAATAATCAAAAACTACAGACAGTGGAAAGCCCAGGCTTAGATGGCTTAACTGCTGAATTCTACCAAACACTTATAGAAGAATTAACACCACTTCTTCACAAACTCTTTCAAAAAACAGAAGAAGAGGAATCACTTCCCAATACATTTTATGAAGTCAGTATTACCTTGATACCAAAATCAGACAATGATATCAGAAGAAAGGAAAACTACAGACCAATATCTTTTATGAATATGGACCCCAAAATCTCAACAAAATATTAGCTAACCAAACCCAGCAATATATAAAAAGAATTATTTGCCATTACCAAATTTGATTTTCCCAGGAATTCAAGGTTGGTTCAACATAGGAAAACCGATCAATATAATATTACTAATACTACATTAATATTATAAAGGACAAAAATGAATACATCAATAGATACAGAAAAAGCACTTGACAAAATCCAAGACCCTTTCATGATAAAACATTTTACAAGCTAGAAATAAAGAAAATTTCTTCAATCTGACAAGGGGCATAAGTGAAAAAGTGAGAATAATATCATGTTTAATGATGAAAGACTAAATACTTCCTCTCTAATATCAGGGACAAGACAAGAATGTCCACTCTCACCACTTCTATTCAATATGGTCCTGGAAGTTCTAGCCAGGAGCATTTGTCAGACTGGAAAGAGAAAAGTAAACCTATCTCTATTTGCATATGACATAATCTCATATATAGAAAACCCTAAAGAATCCACAAAAAATATTAGTACTAATAAATGAGTTCAGCAAGGTTGCAGGATACAAGATCAATATACAAAAATCAGTTGGATTTGTATACACTAGCAACGAACATTCTGGAAATGAAATTAAGAAAATAATGCCATTTACAAGAGTAAAAAAAAGAATAAAATATTGTGAATAATTTAACAAGAGAAGTGCAAAACTAACACCCTGAAAACTAGACAACATTGTTGAAAGAAATAAAGAACATCCAAATAAATGGAAAACCATCCATGTTCATGGATCAAAAGATTTAACATTGTAAACATGGCAATACTTCCCAAATTGGTCAACAGATTCAATGAAATCCCTTTCAGGATCCCAGCTGACTATCTTGCAGAGACTGACATGCTGAATCTAAAATTCATATGGAATTGCAAGGGACCCAGAATAGCCAGAACATTCTTTAAAAAGAACATACTTCCTGATTTCAAAACTCATTGCAAAGCAACAGTAATCAAGACAGTGTTGTATTGTCACAAAAGTAGACGTATAGTGGAATAGAACTGAAATCGAGAAATAGAACCACGTACCTACTGTCAACCTATTTGTGAGGAGGTTGCCAAGGCCATTTAATGGGAAAGAATAGTCTTTTCAACAAATGGTTCTGAGACAACTGGATAGCCATGTACAAAAGAATGAATTTGGATGCCTATCTCATACCATATATAAAAATTAAGTCAAAATGGATCAAAGATCTAAATGTAGTCCTGAAACTGTAAAACTCTTGAAAGAAAACAGGGATAAATCTTCATGACCTTGGATTTGGCAAAGGATTCTCAGATATGACACCAAAAGCAAGAGCAACAAAAGAAAAAACAGGTACTTTGGACTTCATCAACACAGAAAACTTTTATGCTTCAATGTATACCAAGAAAGCGAAAAGACAACTCACATAATGGAAGAAAACATTTGCAAATCTTATACCTGATAAGGGACTAGAATACATAAAGAACTATTACAAGACAAATAACCCAATTTATAAAATGGCAAGGGGTATGAATAGACATTTCTCCAAGGAAGATATATGAATGGATGGCTCACATGAACTTGAAAAGATTCTCAATATCATTACTCATCAAGGAAATGCAAATCAAAACCACAATGAGATACCACTTCACATTCACAGGAAGAAAACATTTTGGCAGTTCCTCAAAAAGTTAAACATAGAGTTAACATATGACTCAGCAATTGCACTTCCGCATATATAACCAAGAGAAATGAAAACATACATCCATATTAAAACCTGTACTCAAATGCTTATAGCAGCATTATTCATAGCAGCCAAAAGGTGGGAACAATCCAAATATCCTTTAACTGTTGAATGGATATACAAAATGTGGTATATCCATTCAACAAAATATTATTCAGCAATAAAAAGGAATGAAGTGCTGCTACATTCCACAACATAGATGAATCTTGAAAACATGATGCTAAGTGAAAGAAGCCAGTCACAAAGACCTCATATTATATGATTCCATTCATATGAAATGTCCCAATTAGGAAAATCTATAGAAACAGAAAGTAGATTAGTGGATGCTTAGGGCTGGGAGTAATGGGAGAATAGAGGGATGATCGTTGAAGTGCATGGGTTTCTTTTGGGGGCAATGAAAAAGTTCTAAAATGAACTGTGGGATTTCTTGCACCTTACAGTGAATATATATACTAAAAACCATTGAATTGTGCACTCTAAATGGATGAATTTTCTGGTATGTGAATTATATGTCAGTAAAGCTGTTTAAAAAATCCCTTTCAAAAACTGAAATTCTAAGTGTTTATTTTTAAGGCAAAGAAACTAGCACACTAAAAATGAGAGAGCCCAACCTGAAAGCCTATATTCTACTATAGTATGCACGCCTGTAAGCAACAGGAAACATTACAGGTGCATCTGAATCTGCCTTTATCAACCACATAGCTGTTCCAGAATATTCCAAGAAAAGTCAATGGGAAAGGAGCCTGCATTTAGTACAACCTGTATTAAAAGCAGCTTTGATCCTGGATCTTGGGTAGAGTGGATCAAGGAGACAGGCTGTTCTAAGTAAAGGTCAAGAGAATGTGGGAAGAAGTTGAGGATGAAGTACTTTACAACAAAAAGGATGGTTCAGATGCAGAAATTACATGAAAGCTGGAGGCCAATACAAGATCAAAGTCAGTAATCAAAAGCTGGGACAGCAGAAGGGACAAGGGATCACTACCTAAAGCTAGAGGTCAAATCAGGCAATGCGTCAAAGGTCGGGGAGCCAGCAGAAGGCATGACCCAGAACTAAGGCACCAACATCGAGGGAACCTTAAAGATGACCTCAGCCTGCCTCAGTGCAGAAGCCCCTTCAAGCTTGCCTGGTGGAGAACCCACAGCCCCTCCTCAGGCAGCAGGCTCCTGGCGGACTTGACCCCTTGGATGTTGCTGGGTCCATGTTTCCCAAAGCAATGTTCTAGCACTCCAGGGCTGAGCTCTTGTGGGCCAGGGAGTATGCAAAACCATCTAACATGAGCCTTTACAAATGGGAGGCGATTTATGTATTTAAGATTTTTATTCCACCTATAACACATACATATGTAATTCCACATGATGATCCAAAGGTGATGTAATTATACATCCTTTTTCTTTTGTTTTTGCTTCCCTCACCCTCTGCTCTCTTTGCATCCTTTCCATCCACAACTCAGGTAAACTGAGCAACCCAGGGCCTCAGCTAATATGGCCATCTATATCTGGAGCTACTCTGTCATTGTTTGCTCTATAAAAATGGGCCCTCATATATGTTTTCCTGCATTTTGCTTTACTCACAGAAGTCCTTCCAGTCACCAGGAAGAGTTCCAATTTATTCTCTTTAATGGTTACACTATCTTCCATGATGTGGCTGCTCCACAATTTAGAAGGTTTTTCTACCATTCCCCCATTGATTGCCATCCATTTTATTCCAAATTATGCCAAAACACATAGCGAAATATCATTATACATATATCTTAAAGATATATACACTGATGCTTTTATTTCTATGACAGATTCCCCAGATTAAGATTGCTGGATGAAAGGGAACATATATTTTTACTGTTAATAGATACTGCCAAATTGCTTTCCAAAGAGGCTGTAACAAATCACAAATGTAATTGAAATCACCATAATATAGAACTGGATATATTTTAGAATGAAATGCAAAATTTACATGACATTTTTGGAACATATAAGGTCTTTAATTAAACATGGGACTTTCAGCCTTCTACATCGTAATATTCTCTAGGGTATGGGTTTTCCTCTTCTCTGCCAAGTTTGAGAAGCCCCAGATTACATGGTAGAAACCCTCCTAACCTTTAGGAATAAGTGCATAACTCTTGTTTGGCAGAGTTCAAAGTGATATCAGCCCTCTCTGTGATTTTATCCTCCTCTGTTTTCCACAGAAGGAAAAAGTCCAGCCCAAGTAGCACTAGCAGGTCCTCAGATTGTCCTTGGCATGATTGGAGGGGAAGCTGCTTTCAGGACAAGTTGCCTTGGTCAAGTTCTTGGCTTCATTTCTGGGCCAGAGGACCCAACAGGTGCAGTTCTCTACAGCAGCTCCACGCAGAGGGGCTGCCGCATCCTCCAGCTGCAGGCCCCATCTGTTCTGGCAGCAGGAAGTTCGCTGCTGGCTGGTAACCCCAACCAGGGAAGATCTCTCTCAAGTTTTCATGACATAACACGGGTTTTCCCTGTTGGGATGGAACCAAACTCTGTGACACCCAGATCAGAGTCCAAGGTACACACGTGAGAAAAGAGAAGATGCTCGAACCCTCCTATCATTCTGAAACCTGCAACTGCTCTTCTAGAAGATATTCTAAATCACACATCATCCTCACAATGGCTAATTTTGATATTTAAGTAAGGTCTATCTCTTAAAAGGTTAAGAAGCTTATCTCTATGATTATTGATTTCTATTTACTCAAGTTACTTTTTTTGTGCTATTCAAAGGCGAGAGATCCCTTTCCTTAGCAAAGGACTTTAACATTGAAAGGGCTTTCAGTATAAATAAAAGTAATTCAAGTTTTAAGAATTTCTTTCTACCCTTTATGAATTCCGATGAGTCCTACTTAATTCTAGTCTTGAAAGCTATGGAGAAAACAATTAATGTTTATCTCAGTTTAAAATTGAAAACATCATAAAATGAATCTAGGTCCTGTTCTGGGGAATCAAAGTAGTTTCCTTGAAGTATCAAGTGATGGTGGCATTTGACAGAGTAAAGTGTCAAGTTCTCTGAATTCTTCATAAGAAAAGCTTGCTATTTTAATTTAAAATGGAATTTACTATCATCCTCTTATCCTGATAGTTGTAAATGAGAACATGAAAGCACTGAGAAGTTCAGTGCTTAGATCTGGCCATACTGTCAAATATTTTGGCGGACCCACAAAGAACTATCCCCAAGCACCTTTCTACCATTTTTCATCTTTTAAACACACATCTGTTTGTTTAAGCTAAAAAGTGTACATATATCTGAAAGGCCTGCAAAGATTCTGTAACGTTATCTTTTTAATTTGGAGGCAGTTGTTTCATTAACATGTTCTAGGATGGGATGGCATGATGAGATATGCGCTCATATTAACTCGGCAGAAATGGAAAATTGTTGCCAACACTAACCTAAATTTAACACGTCATTCTGGGAGCCAACACCTAATTCACAAGGACAAGACAATTCCAGTTGATTGTGATGTTATTTTAGAAGAATGAACTAATGAATATAAAGTGTTTACTAAAGAGTGGGAGCACTTTCTTATTTACTTAGATTGTTGAAAAGACCACACCGAGAACAATATTAATGGCATATTAGTATTCTTGTTCCAAGAGGTAAAGTAGGTATTTTACCAACAGAAAGAAGCTTTTCAGTCAGCAGTGAACACAACAATAATTTACGATGAGCACAGCTGTCCGACTTTATGACACCATCTTACCTAAACATGAAAAAACATTTTGAAGTTAATTTGCTAAGATAAGAAAATGAAAGCGAATTCATTTTAGCTATTTAAATCCTGTCACTGGTGCCCATGCCTTATGGCTCAGATAAATTCTTCAGATGTCTTCCTAATCACTGTTCCTGAATTAATTTTTCAACTGGTGGATCGTGATACGATTCACCGAAAGCACGTCATATTCAACTCTGTGATCCTGTGAAGACGCATGGGAGGGGGCTGAAAGGATGACACATTGCTCTCTGTGCCAGGCAAATGTTGGGACAACACCATACGACTTTGAAAAATGATTTTTTTAAATCAGGTTTGGGGACTAGTGTAGATGGCAAAATAAGATCACACTTGGATGTGTATCCTCTGCTTCAGACATGTGCTGATGACAGATTAAAATAAAAATAGAGATAATCCTGGTCATTTTCCAGATTGATGGTGTTGTGAATCAGAACCAGAGTGGAAACACAAAGTGGTGGGAAGGGCTCGAGCCGAGGCAGGCTCATGGGGGAGACAGCGACTCATGGGGTTCCATCAGGTGGGGCAGTCAGAGAAGGAGCCGGCCTTGAGAAAGGTGGAATGAAAACCGGTGCCCATGGCCACCCAGGGCCACATCCTGGGAGGTTGTGCCCCTCGGGACCAGGGACCGTGTCAGCCTCTCACCTCCCACCATGGCCACGTGAAGACACTGGGCCAGGAGCCCAGACCACCTGTGGGAGACCCTGCTCTGGACAGAACCCCAGAGGACCGGAGGACAAACCACTAAAAGGGAGGGAAAAAGAGAGAGGAGAGTAACAATAAAGAAGTCTGTCAAAAAAGGGTGCAAAATTATTACTACATCTAATGCTAAGAAAGACATCTGATGTGAATTTACTACCTGAATTTACTGTGGATAATTAATTGTATAGACTAGTCCAACAACAATTTTAAAATATGTACTGTATCCCTTCATGGCTGGTGTACAGGTTTTTATGCTCTTCTCTTTTAGGCACGTTTGAAATAGCTCATACTTTAAAAACAACAACAATAACAACGAGACTAAAGGAAACCACAAAACATGGATCTATAACATTTTTCTGGACCCACAAAATCTGCAGTAGGTAGGCCTGTGTCATCTTCCCTTAATTATTTTGACAATTTGTGTGACTCCTGGCCTGTGCCTCTCAAATCCACCCTCCCGCTGGTGTGGAGTGATCTCTTTAAAACAAACCTGATCACATCTGTCACCCTCCAAAGTTCCCACCTCCAGGAGACTGTGCCCTTCAAGGGGGCCACCTGCAAATCCTATTCCAGCCTCATCTCCCAGCTGCCTCATCAGGTTCCCAAGTGTTCTGGTTTGCTAATGCTGCCTTTTCGCAAAACACCAGAAATGGATCAGCTTTTATCAAGGGGGTTTTTTTGGTAACAAACTACGGTCTTGAGGTCATAAAGTGTCCAAGGTAAGTCATCAAGAATCGGGTACTTTCACTGGAGGATGGCCAATGGAGTCTGGAAAACCTCTGTTAGCTGGGAAGGCATGTGGCTGGCATCTGCTCCAGAGTTCTGGTTTCAAAATGGCTTTCTCCCAGGACATTCCTCTCTAGGCGGCAGCTCCTCAAAAATGTCACTCTTAGTTGCACTTGGGATATTTGTCCTCTCTTAGCTTCTCCGGAGCAAGAGTCTGCTTTCAAAGGCCGTCTCCAAAACGTCTCTATAAGCTGCAGCTCCTCTCTCAGTTCCTGTGCATTTTACAAAGTGTCCCTCTTGGCTGTAGCAAGCTCGCTCCTTCTGTCTGAGCTTATATAGTGCTCTAGTAAATTAATCAAGGCCCATGCCGAATGGGCACGGCCACACTATCATGGAAATTATCTAATCCGAGTTATCACCCACAGTTGGACAGGTCGCATCTCCATGGAAACACTCAAAGAATTACAGTCTAATCAACACTGATACATCTGCCCACACAAGATTACATCAAAGATAATGGCGTTTTGGGGGACATAATACATTCAAACTGGCACATCAAGTAACAATTTCTTTTAGTTCCTTGGACGCTTTACTTTCTTTTTTCTTTTTTTTCTTCTGGGATTTTTCTTAGGCGTTCCCCCTCATGGAATACTCTTCCCTCTCTTTTTTAACTTGGTGGTTTAAGAAGCAATTACTCAGGCCTCACCTTGAGCACATGAATTCCCTGCTGGCCCCAGCTGGGCTGGGTGCCCCAAACCTTCCGCACTCCGCTCTTTCAGCACCTGAGGCTTTTTCTACCTTCAACACCAACCAGAAGGAGTGTGCTGGGCCTCTGGAGCTGTGGGAGGGTCACCACCTGGCCCAGAAATGCTGAACCGAACGGAACGGTGAGTTCTATCTTACTACTACTCTCTGGTTTTCCCCAACTCTTTCCTACTCTGCCCCACTGTATAAGATAACAAGAAACATACACACTCTGGGAAGGGGATGGTCACCCTCCCATGAGCCCCTGTAATGTTCAGCAAACACAGAGAAATCTTTGAGGTATAGCTTACTAGGATGTCTGAAGTTAGAAGGCAGAAAATGATCTGCTTTCAAAGTTCTGCTCTGTGGCCTAAATGTAAATGTGTGCGATTGAGTCAGTGTTCCCCAAAGACTGAACACTGGATGAAAATATGAAACGTGTTGTTCTGTCACATCCTCTTTTCCAGGACTCCCTGTGGGATCCCCTTCCCCACACTCTCCCCTCGGACCCCACAGCTTCCTCCTCCTCTTAGCATCTCTGTTTTCACCCACGCTGAGCCGAAATGAACAGATGGAAACTGGAGAGTGCCGCTCCTGGGGAAACCGCAGGTAGCCTGGCCCCAGCCTAAGGATAGAACGCACCAGGTTGTGTTTAAAAACAAATGATCGAGATTTCAAGTGGAGTATGGGGAGTGGCGTTTTAAACACGCAGGTCTTCATGCCCCTAAACAGAATCACACCCCCTATTTTTCTATTTATTACTAACCCAGATCTTTCCCCAAACAGGTCCCACTGATGCCCAAGCAAAATTTAAAAAAAAAAAAAGGCCTCAGAAAATTTGACCAAGATTTTTAAGACCCAGATGAAGTTTTTACGAGCATACACACAAACTGTAATTACTTAATTTGAGTGATTTACTACTCAATAAATTTTGCCCGAGGACCATCAATGCTACAATAAAATATTTCAGCACAAAGCAAATTTTGAGATTTATGACATTTTTAATGGGCTTCTATGTTGTTAACATCTCTTCTGAGCTTTATTTACCACTTGGGAAATAACTCACCACATTAAACTTGCCACGTTACTGACAAGCTTTTTTTTTTGCAGCTGCCGTACACAGTCCTATTCTACATGGCACTGGAGACTCCAATAAAGGGCAAGAAACAGGAACTGATGCTCATGGGATTTCACACTCATTCCCGGTGATGACACAACCATATCCCAAAACAGACACTCAGGGCTCTTCCTTTGTCTTCGTGGCTCTGAATATGGAGGTTCTCACAAGCCAGGGAACGACGGGTTGACAGTTTGCTCCTCCCCAGGATCTTGGGGAGCACTATCGTGTAATTAGTCTGGAGGGTCAGCGCAGCTCTATCCAGCTCCAGATCGTCTCTTGGACACAGCAACCGAGTTGCAGCAGAGCCCCCAGCCCGTCACTGGCACCCTGGCCATCCTCCACAAGCCCTTCCAAAGAGCCTCCAGAAGCCTAGAGAGCACAGGCCCACACCTCAGCTGCCGGCGTGTCAAAGTCTCAGTTATGCTGGTGCCCAGGGAGACGGGCTTTGTAGTCTCCTCTAATTATCACGTTTCCACCATAACAATGGTACCTCATTGCTGTTTTTATACCTGTACTTCTAAATCAGATTCCCTGTGAGCCAATTATGTTTAAAAAATAAATGTAGTGCAGGCTACGGAATGTCGAGGCCACTGAGAGATTGAAATTCTTTCTGACATTTTTCCATTATTCCTAGCACTTATAGTGTCGAAAGAGACTGTCTCAAACACAAATTGGATCTCCGAACCCCCAAGAATAGCAGGACCAATAATGAACCCAACTTGGGCAAGCCGGAGCAATGTGAGATTCTGGAGGGTGGAGTCTAGAAGGAAGAGCCAAGAATGCTGTTGGCCAACCCCAGGGCTCCCTCTCCCAACTCCAGGGCCACCTGACAGCTTGCAGTAGCACTGTCCCCTTTTATGCACAGGATTCCAGAAAAAAAAAATGCCCCTGGGAGCAGTGTTTGATCTTAAAGAGCAGGAAGACACTGGTGAGCCAGGAGAATGGTATCTTCTCATGGTAAATGCTTTGATTCTGACTGTTTGGGTTGAAGGAGAAGACACCTACCATTGCTAAAGCCCAAGATGGTGGATGTTCTAGTTTGCTAATGCTGCCAGAATGCAGAACACCAGAGATGGATTGGCTTTTATAAAAGGGGTTTATTTGGTTACACAGTTACAGTCTTAAGGCCATAAAGTGTCCAAGGGAACACATCAGCAATCGGATACCTTCACTGGAGGATGGCCAATGGTGTTCAGAAAGCCTCTGTTAGCTGGGAAGGCACATGACTGGCATCTGCTCCAAAGTTCTGGTTTCAAAATGGCTTTCTCCCAGGACATTCCTCTCTGGGCTGCAGTTCCTCAAAAATGTCACTCTTAGTTGCACTTGGGATATTTGTCCTCTCTTAGCTTCTCCGGAGCAAGAGCCTGCTTTCAACGGCCATTTTCAAAATGTCTCTCATCTGCAGCTCCTGTGCTTTCTTCAAAGTGTCCCTCTTGGCTGTGGCTCCTCTTCAAAATGTCACTCTCAGCTGCACTGAGTTCCCTCTGCCCATCAGCTCATTTATATGGCTCTCATTAGGGACTCAACTTAGACCCACCCTGAATGGGCGGAGCAACACCTCCATAGAAATTATCCAATCAGAGTCATCACCCACAGTTGGGTGGGGCGCATCTCCATGGAAACACTCAAAGAATTACAATCTAATCAACACTGATAGGTCTGCCCACACAAGATTACATCAAAGATAATGGCGTTTGGGGGGACATAATACATTCAAACTGGCACAGTGGTGATTGGTGAGCGACCCAGGCCCCACCGGGGTGGAGGTTCCCAGTGCAGGGCTCACTGCCTCCCCAGGAATACCTGGAAAGCAGCTCTTTGCTGAAGGAGTGCCACAGCATGGCCACCCTGACAACTCCCAAGTGCCAAAATGATGACAAACTACGTTACACCTGGGAAATGTTCTAGCTTGAGAATTACAATGTGATAATTAGGGAAAAAAACACCCAGTACCTCTCTCTACCCAGGCAGTCTTGGACCACTGTACTCAATCAACACACCACAAGCTAATGCAGCGCCCCTTTGCTCACCTGCACCTATGGCTCACCTGTGCCAGCAGCGTTTCATGCTCACCTGTGTCAACAGGTGTTCATGCTCACCTGTGCCTGTGGCTCCTCCTGCTCACCTGGCTCTACCCACAGCCCCTGAGCTCTCCTGGCCATCAGTGCCGATGTCACAGTGAGGCCAAACCAGCCCGAGGCAGCCACACTTCCCAACCACCTCCACAATAGGGCGCTTGGCAGAGGTGGCACAGTATGTGGTTAGGACCATGGATTTTGGTGCCAGACTATTTGGGTTTGAATCCCAGCTCCACCGTTTACTAGCTTCATGACTCTGGGCAGGTTACTTAAGCTTCCTTTGCCTCAGTCTTCCCATCTGAATAATGCGGAGGATTGAGTTACTATGTGAAAAGCACTTAGTATTTTACATGTCATATAAGTGTTAGCTATTTTTATGTTATTATTAGTAGCAGAGCACATGGACGAAGAAAGTATAGGTGGATTCGCCAAGCATTTATCACCAAAGAAACTTTCTCCTCCCCACCATAAGAGTGGGAGCATTAAAGGCCATCTCAACTATGAGATGGAGCTTCGATTCAAGGGGCAATGATTTATATTTTAAGTAAAATAAAGTAAAAAAAGAATCATGGTTGTACCGCATAAAAGCACAGAAGATTAATCTGAGCAAGTTAAATACTCTGGGTGAAAAGTTTTTGCTTTTTTTCCCTCAGTAATTTTTTTTTTTAACTGACCCTTCCCTGGGCTAAAGAAACTTATTTTTATGGTAAGTGGACATTACCCATTTTAACAGCTTAACTAAAGGACAGGTAGCATTATAGCCTTAACATTGCAAGAATGACATGACAAACTCTTGCAAGTGTTTAACACATAAGAGCATGTTGCTCTAGGATACAAGATAAACATTAAAAATTGTAATTGTCTGTACCTAAGACACAGAAAGGATGTTTCACAACAAAATAAATTACTTTTTGGTTTTCTATGCTCTGAAGAAACTTCTTAGAAGTTCCCAACTGTGAATCCTTGAACCTGGTGGTTTGAGGCTTTTGTGAAAGCCCTGAGCAGGTCCTCCCCTCTCCCCCCATGTCTACACATTCTAGAGCTGAGATTTATGTGTCCTACAAAAGTGCTGGAGTCCAGGTTGCATGCAGGCTCTTGGGGATTCTGTGACCCCCCAGCTCTGGGCTGGATTCCTGAGCTCTGCCTCCCAGACACAGCTGCCCACCCAGGTTAGAGCTGCTCTTCCTCTCCCGGGGGCTGCTGGCTCTGGCTTCCTCCTGGTTTCCAGAATCTGCATATTGTCTGTCCACCCCGACGCTGCCTGGCAGGCCAAATGAACTCCAAGACATCTCCCTACCCGACCAGCACAATTTATACTAAATGGCAGTCACTTGACCCAGGCATCCATTGGTAATTCCCAATTCTTTTGCTATTTAACCATTTCACTCTCTTAGCCTCAGTTCCCACATCTGAGAAGTCAGTCCCTCCTAGTGTTTATTCCACTTTTCCTTGATGCCTCAACAATGAATTGATTCCTACAGAAGAGAGCACAAGAATCACCTGGGATGCCTGATAAAAATGCAGATTCCGGGTCCCTACTTGCCCTAACGGATCTGTATTCCGGGGGATGGGGTGGGGGGTGGGGGTGGGGGAGTGGGGGGAGGCAATCCAAGAACTTTCTTTATGGTTTTGTTGGTTGAAACAAGACAAAAGCACTTTTGGAACAGAAGAGAGCAGCTTGGGAATGAACAAAGACCCAGGAGCAGAAATCTGCACAGCGAGGAGTATCCGTGGCCTCAGGTGAGGGTGTGCTTGGTGAAGCACTGGGATGTTCAGGCTGGGTAAGGAGGTGACCTCTTATTATGGAGAGCTGTGTCAGTGAGAAAAGTGTGGAAGGGAAAAAAGAAACATCAAATATCTTTGACAGGAGAGTGACGTAGGAAAGTGTCATTCTGGTATACAAAGGCTCTTGCCGTGTCTCACAGGCAAGAACTGAAATGAAAGACATGCAGCCCTGCTACTATGAGGGTTCTTGCATTTTATTGTGAAATATGCCATAGCTAAAGAAGAGAATTTAAAAACATTGCACCTGCCTATGTGAGCCCCACTCCACTGAGAAATGTTATCCTTCTTCTTAATAAATTGGCACCGGGCCTGACAGGTTTGGTGGTCATTAAAAGACCTCCCCTGAAGATGAGATAAACCTCTAAGAGGAGGTGAAGACCTCACCACTGTTGTCCGAGGTCTGGCGGGAAATAAAGAGAAGCCAGCTCTGGGATACAGACAGACTACACATGTGGTACTTGAAAGATGCTGTCCAATAAGGGGTCACTGGCAACCTGTGGCCACTAAGCACCCAAAATGTGCCCAGCTCAATGTGGCGTGTGTTAGAAGTCTAAAACACATGGTGTGAAACAAAGAATGTAAAAGGACTCAACTTTTATATTGGTTTCATGTTTAAATGATATTTTGGATCTATTGAGTTAAATAAGATGCATTATTAAAATTAATTGCATGTGTTTCTTTTTGCTCTTCCTATGGGACTACTAGAAAATTTAACATCATAGAGGTGGCTCACATTATATTCCTCTCAGGCAGGGTCCCCCGAATAGCCCACTCCTAATTCTGTGCCGTTCCTGACCATGTAGAAAACTTTTTCTATTAAAAAAAGATAGTGTGTACTGGAAGACTGTAAAACCAGACATAGGATGTCGCAGTAGCCACTTTGGCTCTTGCAGGCAAAGCTTCCAATATTTAAGAATCTTTAGGCATTGGAGCTTCACTGGTCCCACTCACATCTTTATTGAAAGAGGACTGGCTGAACAAGGTACTTTTTTTTGTAGGAGTTTCATCGTACTTAAGAGAGTTGAAATAATTCTTGTATATGATTGGTTTTCACTGCAGTGGAACTTGCACTGCCTTTGGAGGAAAAGAAACAAGTTTTCATCTGTAAAAAAAGAACACGTGGTGCCCAAGCCTCAGCCTTTCCCAGTGGAGATATAACTTCACTCTTCCTGTATAGATAGTATTCAAAACATATTTTACATAATTAAAAAATGTTCATTACTGCTTTTTGATAATGCAAGTAAGAATGTTTACCATTTTGACACCTAACGAGCAGTCAGCTGGAAGGTGTTTTCCATTTAAAGTAACTCCTCCTCCTGTGCATAAGAATGTCCCCCAGAGAACCTCTTTGTTGCTCAGATGTGGCCTCTCTCTCTAAGCCCACTCAGCACATGAACTCACTGCCCTCCCCCTACATGGGACATGATTCCCAGGGGTGTAAATCTTCCTGGCAATGCGGGACATGACTCCTGGGGATGAGCCTGGGCATGGGATCGTGGGATTGAGAAAATCTTTTTGACCAAAAGGGGGAAGAGTGCGCAAGAGATTTCAAATGGAGTAGAGAGGTCACTCTGGAGGGCATTCTTATGTACTATATAGATATCCCTCTTTAGTTTTCAGTGTGTTGGAATAGCTAGAAGGAAATACCTGAAATTGTGGAAATGCAACCCAGCAGCGTAGATTCTTGAAGATGATTGCATAAACATGTAGCTTACATGGTGTGACTGTGTGATTGTGAAAACCTCGTGGCTCACACTCCCTTTATCCAGTGGATGGACAGATGAGTAGAAAAATGGGGACAAAAACTCAATGAAAAATAGGGTAGGATAGGAGGATGGAATGCTTTGGGTATTCTTTTTTCCTTTAATTTTTATTCTTATTTTTATTCTTTTTGGAGTAAGCAAAATGTTCAAAAATTGGGGTGATGAATGCGCAAATATGTGATGGTACTGTGAACAGCTGATTGTACACTGTGGATGACTGGTATGTGATATATCTCAATAAAACTGAATTTAAAATTAAAACAAAAATCCTCCTCAACAAAGCTCTGCAAAACTTACCAGTTCCACATATTAAGAATGATAATTAGTCTGACTTCTTCATTATTTTGCCTTCTTCCTTGCTGAAAGGGACCACAAAAAAATCACATTGAGAGAATGAAAGATTCTCTCACTTTCTCTGGGTAGCCTAACAGGCTTTCTCATTGCTTTGTTTATCAAGGCTATAACTATTGAAGACAAAGCACTCATTTCAATTTATTTTGTCTGCTGTCCTCATGACTTAGAGTCAAATGTTAAAATGTAGGTTTAATAAAAGCACTGTAGTATCTGTACATTCAGATGCCCTGAAATCCTTTTCTTTCCATGGTTTGATACCACCTGACCTACATCAAGCAAAATAACAAATTGAGCTTATTATAGATGCCTAAACACAATGCATATTTTGAACCACTCTGAATACAGTATAACACATAGTCAAGGTATCAACAAATATGGCATTTTAACCCAAATTAAGGGAATAATAATATCTTACACTGATAGAGTACATTAGAGTTAATAAACTGTTTTTAATATTTCATCTTTTCAAACCCTGTGAGATTTAGAATCTCATTTTATTGATGAAGCATTAACTGACTTGCCCAAGGAAAGAAAGGAAATGAACATTTGTCGAACTCCTACTTTACATGAGGATATAGGTTAAGCACTTTCATAAAATTATTTTATTTAATGATACCTAATCCCAACCACCCTAAAACAGGTGAAATTGTTAATTTCTAGTTGATGATTCAGAGTCTCAGATGACTAGGTACCTTGTTGATAGACATGCACTGTGAGGAAGTAAAAAATTACAGATGAAAACTTGTTTCTTTTGCTCCGAAGGCAGTGCAAGTTCCACTGCAGTGAAAACCAATCATATACAAGAATTATTTCAACTCTCTTAAGTATGATGAAACTCCTACAAAAAGCAAGTAATCAAAACTAGGAGATGGAAATGAACCCATTTGGAAATGAATCTATGCATACGTATCGGGTTTGTGAAAGCTTTTATTTGATGGATAGCTGAGATATCTCTCATCCTATGATTCAATGGTCAAAGGAATGAAATGACAGGAAACAAAGACAGAGTAAACAAATGTGGCAAAAAGGATAAAAGAGAAAAAGTGAAAAAGAGCATAATAAAATCTTGAAGGGGTTTCAACGCACTCAGAATAGGACATACAGAAATGGCGACCATTTCATTTCCAATTTCTTATAATCAAAGAGGTTATATAACAAGGTTCAGATGTCAAATGCAACCCTGGAATGGGGTAGGATGAGGGAGAAGTTCTTGTGACTTTTGGTTGTTGGTAAACCTATCATTGAAGACTTCCGGACAAAAAAGTTTCCAGCCTAGATTTTAACCTTGAGATAACCAGGTCCAGAAATTAAATGAATTTAACCAAATTAGTTTGGTAACAAGTTAAGTCATCTGCAATGGAAATTGAGGCATCTTTAAGCAAACATGTTTCTGAAATTTGTGAGATGCGGGTAGCTAGGAATGAATAACCCCAAGCATAATAGTACTCAACATTTATTTAGCAGCAACTATGGGCCAAATACCTGTAATAATAGCTTAACAAGCATCTCATTTAATAGTCAAAACAGTTCTATGAGACACAGATAGGTTTTATCATAGCAGCTTTATTGTTTGTATCCTAAAATGGAAATAGTATAGGTGTCCATCCAGAGGGGAATGAATAAACAAACTGTGGTTTATTCATACAATGGAATAGTACTCAGTAATAAGAAAACAAACCTGCTGCTTTATGCAACCACATAGGTGCATCTCAAAAAAGCAGAAGAATGTGTACTGTATGATCCCATTTATGTGAAGTTCAAGAAGAAGTTCCACTAATATCTGGTGAAAAAAAAATCATAACAGGAACTGCCTCTGGGGGTAAGCGGGATGGAGTATTACTGAGCGGGACACAAGGGAGTTTTCTGGGGTGATGATAATGTTTTCTCTCTTAATGGGGTCAGGGTAACATGATACATGCATTTGTCAAAACTAACTGAACATTTCACTTAAAATTTTTACATTTTACCATAGGCAAATTTTACCTAAAAACAATAAAAAAGAATCATCAACAAACATTGAATTCTGGGTGAAATACATGCTGAAGTGTTTAGGGGTGAAGTGTTCTGATGACTGAAACTTGCTTTGAAATATGCAAAAAAAAAAAAGAGATGGATTGATGGGTGGATAGAGGTAGAGATATGTGATGAAGCAAATACAGCAAAATGCTAATTGTTGAATCTAGGTGGTGGGTAAATAGGTGTAAACTGTATGCTTATTTCAACATTTTAAAAATATTTCACTGGTCATATAATAAAATGTAGGTGGAAAAGGAGAGTAAGTCAAAGACATGATCTTTCACTATAAATATAGTCGTATAAATTGGTATATTCTCCTTGAAAGCATACAAAAGGAACAGATCTTGAAAACTCATTTGTAGTAAAATTAGGAGACAGATAACGTGGGGAAAAATAAGTAAGGGGGCAGATGACCTAAATAATGTTATTCTGTAAGCTTGATCTATCAACCTCCCCTGACTCAACTGATCACATTCCCAATACGGCTTCATTCATTTAGCTTCCAGGCCAGCACAACCTCCTGGTTTCCAACTACATCGGTTCTTTTTGGAGTCCTTTGCTCGTTCCTCCTATTCTCTCTGACTTCTCAACAGAAGAGTCCCCCCAGGGTTCAGTCCTTGGACATCCTCCATACACATACCCACAGTGTTAAATTCCATCTATTTGTCTCCACTGCCATCTTTACATCTCCATGGCAGTGTGCCCTGCTGATGTGCACAGTCATAATGATTTTTGAAAAATTTCCACATAAAACAGAAATTTCAAAATGCTTTTTAAAGCCCTTATATTAGAAAAGCTATTAAAAGCATTATTCATATGGATTTTATTGTTAGAGCAAACAGTTATGGTAAGTGGATAAGATTCTGTCTTGATCCACTAATCATATATATTAAACAAACCTCCTCCAAACCACTAAAATCAAAAGCCTGAGGCAAGCTAACTGAGGACCTCTGGCCCAGAGTCACGTCTCTCGGGATAAAATTGGCAACACTTTGCTTAGAAAAGCTTGGAAGCACTGACATTAAGCAAGCAGCTTTCTGTAGTGATAACCCACTCACACCCCAAACAGGTGCCCGTGTGGTACCAGGAAGGCTCTGGAAGGGTTTCCCACAAATCAGGGTGTGATGCACACAGACAGCAGCTGGCTTCCCTGCCACTGACCCATTCTGGCCAGGTTGCCCATCCAGTGAATTCCAGGATGATCATTTGCTCCTGTCACCTTGTGAAGATCATGGACACATCTAGGACACGCCCACCACCAATGGCTAAAGGTGGTGCATAGTTATGACTAAGGAAACTGAGGTCCCAACCCAGCATGACCTGGACTGGTCAGGAGAATAAAGCCATGGTTTGCAGGACATCACTTATCCTTGGACCTCTCTCTGGCAAGGTGACCAATGTCTTTGAAGTGGTGAAAAGAGGCAGAATCACTTCACTGTTTTTCTGGAAATTTTTCAAACATTTTCTACATCAGCACTAGAGAAATAGAGGAGCAAATTAGATCATAGGAAAGGTAAGACACTGAAGTGTGCAGCATTAAAATCAAATGGAAAAAAGAAGCTGCTTTTCAATTAGGCTCTGAAGTCCTGTTATGAATTTACACATTGAAGAGAGCATGACTTATGGCAAATGATCCTTTCATCAGAAGACAGGGGCATGAGTGTTCTAATGAGGGCAGAAGGCCCCCCCTGAGATGGGACCCCTCTCCCAGGGCACTGACTCATCCACAATAGCCAAATCTGGTACCACATGACCCTGACTCCCTGTTCACACCTGAAACTGACCAGAGGTGGTCACCAGACTCAAGGAAGGCCAGTCCACAGGCCGGTCAGAGACCTATGACCTGGAGCAAAACTATGAGTCGGGGTCATAAGAAGCATGAAGAAAGCTGATAGCTGATGAACCACCATGTCAAATGCTGATTTATCCGAAGGTGTAGATGTGTCTATAGATGCCGTGAAAGGCCAATTCTGCAAAGAAAAAGTTCAGGCACTTTTCCAAAATGAGTGACCTTAACACCTGTCAAAGCCAAAAAGGATTTGCCAACAGAGGGCTACAACTTATTAATTTGTTTTTAGTGAAACACCACTTCTTTGCCCTACATCCTACATTTCTTTCGTTATACTAGGAATGCTTGGGGATTAAAATCAATATCGTGTATACGTCTGCTTTCACATGAAAGCAAATGGGTACGGCAGTTAAGTGACTCCTGGGCTGCATGCTTCATGGAGGCATGTCATTGTGACTTGAGAGATCAACAAACCATGACAAAGTGCTATACAAAGCTGGCCATCAAAGAATAACTTACTTCTCCCATATTAAAGATGTATCAATTATTCAACCCCCTTAGAAGAGGGTTTTACAGAGAAGTATTCAAACTCTTTGCAAATCACTTTTTGTTTTTGTGTCAGTTTGGATATATTATGTCCCCCCAAACGCCATTGTCTTTGATGCAGTCTTGTGTGGGCAGTAAACGTATTGGTGTAAATCGAGTTGGAGACTTTTGATTGGCTGTTTCTGTGGAGATGTGATCACTCAACTCTGGGTGAGATCTTTCATTGGATAATTTCCATGGAGGTGTGACCCCACCCATTCAGTGTGGGCCTTGATTAGTCTACTGGAGCACTATATAAGCTCAGAGAGGAAGAGTGAGCTTGCTACAGCCAAGAGGGACACTTTGAAGAAAGCACAGGAGCTGAGAGAGAAGCTGCAGTGTACAGAGACATTTTGGAGATGCCTTTGAAAGCAGACTTTTGCTCCGGAGAAGCTAAGAGAGGACAAATGCCCCAAAAGCAACTAAGAGTGATATTTTTGAGGAACTGCAGTCTAGAGAGGAACGTCCTGGGAGAAAGCCTTTTTGAAACCAGAACTACAGAACAGACATCAGCCACGTGCCTTCCCAGCTAACAAGAGGTTTTCCAGACACCGTTGGCCATCCTCCAGTGAAGGCACCCGATTGTTGATGCATTACTGTGGACACTTTATGGCCTTAAGACTGTAACTGTGTAACCAAATAAACCCCCTTTATAAAAGCCAATCCATTTCTGGTGTTTTGCATTCTGGCGGCATTAGCAAATTAGAACAGTTCTTAATGAACAACTTCATTTGGAAACCAACCAACGACAAAAAAATTAATCAACAAATTTAGGACGGAAAAAGCTTTCTTCTCACTTAACACATTTTGAGAGCTCCAATTTTTGAGTAAAGTTCATTCACCTCAACACTCACACAATACTGCTGCTTAGGAACGTAGCAACGATTACTAGTTTTTAGAGAGTTTATTTGTAATTCACCCATACAATTTCTCCGCAGTGTGAGGGAAAAACCCTACATGCATTTTAAAGTAAAATGGCCTAGCTATTTTTACACACCAAGTGAGATGACCCAGGAAATCCAAAAACCTTTATAAACTGGTCAAAAAGCATAGGTACAATTTTAAACAACACTCTGACTACTGAAATCACACTGCAAATCAATGCATTTTCAGATTTCCCACAGATGAACAAAAATCACCAAAGTTTCAAAGTTTTTTTTTTTTTAATTGTTTAAGGAAGATTTTAGTTCCGGTGTGTTTTTTTCTAGAAAATTCCATGGCATCCTTGCACTATATTTAGTTTGCAGAGAATTTAGTTGCTGAGAATTTTAGCCTACCAGTATATAATAATTTTAGTACTCAACTGAAAAACATCTTCATCTTCCAGATGTTGGCTTCTCTTTCTCCCCTTTAAGGAGGAATCTCTCCATGATTATTACTGCTGCTAAATATTTCCAATGAAATTTCCCCAGACAACCTCTTTTGATAAAATGTAGGCCAGTAACTGACGTATTAAAATCCAACTCCCTTTACATGCTCCCTGTCTGGCAACCCCTTTCATGTAGTTAATGTGGACATATCTTTTGAACAGTAATCAGGTGTTTTTTCCTTTCTTCTTAACCTCTTGGGTCTTATCTTTTCCTTTTAGTGGGATAAAAGTGGCCTGACTACCTCCTCATGAATCAGCCATCAACACTCATGATTTTGTCTTTTGAGGTTTGGGCTATGTTGTATTAAACCAATGAACACAAGCAAAGTGCACTATGGAAATTTCAGGATGTCTGGGTACAGAGTCCCAATCAACAACATAGTCTTCTATAATTAAACAGCAGAATGTGGGAAGCCAAGGTAGACGTCCACTTGGAGGGCTCACATATTTGCTGGATGTCTGACATTGATCACAGAATCCATTTCTGTGGCTGGGTCCTAATTTGTTTAAATTCTGGCCCTCTTATCTAACGTACCTAGACTGATTAAATCGTATTCCTGCTGCATAGCCCTAAGAGGTCACCAGATTTTCCAATACTGTCCTGTTAAATGTGATTTGGTCAATTAAACCCTCTGGAACATGTCACTTCTAACATAGCAGGGAAAGGATGACAAGGTATTTAGGAGACTTAAAATCTACAAGTATAAATTAGAATGTCTTAAATATGTCTCCCATAGAGAAAAAAATGTCTTTTCAAATACTGTTGGATTAGACAAGTGGTGATTGCCCCTCTCCCCCCAGGAACATCTGGTAAAAAATTATCCAACCTCAAATGTCAATAGTGCCAAGGTTGAAAAACTGTGCTTTAAACAATAATGCCTAATTCTGGGTTTACAATTCTTAGAGTATCTCCCAGGACTCAAGGGTTACTTAAATATTCTTTTAAAAAATTAATTTCAATACATTTTAATTCTGAATAAAATATAATATAGTCATTGGGGGTGGGGTAGTTTGCCAACCAGACAAGTGATGAAGCAACAAAATTTAACAAGTTTAAAAAAACAAGCAATTTTGAAGTTTATAGCATTTAGGTTGCTCAATATTCAGTGTGATCTGACTTAGAAGTGATTAGAATGAGATCTCCTGAAGGACCACAGCCCAGTATCAGGGCTCTCCAAACAGTCTGGTGCTTCCTCAAAAAGTTGAACATAGAATTCCCATGTGACGCAGCAATTCCACTCTCAGGTATACATCCAAGAACAGAAAACAGGGGCTTGAGTAGATATTTGCACACTGCTGTTCACAGTAGCATTATTCACAATAGCCAAAAGATGGAAATAACCCAAGTGTCCATCAGCACATAAATAAATAAACAAAATGTGATATATACACAGAGCCTTAAAAAAGAAATGCAGTTGTGATACATGCTCCAAGAATGGTTTGAAGAACCTTTGAAACACTGGTGAATGAAATAAGCCAGACACAAAGAGACAACTATTGCATGATTCCACTCATCTCAAATGTCTAGAGCAGGCTAATTCATCGAGACAGAAAGTAGATTAGAGGTTACTAGTTGCTGACAGGGGTGGAGAATGGGGAGTTATTGCTTCATGGGAGCAGAGTTTCTGTTTCACGTTATGAAAACATTTTAGAAATTGAAGGTAGTGATGGAAGCATGTTGTAAAAGTAATGTCACTTAATTGTACACATCTAAGTGGCTAAAATGGCAAAAATTTAACATATATCTATAAATATACATATATATGTATGACCACATTCTTTTAAATGTTAAAAAAAAAAAGAATCCAGCTCCTAGGACCTTGTGGTTTTCGGCACCACCAAGACACATGGGTCTTGGAAAACACTGTCATCTTAGTCAAGGTTTTGGATCTTTTTTTCTTTCCGGAAGGAAGGGAAAGAAGACGTTTCGGTGATTCAAGATATTCTGGGCAATGATGCCCGGAGGCTGCCTTGTGTCTAGATTCCTCCATGAAAGACGTATCTAATATCCTCTTCTGGGTGTACCCCGGGGGCCTCTATGATGTGATCCTGTGACAGGGTCACACTGACCCAGTCTCAGACTACAGGGGACCCATTCCAGCTTGGGGGTCATGAATGGGCATTTAAAGTGTTTCAGGACCAAACATTTTCAGAGAGGAAATAGAATTATGTTTTTATTTAAACCAGTTGCTGCTCTGTCCATTCTAAAATCTGTCTCAGGGTTGGCCATAAGTTTGATGACATGTGCCTGTCTCAATCTATTGAGACAGTGTAGTATAGGGTAGTGACGGATCCCAGGGCTGAGAAGAGGGTTCTGAGAGCCATTAGTGAAGGAATGGCTGCCATGCTGGGTCCATTTCCTGCAACGTTCATGAATAAATGAGTAAGAATGGAGCGTCCCACTCAGCCTTTGAGCCTATAATGACTTTCTTTAAATTATGGTAATTATTTACAGTGGCCTCTTTTCAGTGTTTTTACTTTAAATGAATCCATTTTATCTCTTCCTTTTATGTATACATTTATTTCCTCTGTGATCTTACCTAGTCTCATGGCATTAAATATGATCTAGAAGCCAATGACTTCCAAATTTCTATCTCCAATTCAGACCTCTCCCCTAATTAGCCTCTAGACTTGCGGATTCAGTTGCCTACACTTGGATGTCTATTCGGAGCCCCAGATATAAATGTTAAAGATGAACTTGTGACTTCCCCTTCAAACTTTGCTGCACTAACTGGGGTGGCCATCAGGGGAGTAAGAGTGACGGCTCAGCAAGTCTCAACAGAGAGACAGACTGGGATAACCCTAAGTTCCCACTCAGGTATCCCGGCACTCAGGTATCCCGGCATGGAAGAGATCTGAAACTCTTCCCATCACCTTTCGAAAGATAGTAAGTTAAAAGCTTTAAATAGTGGTGTGCCACCACGTCACAGTGCAGGTAACAGGGACTCCACAGGGGAAGCTAGGAGTGGAGGCCTGAGAGAAGACAAGATGAGCCTCAGGGACCAAGGTGAGCTGAGATGTGGAGATGGCCTGGCCTCCCCTGAGAGCTGGGCAAGCCTCGGGAGCAGTTGCTACGTTCCACCTGCACCAAGAAAACAGACAACAGATGTCAGAATGGCAGATGTCCTGAGGGAAATGGCTGATACCTAACTCCACTCAGGACAAGACAAGACAGACGTCTCAGGGCAGCAAGGCCTGGAGGAGAGGATGTGAACCTGACCCTTTGCCCTCAACCATAAGGCTGCATAGCCTTCTCTCTGTAACCAGATCCCAGTGGGGGGGTGTATTGATTGTTGGGGTAGTGGGGAACAAATGAAGAGAAAACCTGGTAAAGGAAAGAGCGATGCAGACAGGGAGTTTGAAATCTGCACTGAAATACAATGAAACAAAAATTGAACGAACTGAATAATCACCCAAAGCCAACATTTTCAACCCTGCAGAAAGTGAGCTACCTGGAAATGGCAAGATAATATTCTTTGCTATCTGCAGTAATGGTGGTTCATGACCAAATTGGGTTCAGATACAGAAATACAAGGAAAATGATGACTCTCTTAAGGACCAAGCTGGGGCTGTAAATTTTAAATGCTTTGAATGTATAGAGAGAGCATATAAATTCAAGGTAGCTGTTGAGTGCACCCAAAGGCCACCATATCTCTGTTATAGTTATATTTCAATATTTAAATAAACTTTAAATTTAAAACATGCGTGATACTTAGAGTAAATGATCAGCATCCACAATTGGATACAAGCAAGCCTCTGTTGTAAGTTTGAAGGAAAAAAAAAAAGCATACTGTTAGATCCTGTATAAATTGAGCTTTGTATTTCCAAACAGCACTTGTCAGCCACATGCACATAAGGCAAAAGGTTGATTTCTGTTAGCGACACACTATTGTCTACTCAAAGGATGTCATTAGTGTGGTCAGTATATCCAGCAATCCAACCAAACACTAGAAATACTTCAGCCCTCTAAAAGCACCATGCTTCCCAATGTCATTGACAATCTGTGCAAAGCAGCAATGACAGATATCTATACAAGCCGGCTTTCTTTATTACCTTCCTCAAATAATTTTTTTCCACCATACGTATCAGATAGAGAACATATGTTGTCTAATGGCTATTGCAATGAGTATTGCTATTTTCTTCTCTGTTACTGCCTATGACTGTTTCAATGGAAATGATTGTAATTATGAAAGGAGGGACAGTAAGTCTACCTCTTCTGGGTATATTGATCTTACAGGATCACCCATAAATATTTATGTTTGCCGGTAGTCTTCACATTCCCCAAGTTAAGAGGCATAATCTTATAATAAGTCTTTATTCAAAGAAAGAATTTAGACTTAATGTTTACACTGTATAAATAATGTTGGGCTTCAGTGTCAATTTTTCTATTTTAAATTATTTTCAGCTTGTAATAAAAGAACATAAATTTTCTAAAAACAGAATTAAACTATATATTAAAAGCCTCAAAAATAAGATTCTCAGGTCCTGGGTATATGTGAGACTTAAATATCCCACTCAGATTCAAGCTATCCATTTGACTTACAGATGTGCTATTGGCTAACAATATAATTGAGGCATAGAGATGAAATGATTGTCAGCAAAGGGAATGGTAGCTACTTTGACTCAGGGACTGGATAGATGCTGGCTGGGCACAGTTTGGCATTTTTTTTAGGCTTACTCTGCAAACAGTTAGTCCTTACAAAAGGTAAATCTCAGGGAATTTAATTTTCATAAAATACTGACTCTAAATAGTCACCATTTGGCCCACTGGGAGAAAGGAATAAGCCCTTCAATTTATTACGCCGAGTTCTGCAATATTATGCAGAGGGGAAAGTTTTGAGGACCTGATAGAGACCCTGCAGGTGTTAACAGAAACCCCTGGCCAGACTGTAAACCAAATTAAACCACAAAGTCCCTAACCACTGGAGAGCAATCTACTTATTAAGCAAATTCAGGGTAATTTCAGAATGCAAAACAGAATGCAGTTTGGCTAACCTATTATTTGTGCATCACTAGTTTTCACAGTGCAAACCCAACCTTGTTTCCGTGGCATAAAACACTTGCAAATTCCATAATTCAATATGGACAACCATGACAAACACTAATGAATAGAGCAAGCAAGCTCCTGGGGTGGTTCTGATGGCTCACTGGGTTTTCACATGTTAGGCGTAAGCAGTGTGAAGGATTTCTCAAGAGTGAACCCATAAATAGAAATGTGCAGCCCACCAAGGGACTCTCCACCTTTCGTTGTAAGGAAATTGGTTTCTTGATCATCTCAGAGGTAAACACAATCCATTGAGAGGGCCTGCAAACATGCAATATGTCACATTATGCAAAATAAATGGTGTAGGCATATCATTATATTTCCAGGTAGCATGGAAACATCTGGGATCGATGAAGCACATTTTCTAATAAAGCAAAGAAAAGCTGATTTAAGGGGAAAATGTGAGCGAAACAACTGTTAACATGTAGATGTATGTTTTCTTAACTAATATGAAATCGAATGAACAATCAGACTGCCTTTGCAAGTACAGTGTCACAGTTTACATTATGCCTGAGGGGGGAAAAGAGTATAATGTCTGTAATCTCTGAAGAGAACAGGAAAATACCACTTAAAAATTCATATAGGGAGGAAAACCAAAAGCATCTCATTAAAATCTGAGTTTAAATCTAGGAGGGTATGAGATGGTAATAAATATAAAAGACCTTTTTGCAACTATAATTTCAGGAAATAGACAAAGGGGACGATATCGAGTTTTTGGTGTTTTTTTTTTTTTATTTCAGAAATAAAGTGGAAGTGGAAAGAGCAATATAATTTCTTTGAACATAGCACTGACCCACTGATAATCTTCTCAGAAGCGTTCACCTAATTCATCATTTTGACCTTCTCTGGGAGAATCGATATGCCCTATTTCTATCCTAATCATTCACTCTGAACTATAATTTTTTTCCTAAGGAAATGGAAGAAACTTAATACAATACTAAGGCCCCAACATCTCACAAATTACTAAGCCCTGCACTCACATATTAAAATTGTACATAGGCCAGGCAATAGAGAAAGCATTCAAGTTTTATAAGCAAAACATAAATTAAAATGTCAGGGTAAACCAATATTCAGTATTTAGTGTCACACAGACTTCTAAATTTTATTTCCTCAAGACTGTTAACATTTAAGCCAAAAGAGAAAACAAAATAAACTTTAAAACTGAAGAAGGGGCTGGAGAATTGATGCTTACAAGCATTTTTTTTTTTTGCTTTTTTACTCAAATATCCTGTATGCCAATTAACAGCATCCTCTCTCAATTTCGATTTGCAAATATAAACAAATCCTTAAAATAGAATGGCTGACACCAAAAAGCAAAAGATGAAGGTGTAGAGATATTGATTTAAACACATAACACCAAATATTAATAAAGAAAAGAAAAATTAGAACTTATTGAGATGTTTTTTACAACAAAAAATTACAAATATAAAAAACAACAGAGCTAATAAGTTCTTGGAAGGGTACATGCTGCACGCTAGGCACACAGCAGATATTTGTTGGATAAATGAATGAATGCAAGAACACGAATGGAAAACTACAAGTGTGATTTGATAACTTGCTCTTCCCCAGGATCAGCTACATAATTTGCGAGGCCCAGCGAAAATGAAAATGCAGGACCCCTTGGTCGAAAAGTTCAAGAAGACGACAGCAGAGCTTTCAATCGAGGGTCCTTCTGAGTGGGGGGCCCTGTCCTTACCCACTTCATTCTGAATGGCCTCACGGCACTCTCCACGGGCTACAGATTGCCAAGGTTCTGGGTTCAAACACAGCTTTTTCTCTTCCTTTCCCTCAGGCTCCCAACACACGCAAGGACCCCCTGTTCTAACACCCCCTTTATGTTTGGCCCCTAACCCCCTTGCCTTGCCTTCCCATCTGACTTCTGGAGAACAGTGTCCTCACATCCTCTCCATACCCACACCCCACTCATTTCTCACCCACTCCCATAGGGCTCCTACCCCCACCTCCGTGACATCAGTACCCTTTAATCCAGGACATTTTCTTTCTAGTCCTTATTTATATCTATATACACTCATTCATTCACCATTCATTCATTCCTTCCTTCAACATACACTTATTAAGGCAACTATGACACAGATATCACTAGGCAGTTAAGTATACAGTCGTCAACAACTGCAAAATCAAACACACACACACACACACACACACACACAAATGGGCTGCATCCTCAGAGTGATCTCACCTTGACTTCCACGAAGACTTGATCTCCTGACCTACTTCCTGTCATTTCCTTCCCAGTCTCCCCCACTTTTTTTCTCTCCCCTAAAAGTTGTTGTCTTCCTCATTTCTCAGTCCCAATATTTTTTACGGCTGGTTCTGACATTCCCACGTTGTTGCCCACCCCCTATGCAGTGACGATGTCTTTCTGCCCGTGTTCACCCTGAAGTTGACCCAAAGCTCTGTCTCTATGTTTATGCACTTGTCTGCTGTATGTCTTCACCTAGATGGCGTGCAGGCTTCCCAACCACAGCCTGCCCCGTTCTAATTCCCGCGTTTCCCTTCTCTATTCTGCACACGCTTCAATCACTGCGTGCATCCCGCCGGACCGTGCTTCTGTGCGTGTGCTTGTCTGCAACCCCACCCTGGCCTGGCACATCTCTTTGTCCCTCACACGGGGCCTGGCACTTGGCAGACACTCAAATTTTTATTGAGATAAACAATCCCCCTGACTAGGACTATCTTTGCAATTTTATCTCCTTGAAGGATTTCAAGCTTGAATGTGCAATTGAATCTTATTATAATAAATTATAATGCTAATTTCAGTCAGAGCCAAGAATCCTAAATTGAAGATGACACTGAACTGGACATTGTCAACATTTAATTCCCCATGAAATATCAGGTCTGACTAATCCTTTAATTCATGACACCATTTTATTCAGTTTATTAAATGGTTCAATTGGATGGATGATTTGTCTCTTAACAGTCCAAAGTGTTTTCATATGGACAATAGTAAATCCTTAGTATACCAAACCCCAAATAGCTAAAACCATGAATCACATTACACTTGTTTTGACAAACCACTGTTGGGTATATGGAGAACATAGAGCATCGCGCTGGAAATGATCTTCGAGACTGCTGGTGTCTAAACCCGTACTTTTAAAATGGCAGCATTGAGACCCCATAAAGGCAGGCGTCTGGCCGTGGGCTACCCAGGGAATCAGCAGCAAAGCTGTCACGAGATCCAAGGCACAAGTGTTGCTATCATTATACCACATCATCCATCGTCTGCAAACCTCGTGGCAGAGCCTGCTGGCTATTTCCCAATGTTCATTCTCCCTTTCCTTCTTAACAGTATAACCCCATAATTTTAGAGGGGCACATGGCATCATGGAGGGCGGAAGACATTTCCTAGCCTCCCCTGCAGCTAGGGAGGTGCTAAGATAAGATAAGCTAACCACGTGGCTAAGTTCTAACTGATGAAATGCGAGTGGAAGTGTAGTATCTATCTTCTGGAACGTGCCTTTAAAACAAGGGGACTAGCCCTTCTTAGGCTCCTCTTCCTTCCTATTGACTGGAATGCTGACATAATGACTGGATTTCAAGCAGCCATACTGGGCCATGAGGTAGACCCACAGAACAGATGTTGGTGGAGAAATATAATAGAAGGAGTTGGGCCCCTAACACCAAGCCCTTGACTACTTATTTACTGATTTCTTTTACATGAGTGAGAAATAAATTCTATCTTATTTAAGCTGCAATTACTCTGGATTTTCTGTCTCTTACAGACAAACCTAATCCTGACTAGTGCAACCTCCACACCTTATCTTTTTTCACCTCTCCCCTGTTTGATTTCCTTGATTTTTATATCTCACCTTCATCACCACTAATATTAGGTCTACCTTACCTTCCTCATGTCTCAGAACAGTTATGGATCAATCTGCCCCACCATAATTCTTAGCACTGTTCAGTCAGAGAAATGAGTTGTAGTCCAGACCCCATTTCAGCCCAGCCTTTGCATTTTATGTCAGCAGCATATGAAGTCCACCGGTTCTGAAGGAGGACCCTCAACTTCTGCAAGATTCTTATTCCCTGAATCAAATTTCAGCCATGCCTGAACAAAAAAAAAGGTTCTAGTTAACTCTATATTACCCAGAAAACTTAATTCACTAGGGAACCACCCATTGCCCAAAACAAAAATCCTGTGTTTCCAAATTATTCCTGTAAGAATATGCACAAGGACCCAAGTTTACAGATAGAGAAAATGAAGCTGAAAAGGTACAGCAAATTTTGAAAAGCCAAGCCACCACCAGGCTTGACTTTTAGAGAGTGAACATCTTATTTCCCGATGCAATGGTTGGTGAAATCATGAGCCATTTTCCCACTCAAGCCAAGCTTTGGATGGCTGCCACATTTTGGAAAGATGATTTTATCAATGGTCTTTAAATATAGAATGCTGTTTCAAAGAACTACATTACTGTAAAACAACAATAACACACACACACTTAATGGGAAGTAGCACATCCGTCAGCGTAGCATTTCACCCAACTTCTGTCAGCAGTGACGAGTGTGAGTCTCATTCAGTCACTCCAGGATCTTGGAGCAAATGCCCTGCCCCGTTTTGGGGGCACCAGGGAGGAGGGACAGTAAGGCCACCCAGATCATCTGGTTCAGTCAGAAATAGGTTTACAATGACTAACATTTGTCTTCAGCTTTATGGTGCATAAACCATTTATAAATGTATTACGTGCTTTGATTTAAACAGCAGCCCAGGGTTACCCTCCCTCCACAGCTCTCTCAGAAGGCAGGTGCTGCTAAGAAGTGGCTTGTGCTAGGGGCATAGAGCGGGGGACACCTGAATAGGGGTGGCTTGCTCTTCCATTAGCACTCAGCCATGGCAGTTTCCGGCTGCGAGTTCTCATGGTGGGAGGGATGATGTTACTTCCTTGCACTTGGGAAGCTTTCATTAGAAAAGCTTGTTTTGAGCCTCCCCAGCCTGGCCCTGCGTGTCTCTTCCTTTGGGTCATTCTCATCTGTGTGTGTTTTGCTACAAGAAAGCTATAATCGTCAGCAGGAGGCTTGCCTGGGTTTTGTGAGTCATTCTAGCACATTATTGAACTTGAGGTGGTGGTGGGAAACCCTGAATTTGTAGCCAGTTGGTCAGAAGTGCAGGTGGCCCTGGGGACTCCCAAACTCGTGGCTGAGTCTGGGGTGGGGCGTGTGAGGACTGTGCCCTTAACTGTGACCTTGGCCTGACCTTGGTTAGTGACAGATTGTGTTGCAGCACTCACCCCATTTTCTCTTCTCAGAGTCACTGCCTTCTTGTATGTTTCCCTCTACCTTTTCTAAACCAGTTGGTTTCCTCATCCTTGAGCATTTTCCCTCCCAAGGCTCTCTGTGCCCCCTTCACAGTTCTCACTTTAAGGCAATTCACAGCAAGCCTGGGCGCCTTGCTCCACGCTCTTAGTCGTCACTGTTGTGCTGTTCTTTGAACATTTTCTAACACTTCAGCACGCTCCTGTCAGTGAGGGGTCCAGGGAAACACTCGGAGTTGACAGGTTTGGGAGATTTAGCTTTAAGTGAGACAATATAAAAGGCAGAGGCAAAATGTTGAGTCCTTTTCTGGAAGATTCTGAAACTCTTCTTTTACTTCCTGCAGATTTTGCTAGCGTGCCATCGTGATGTAGGAGAAAAGCACTTAAGTTGAGCGCACATGCGAAATGGCTGGAAATGTCCTCAGTTGCTTGCCCCAAATTCAGTGGGTTAATAGAAAAGGAAATACTTGCCAGCAGACACCAAAGATGTAGGGAAGATGGGAGATATCTCTAAGTAGGTAATAATAAAGGCATGTTTATGAAATTTTGCCCCAGCCCCAGTACAGTATCCCATATATGATGTAGATACTTGATCAATGCTCCTGACAGACATATATATTAACAGCAAGCTTTGCTTTACCAATAAAAGCTCACTTCTCCAAGTGCCACCTCTTATATTAAAATAAAAATGGATGAATCACACTCTCAAAACCACTGTATTTCTCAAATATTTTAATTTTTTTTAAATTCTAAGAAGCTGTGTCACCTAGACAAAGTCACACTATGTGCTTCATTATTTTTCTTCTATAACATAAAAGGACATTTTACTAGAGGACCTATAGAAAACCCTCTTCTGGGCTAATATTTACCAGTTTTACTATTAAATCCTCCTTTTATAAAATTCCAAGCATTCTGTTTTATTGTTTTTATTGTCCAGAAACCAGGATTGGAGCTGCGGTCTTACCAAAAATTAGAACAGTTCACAAACCTAAGGAGGAAAGTCGCTTCATCGACGGGAGCTCCAAATACACCTGATTTCAGCTCCCAAGTATCAGGGCAGGTGGACATGTGCCTCCCCACCCCCATTAGAAATAATACATGTGTTACAGCATATTCTTTTCACACATACATGTGAATTCATAAAGCAAAGGGCACCTACTGTGTGTGTGAGATGGTGTGTGTGATGTGTGAAGGTGTATACAAAGCAGACTCCCCTGAGGCAAGGCTTAAATTGCAGACACAGGACTTCCCAGCTTGAATTCTTCCTGCTTTGAATTTTAGTGTGCTGATCCCGGAATAATGATAATAAACACAGGGAAGGAAAAAAGAAGGGGCCATTTGCTCACAAGGCTGGAAATAAAATATGTCGGCTCTCAAGAGTGAAACCTTTGAATGCCCACCCTATCTTACTGTCTGAAAACGAGGGCTTTCCAGTTGGTTCTGGAAATAAGCAGATGGGTTGGTAAAGTTCCGTGTGCAAAGCCACGGACAGAGGATTTTGCACTGTGGGTTCTGTCGCCGGCTCCAGCCTTGCCCATGGGTGGGTTAGTTAGTTAACCTGTTCAACTGTAAGTTGAAGCCAAGAGCAACTGCCTTCAAAAACACTGACTGCAGACTGCCAAGTCCACAGCTTCTGATAAGTGCAGAGCCCCTGTCTAATGTCATTTATTGAGGGACTGTGGAATGAGGTGCTTTTCTAGGCACACGGGCGAGAGGGGTACAGCTGAACCTGAAACAGCCTCGGCGCCCTAACAAGCCCAGTCACACTTAAGGGCTAAGGCGCTCGGAGTCGGTAGTTTCTGTTTAATGACCTTGAGTCAAGGTCAGACAATCTTCAGAATAAATCCTCCCTAATTTCTGGGATTTAGTACGTTGTTCTGGCTTGTTTCAAAATTTGCTTATTAATATCACCATTAAATAAGTTTGTCCTAATAGATACATCAAGTATCAGCTGACATAATTTAGAATGATATTAGCCCAACAAAAGTATACAAATCAGCTTGTTCCTTTTGTACAAAAGCACTGATTTTGCCACTTCCTGTCTCTGTAATGTGCTCCTTCTACTTCTTTCAGTTTCATACTTACATGAATTTGAGGGGTCTAATATGAGGCTACTTGATTAGGTCCTTTACCATGGAGTATTCCTGAAATATGTCCTGATTTTCAGTTTTCTGGTTAAAGACAATTTTTAAAAATCTAATTATGTTTATAATTGTCAAATTAAGAAGGTATGCAGCTGTTTTTAGTTTTCAATATTGGGAGGGACTATATTATAATATAAAATTTACTTACATAAAGTACTAAGCTAGTTTGATTTAGAAAATACTTTCTTAAAAAAATGATTGTATTATTAGAAGTACTTGACTTTAAAAAACCTAATAAGCAGTTACAGAGAATCCTTGAGAATTAAATCTTAATAAATCAAGAAGCCATCTATGATAGTAAATTTAAAGTATAGGGTGTGCTAGATACTTTTATTCTTCCATAAAGCCACAAGTATTACATTGATGGGAAAGTTGAATTAACTACAAAGAAACATACTGAAAAGTAAACTGAAATTCACTTAGCTTTTTCTTTTTTTAAAAAATCATCAATTGAGCTGGATTTTATTTAAAAACTGAATTAAATTTTCTGGATAATGATAGGCTACTGACCTGTTAAGTATGTAAACATCAAATCCTCAAATTTTTTAAAGAAGCAAATGTTTAAAAAGATGTCTTTATAAAATCAATTTGTTCCGAACAAATCTATATACATACAGATAAAAACCACCAATGCAAAGAAAAATACCTATTTATTTATGGATATTCTATTCATAGGAAAAATATACTCTGAAACCCCATTTATGGATGAGAATGAAGAAAACTTCAGAAAGGAGTAGTGGAAGATGGGGCTGGAACTAGCATCCCCCAGAAGCAGCTGGAAACTTCTGGGTCATTCCGTGCCTGGAGCTGCTGAAGCAAGGAAGCCCCTGTTCTATTTGGTAAGACTCGACATTCTCAAGAAGGCTTTGCCATTGGAAGATTCGCATCTGGAGTTCTATCCCAACCCTACGTCAACTCTCCATGTCAGCCTACTTTTCCTCTTTGATTCTATGGATGAGTAAATTGTGTTTCAAAGCTCCTGAAATGTAAGTTTCCAGTCCAGAAGCAGCGACATTTCACATAAAACCACAGTCCTGGAGAAACAGGTACTGCAAGGCACTTCAGATCGTGTTTGCTCATTGCTCATTCTAACTAGGAGGAGAGGCCGGGCCTCTCAGCAGAATCCTGTTCTCCCCAGGGGCTGCACCCTGACATAAGTGATTTGGTAAAAGCCATGCTTTCTCACTGCATGACTGTGTGGAAATTCATTTTCTCCTGGCATTTTAACTACTCCCCACCATCCTGAGTAGGGAAGAAAAGGCTTCAGAGCAGCAGTGACGGCGTCTGAAATAGGATTCTCCTGCCTGGAACACTAGATGTGCTACCAAC
The DNA here is from genome assembly GCF_015220235.1 of Choloepus didactylus. NCBI lineage: Eukaryota > Metazoa > Chordata > Mammalia > Pilosa > Megalonychidae > Choloepus > Choloepus didactylus. The sequence goes on from NC_051318.1 coordinate 10,662,571, forward strand.
GCTTCATCAACAGCAGAACCTGGAGCGCCAGCCAAAGAAACACAGGAAAAGTTTCTCTGCAACATCGTCTACTGCATCGGAGGACAAAACCCCTATCTGAAATACAGCAAGTGTTCAAAAGCAGTTTTTCACTCCTAGTAGCAAATAAATCAATTAAAGAAAGACTGGCCTCCTGGTGCCTGTCTTCACACCCTTCCACAGATATTTGCTGAGGCATCAGGCCTGACACAAGGGACGTCATGGGAAGCAAAACTGGACTTAAGTCCCAGCTCTCAAGCAAACCTTGGGCTACAGAGAAGTAGAGAGAAATGACCAAACAAGGTAGAATGCAATGAGAAAGGTGCAGCTCTGTAAGAGCTATAAAGGAGAGAAGGAAAGGGGCACAGTGGGGGCTGGGGGTGTATTGTGCATGTGGTTGGGGTGGGCGGTAATCTAGTCAAGACCAGGAGAGGCTTCCCTGCAGATGAGATGCTTGAGCTGAGAGCTGCTAACTGGTGTTCCCTGTGGCGGGAACAGAACATGCAAAGGTCCTGGGGCAGGATGGGGCATTCATGGACAAGCACTGAAGGATGGTTGGTGCCTCTTCAGTGGACAGGGGGAGGGAGTGTGGTGTGGGTGACGGTAGAGAGCAGGGAGTGTGCAGAGCTCACAGCACCGCATGGCTCCCGCCAAGAGGTGTAACATTTGTTCTGAGAACAATGGCAATCCTTTCAGATTGAAACTTTTTTAAATTCAATGCTTGATTAGAAAAAAATCTATATAATCATTTCAATCTTTTTTTCATTTACTGCTAATGGTGGAGTTTGTTTTTTTTTTAATTCTGACTTAAAGGAAACAAATTGTTTCCTACTTAAAATTATTTCATAAGGCCAACACTTTATTTGTGGTGTCAGGATTTCCCCAGAAAAGGGTTTTTCATGAAAGTGGTTTTTTTTTTTATTTTAAATATTCTGTAAAGGAATCCTATCTTCCGGGACATTTTTCCATGTGTGAGTTCCCACACCTGTGCAAAAAGCACTGTGAATTAAATTCACATTTATGTCATTCCTAGACAAACGATCGGAATAGCTCAAAACCATATTAAGAGATAGACTGACACCAGACAGGCTTTCCCCCAAGAACTGTGACAATAATCAAGTTTAAAGAGATCACCTCTGAGTGCCGTCATGGTTTATAACCATCGACATCAAGATTTATGTAAGGCGCCTGTCATCCCACTGCAGCGCACACGAACCAAAATCGCTGTCAGAAATGTAAGCCCAATGCACAATGCTGCTAAATTTAGGACAGAACTAATGATGCAAACAATGAGCAGACAGCAAAGATGCCAGCAGGTGAGAGTGGGGAACAGAAGTTGGAAAGGCCAAGGAGAAAGGAGACAGGGTTATTTCTGCTCTGGATTCATAAAGCAGTGTGTCTTGTATGCTGTTCGATCCTGCTCTTCCCTTTATTTTCCCACTGTCCAGACTAATTGCCCCATAAGCAGGTTTGGGTGGGTTTTACGGTGTGTGGGAGTATTCATGATGCCTGCTGGGGAGGAAAAGATCATGGAGATGATTTTGAAACACTTTCTAACATGCATCATTCTCTGTGAGGTCCAAAAGGGTCCCAAGCACAATCTGCAATTTCTGTGATGACAGTCTAGAGGGACAGGGCTCCATCCGACATGTGTGACTCAAGAACACCCTGCCTCACCCTTGAGGTCAGAATGGACCTGGCCTTCTACTGGTGCTGAAATGAAGCCCAATCCCTGGGGAAGCATTAACATCCTTGGATGTTCAGACCTAAAGCCTAGAAGGGCAAATGAAAACACACATACATATTACACACACACATATGCACACACATAAATATATGCATGCATGTAAACATACATACAGTTATGCACACACATAGATAGACATGTGCCTGCACGTATACATATATAAAACACATGCACACACATATGCACACATAAATATATGCATGCATGTAAACATACATACAGTTATGCACACACATAGACATGTGCCTGCACGTATACTTATATAAAACACATGCACGCACACACATGCACATCTACTGCTATGCACACACATGCACATACATATGCACACATGCACACACACACGTGCACATATACTGCTATGCACACATGCACATACAATGCCATATCCAGCTATACTGGAGTCTGAGGTGAAAAAAAAATGTGGCCCCTAAGTTCAAAACATCATCCCGTATTTTCATCCAAGTAGAAAAATTAATAAACTCTTTACAATTAAAAAAAGAAAAGAAAATACTATATATAAAGCCCCATGTTGCCCAATCTGTTTGCACGTCATTGTCAACCTACATAAAGCCCAGCTGACAGGGCAGACAAAGGCCAGCCATGTGGGCAAGGAACTGCAGACTAATTGGAAGTGACTGTTTCCTACACACAACAAATCAGGGTTATAAAATAAACAACTGCCACCTGCCTATTTTAAAACTTCATATTTAGTTCCTCATGGATTTTTGCATTGATTTTGATTTTTTAAACAGTGCATTAAATATTATTTCTTGATGACTGAGATTTCTGGTACCCTCTTAAATTTTGCATCCAAATGAATGGCTGACTCATCTCACCCTAATTCCAGCCCTCCTACATATACACAACACACTACACACAGACTCACACACCCAGATTGGAGGTTGGTCCTGAAAAGCTCTAACTTTAGGAGAGTGGGAAAGACAAGACAGAAAGTCACTTTTTTTCTCCTCCTTCAGAATGCATTTGCTTTTATACGCTACAGATGAGATCTCTATGCTCCTCTGTAGCCCCCTCCAAACCATGCCCACCCCCCACCTCAGCAAACAAGGATCCAGAGATCACATCCTCAGCTGATGAAGGAGTGGCTCCAAGTCTCAGGTGCACCCAGTTTTAGACCCTCAGGGGCCCTGATCTGGCTCCAATAACCCAACAGCCCCATCAGAGAGCAATACAGGAAGGGGTTGTCACTTAAAGGACTTCATTAGCAAGCACAAATATACCCTAAATCAGACCGACAGTGATAACTCCTATCTCCAAATTTACTAGTGAGATTTAATAGTGAGAGTTTCACTTCAACATAGCCAGAATACTATGATTTAGAAAGCATCCTACTTATTTTAAGTGGCCAAATACAGGCCTCTGTTTTAATTTGGTCAATTGGTATTCTGTATTGGTCTCTTTGTTCAATAATCAATTTCAAGGAGTTGACTTTGTCCATATTTAGTACCACTGCAGAGTGTCAACATACACCTTAAATTCATCCTATGATACTTAAATGCATGAGATTCATTGAGAGCCTGCTCTTTGCCAGGCAACATACCAGTAATCTGGGGCACATTCAGGACCAGACAAGACAAAGATCCCTGCCTCTAAGGAAATTACATTCTGGAACAGGAAGCCATAAAAAACCATAGTCGGTCAGTCATATATTGCATATTATGTTAAAAGGTGGTAAGTACGATGGAAAATGGGAAAGGTAGGGTGGGGAGGGTGCCAAATGGGAGAGGGTTTTCAATAAACGAGGAGGTCCAGGCGGGCCTCCTTGAAAAAAGGCAAGTTGAACAAAAATTGGGAGGAGGTGACAAACTCAGCAACGTGGGCATTGGGGCAGGAGCCTTCCAGAGGGCAGCCACTGAGCCCCGGGGCCTTCCAGCTGTCACGGGGTGGGGGGCGGAGGGGGGAGAGGGGAATGGGGGGTGGAACATATAGAAAGAAGGCCAAGAGAGAAGACTCAGCTGCTGTTGAGTCAAGTGATATGGGGACTGAGGACTGGCTTGGGTTGACATTGTGTAGCTCATTAGTGATTTTGATGTATTTTGGTAAAATTGTGTGGGTGAAAGCCTACTGAAAATGAGTTTAAGAGAAGATGGGAAAAGAACTGGGGATAACAAGCGCAGACAACCCTTTCACAGAGTTTTGATGCAAAGAAGAGCAAATTATTAATTTTCAACAGAATAGTTAAATATTTCAGATTGGTCAAGTTCTTCAGTGACTGTACTAATAAGTAGTTATTTCTTACAAATATAAAGCTATAATATATATTACATATTGTATAATTATATATATACATTACCTATAAATTATATTATGTTCTAATTAAACTTTTTATTTTGAGATAATGATAGATTCACATGCAATTTTAAGAAATAATACAGACAGATCCCATCTACTCTACGTCTGGTTTCCCCCAATTGTAACATCTTAGAAAACTATAGTATAATATGACAACCAAAATATTAACATTGAAACGATCCTCCCATCTTATTCAGGTTTCATGTTTTACCTTTACTCTTGTGCATGTGCATGTATTTAGTTCCTGCAGTTTTATCATGTGTGTAGTTTCACGTGTCCACCACCACAGTGGACACAGAACATTCCATCACCACACCTACCATAACCACTCCTTCCTCCCTCCTGCACCCCCATCTCTAACCATTTGAAACTACTTGTTTATGCTCCATTCCTATAAAGTAGTCATTTCAAGAATGTTCTATGAATGAGCTCATACAGCATGACCTTTTGGGATTGGCCTTTTTTCCCTCGGCATAATTTCCTGGAGATTCACCAGGTTGTTTTGGGTATCAAGAGTTCATCCCTTCTTACTGCTGAGTGAGACACCATGGTGTGGGAGTACCACAGGTGTTTAATCTTTCACCTGCTGAAGGGCATCTGGTTGTTTCCAGCTTGGGGCTATCACAAATAGAGCTGCTGTGAACATTCACACAGAGGTGTGTGTGGACTTGAGTCTCCACTTCTCTGGAATGGACGTCCAGTGTGCAATTTCTGGGTTGTACGGTGGTTGCATGTTTACTTTTAGAAGAAACCGTTTTCCAGAGTGGCTCTACCATTTTGCATTTTCACCAGGAATGAACGAGTGATCCAGTTTCTTTACATTCTCACCAGCATGTGCTGGTGTCACTATTTATTTTGTTAAGCCATTCTGATAGGTGTATATGTGATATCTCACTGTTGTCTTAATTTGCATTTCCCTAATGGCTAGTGATATTGAACACCTTTAAAATGCTTATATGTCAGCTGTATAACCTCTTTGGTGAAATGTCCATTCATGTCTTTTGCCTGTTTTCTAATTGGACTGTGGTTTGTTTGTTTTACTGCTGGGTGTTGAAAGAGTTTTTCATATTCCAGATACCAGTCCACTGCTGGATATGTGGTTTGTAAATATGTTCTCCCACTCTGTATCTTGTCTTTTCATCCTTATAACAGGATCTTTTGCACAGGAAAACTTTTTAATTTTGGTGAAATCCAGCTTATCAGAATTTCCTTTTGTGGACCATGGTTTCAATGTCAAATCTAAGAATTCTTGGCTTAGTCCTCCATCCTGAAGATTTTCTCCTATTTTTTTCCTAAAAGTTCTGTAGTTCTACATTTTACATTCAAGCCCAGACTGTATGTATGTATATATGTATATACACATATACACACACATGATTCCAGAAGTCATTGTAAAACCACTAATAAAACTTTGGTATATATGCTTCCAGTCCTGTGTTTGTGTTAAAAAGTTTATTCTCACAGATGTGTATTTTTAAAGTTTATGTATATACACATACACACACATAAATATAAAGCACAAGTATATATAAACCTTCAATACACAAAATTAGGATTATATTAATCTTTCAGTGGCCACAATGAGCATTCTTCCATGGGGATGCTCTGTAACATCATTTTTAAAGCTGCACAGTTACCCTTCAAACAACAATTCCGATCTGTTTGCTAGATCTGCTGCTATCAGTCAATTCGATTGCTTCCCCGTTTTGCTCTCTCAAATCGGGCCCTCTGATTTCTGCGGTCCTCTGGCCGGGGCCTTCTCCAGAAGAGGTGCTTGGAGGACATTCTGAGGTGCTGGACATTCTGAGGGTACCATCTCTGATCTGGTCCATCCTTTCTCCCTCTCTTAAATCATACAAGTCTTGGACAAGGGTTCCCTGAACATCTTGAAATTTATCGAATTCAGAAGTCTTTCGGTAAAAATCCAGGAAAAGAATGAGGAAGGTTGGGGGCAAGCACACTGGGGCAGACCTATGAGCCAGCCAGCAAGAATGATTTGTTTTTCCTCTCCCCCCAACCATCTCCTCTCTTGGGATCTGGGGTGCAGTGTGGCGGGCCGGTGGGTGCAGACTACCTGAGTGCAACCAGAAGCTGAGGAGGCAGCTTTCTTCTGTGCTTTCCCTCACTGACAGGCAGCAGCGCTCCTGCACTGCTACAGACTTTTCTTTCCTAAATCAGCCCGTCTGGTGCCCTGATGCAGCCCGAGCCTGGAGGGACAGCCTGTACTTCGAATTCACAGACAGACGTGGGCCAAGGGCCAGTGCGTCCACTTCTTGCTCTGTAACTGGTAAAATGGCAAAGTAACTAACCTGGGAGAATGAGTGAGGGTTAAATAGGAAGACATGAGGAAAACACCCAGGGACTGGCATTTAGTGGGCCCTCCAAAATTGGAAAGCTATAGTTCTTCTTGCAATCCATTTTCAAGGGTATCTTCTTTTAATCCATTTTCAAGGATATCTTTCCAGGGATCAGAGTTCATTGACATTGGATGAGGGAATCCAAAAGGATGGTTCCCTCAGTGTGGAGCATCAACCTGACTGTGTGACAAATGCTGTGGTCAGAAGGCTGAGTCGCAAAAACCCACCACGGGGAGGCACACGTGCCATGGGTCAATTTTTATTAAGTGCCTCTTGGAGGGAATGAGAGGAGTGAGGTTGGATTGCACAGGGGCTCCCACTGTCTCTGCATTGTTTTATTTATTTCAAGAGATTTGCAACAATTATGGCAAAAATTTAAGATTTACTCTTTTTGAGAGCTGGGAACAGGGATATAGTTTTGAATACTCCATGATGATTGTTTTAAAGATACCGACAGAGATCCTTTGCACCAACTAAGTGGTAATTCTTCACATTCCAAAATTACTTTGGAGTTTGTGAAACTTTCCACCTACACCATATTCTCTGAGTAACCCAACGGCCGGCAGGGGAAATGTTGGGAAGCTCAGAGAAAAAGACTTGTCCAGGGTCACACAGCCTGTCAGACGCAAAGCCAGGACTCAGCCTGATCGTTTGACTCGGAATCCGGTGCTCTTTCCCCCATAAATGCCACATCTTTTCAGACGTTTTTATTTGTAACAAGCCTTTTACTACGTAACCCTGAGAGACTTTTGTCAATGATAGGTTTGATATTCATTTTTCAAATTGGAAAACCGGCATAGATAAAGCTATTTTTATCATTTATTCAACATTGCACTACAAAACAGTTGGGTTCTATCCTACCATCTACGAACTTTTGATTCATTTTCATTTATTTATTTTAAGCCACTGTCAACTTTCCAGTTCCTAGAACTGAAAATCAGATTCATAAACCATTTATATGTCAATTCTTGCAGAGACCTTAAAATAATATAATTTGTTCCTTGCATAGTTATTTATAATGCTAAAAGTGATGGCACCCACAATGGTGAACAGTCGGGCAAGGGCTAAGTAACTGTGGCTAACACAGTCAATAACATTTTAGCCATGAAGACTCTGTGGCAATGGGTAAGAAGGCTTAAGATCCAGGTCAATATTTAGCCAGGGTACACAGTTATGGGGGGGTGATAGGCTAGTTATGGCTAGTGTCCACTCCGAAGAGCTACCACCCAGGCTGTACCAGTTGTTAGTACTTTCAAATTACAAAGTGATATGAAAAGGCCAAACTGTCAGCCCCTTTAATGAAATGTGGATCCTCCTTAACCTCCCAGTTCACTCAAGGCTTATTTTCCCTATTGAGTGTCAGAAACCGACACATACCATGTTTAGGATGCAATGTTAAGTGGAAAAAAGCAGAGGTCAAGATTACATTACACTAAGATTAAATCAGAGATTCCTATACACATAAAAAGAAAGGAAATAGATATATGTGTACACACACACATACACACACACACACAATCAAGTTAGGGACGCTAGAATTACTGGTATTGTTCCCACTAGATTACAAATGTTCCACAATCCTATGGAGATTTTATAGTTTACAAGCAGCTCTTGGAACAAGTCTTAGGGTCCACCTATCCTGAATCTCCCTCTTTCGGATCCTGCCCTACAATTTCCGCTCCATCTGCTCTTGCTAAGAGGGTATGGCTTAGGTGCTGAAGCAGTGATGTGTGATGCTTCACTGAAAGAGCGGACAGCAGCTCTCCTTTGTCTTCAGAGATAAGATCAAATGCACTGGAATAATTTTACGAGTTCCTATTTTGCTAAGAGTACTGCAAACTACAAAGTGATATGAAAAGGCCAAACTGTCAGCCCCTTTAATGAAATTTGGATCCTCTTTAACCTCCCAGTTCACTCAAGGTTTATTTTCCCCATAGAGTGTCAGAAATCCACACATTCCAACAGGGCTGAAAAAGCCTGCCTAGTGCTATCGGAGAAAGTACACTTTCATCAAATAAAGGTAAGCCTTCCAAATCTCATAAACCCTTGTGAGGGTATTATATTTTATCTTGATCAGCCTTTCTGACCATGAGAATTCATACCTACGATTCAGAGGAATGAAACTGGAATGATAAAAAAAATAGATCCTGTGGATTCATATGTGTTCAGGACATGCTCCCACAGCATTTTATTCCATCGACAGGAGCCAGCATCAGTTATACTCACCTTCTTCTCTAGCTACAGCATTGAAAGGAGCTATTTTAATGTGACGTATCTTCGTACTAACAGTTATTGTTTCCTCTCTTTTTGAAATAATCAGTTTCTTTAAAAAATTATAGGCTCAAAATGTATGCAAAAGTAACGGGTTTATAAATTGAGAATCAGAAACACTGAAACAAAGGAATATTTCACTGTATGTAATAGTAAATGCATCAAATCCAGTTCCACTGCTCCATATTCACTATTTCAAGTGTTTTAAATCTGTCGAACAATTAAATATTTTACGTAAGTAAAAAACATAGCATATGGTGTAACAGGCTATTTGAATTCTTTTCATGTATTGCTTTTCCTGCAGAAGTATCTAATAGCATCCCAACACTTGGGCTTTCTATGTGGCATTCTAGTGTTAGCTGTACAGAAATCCCCTTTTATACTATCATTTGCAAACATGCATCATTTATAAAATCGATTCCTGACACGTTATGTTGTGAGAATGTTAATGGTTAACTGATTTAGCCAGTGGTAGGATTTGCTATGCTTAATAATGCCAAAGATGATAGCCTTTTAATTTGTTTATATTTCTAGTAAAACTATAAACTTCTGTGATATTATGGGAACAATATGTAAAAGAATTCTATGGATTAATTCATATTGTTTTTAAATATTTGAAAAGCAATTACAAATTGAAGAGTAACTAAACAAATGAGTTCAGATATTTTACAACGATGATGGAAAACCAGAGTTTAAAACTTGCTTTTCCCATAAATTTTAAATGTTCTCAACTAAGAATTTATTTTCTATTAAGTCAACCTATGAAACGCAGACGCGTTTTGTTTCTTCTCATCGGAGCAGTCAGCGAGAGCCAATGGGGAGCGAACAGTGTGAGGTAAAGCCAGGTGGGAACAATGCAGAGACCATAAACGGAACCCCAGAATCTGAAAATACCTCTTCTTGCCACCCTCCAGCTCATTCTGAATGAGGAAGATTAGGTTCTCTTAGGTGCCCACAGCTGGTTTTCCCACAGCCACCGTGACATCCTTTTTACTCTTAAAGCTTCTTAAGGGAGCACAAGGTATTTCCAGATTGGTTCCCACCTGGAGCCTACATTCCTTCCCACCAAATAAAACTCAATGATTTTAAAATGTTGAAAGATGCAGCACTGCACTATCCTTTTCAAACCTAAGCAAAACACTGTCAAATAAAACCAGAAAGGAAGAGGAGAAGGAGGAGGAGAAGAAGCAGAAAGAGGAGGAGAGAGAGAGAAGGGGGGAGGAGGAGGAAGGATGGGGAGGAGAGCAGGAGAACTGGGGAGGATGAGGGGGTGCTGGGCACATTCAGCAGGAACCGAGGGCAGAACCGGAGATTGGGCAGAATGGGATGGGCCCAGGCAAGTGGGGAACTGCATCAGGTGGGGGGTCCTAGAGCCAGAAGCTGCGCCTCGGAGGAGTGAGCCCCGGAAGGGAGTCGGAGAGCTGGGTCTGGGGCCAGCCACCCCCACCCTCCAGCCCCTCCACTGGGGAAGGCAGTGCTCGATGGAGGAGGGTCCCCGAGTTGTCTTTACTAAGGCCGTCTGCACACAGGCTCAGGTAGAGGCTGCAGGGGTGGCAGCAGAAGAGATAGCACCCAACATCCAGGTGTGGTGAGAGAGGGACTGGCTACTTTGTTTCCAAGGGAAATAAATTATTATAATCTGCGGGCAGTTACTTAAAATTTATGTTAAACTCTATTGCCCAGAGCTAGAAATGTGAGTTTTTTAAATGACTGAGATTTGTCTATGGGCTGTTAGTGGGCTAATGGCAATGACATCCCAATTGCCCTGCCCTGTCTCACCAGGCAATTTAATTTCGATTTAGATCACACTCTGAAATGTGACAAGATCTGGAGAACTGCTCATTGGTCAAGATCAGCAGACTTCCAGACAAGGAATTTACACAGTGCATGGAGCTCATCTGGTACAGCTCACATTTTGCATGTGCAAACCTGGAGTTCAGAGGGCTTAGGGGTTTTTTTCAAAGTCACACGACTGGTCAGTCTCCTACATCCATTGCATACTTTTCCTTTGTATTAAGTCCCTCAGATAAGAAAAATGAAAGACTCTCTATCACACTCCCTATTTGTGGCAGGTGGCCTCTGAGACAACCCCCAAGGATCCCCACTTCCTTTTGGGCGTGCTCTTGTGTAATCTCCTCCCCTGCAGTTTGGGCTTCCAGTGGGGATTTGAACACATTGAGCAGAATATGCAGAAGCAAAGGGATGCCACTGCCAGGATGAAGTTAAAAAACACTGTGGTTTCCATCTCGGGAGCTCTCTGTCTCTCTTGCAGCTCGCTCGCTCTGATGGAAGCCAGCTGCCATGATGTGAAGGAGCCCTGTGGAGGGGCCCATGTGGTCAGGAACTGCAGAAAACCTGGGGAAAACAGCAAGGAACTGAGGCTCTCGGTCCCCAACTCTTGAGGAGCTGAATCCTGCCAACGGCCATGGGAGCAGGATGCTCCCCGGTGAGCCTTCAGATGAAACCACAGCCCTGCTGACAGCCCCACCACAGCCCATGAGGGACCCAGAGCCAGTGGGCCCCAGCTAAGCTGCACCAGACTCCATGACTCTTAGAAACCATGTGATGTAATAAATATGCATTGATTGAAGCCACTAGGTTTTGGGTAGTTTGCTACTCAACAGTAGATATTGAGAGATTTTTCTAAGGCCCCACAATTGATCAGTCTTCCAAATCCATCAGGTAAACCCCACACCCACATATTAGGCCTTACAGTTTAAAAACAATGAAGTAATCTTTTAACATACTTTTAGGAAACTCCTCCATATCCAAATCCCTCAGAAGATATTTATTATGGTAATTAGCATTATTATTCAAGGAAAATTTATTGGAAACAGATAATTGCTGTAAATCTGGGCACGGTGAATATTAGCACCATACACAGGAAATTCTCCTTTCAAATACTATATGGCCAGGAATACAGGGCATTTCTGATTTCAGATTTTGTCACTGGAAGTGACTTGTGACTACAGTGACCTCCACTTTGGCAGCTATAGGACTTCTCGAAGGAGATGAGGTTGGTGTGTGGAGATTACACACTGCCAACCCTGAGTTTAACCTGACTTATAAGTTTGGCAGATGAACATCATCTCCCTCTGAACGTATTCATTGATGGTTAATGAATTAGAATCAACTTAGCAAGAGATTCAGCTTGAACACAATGAAATATAAGTTTTATGTGATTCTTTTTTTACATAAAAAATGGGTATTACATCCATCTTGCTAAAATTCACAAGTATTTGCAGCAACTATTGTCACCTGCTAGTCCTTCATTTAATGCCTCATTGGTTTTTCCCCTGATTGAAAACTGACTGCCACAAAAATGATTATTCATTGGCTCATTCATTCATTCATTCAACATACATGTACTGAATACTTAATAGATCCTGTACTATGCTAGCACCCTGATGAATTACTTTTCATCCTTAATATAATCCTGCAAAATAGACATTATTGTGCTTTCCATGTTACAGAGGGGAGACCAGTGAACTCACATCTGTGTAATAGCAAAGCCTTTCCCACACACTCTACACAGCTTCATAAAGAAATACAAATGTTACAAACAATACATCTTTAGTCTTTGCCTTGACATCTGGTCACACTTGCATAGGAAGGAAGTAGTCTTTCTTATTGGGCAATTTACTTATCTCAGTTACCAAGTAAATAGATTCCTCCTTGCATGTTTACCAAAAATTAATAAGGAGGTCAGTTCAGAAATAGCAAATACTATGTGCTCTAAAATAATGATCGCAGCTGCAAATGTTGGATCCATGTTGATCTATAGCATGAATTGTTTGGTCATTTTTGTTTAAAACATCTGTGCAAAGAGCTGAAATCTTTGGATAAAGAAATGGGAATGTAAATCAATTTCCAACTATACTAACAGCTTCTTCTTAATGATGTAATTCTATAAAATCCTTGCTTAAAATTATCGTTTTAAATCAAAGAAGTTTATCATGTATAGACATCAGTATTAAAAATCAAATACCTAAATTCCCAATCTCTGACGTATTGGTACTTCCAGAATATCTGAGTCTAGTGTTGTGTTTGCACATTCCAGCCAGAGCAAAGGAGAGATTCTCGGAAGTCATGGTGCTCTTTTTTTCTTTTTTTTTTTTTTTTAATCTTCATTTTATTGAGATATATTCACACACCACGCAGTCATACAAAACAAATCGTACTTTCGATTGTTCACAGCACCATCACACAGTGGTACATTCATCACCCAGATCAATCCCTGACACCTTCATTAGCACACACACAAAAATAACAAGAATAATAATTAGAGTGAAAAAGAGCAATTGAAGTAAAAAAGAACACTGGGTACCTTTGTCTGTTTGTTTCCTTCCCCTATTTTTCTACTCATCCATCCATAAACTAGACAAAGTGGAGTGTGGTCCTTATGACCTTCCCAATCCCATTGTCACCCCTCATAAGCTACATTTTTACACAATTGTCTTCGAGATTCATGGGCTCTGGGTTGTAGTTTGATACTTCCACGCATCCACCACCAGCTACCCCAATTCTTCAGAACCTAAAGAGGGTTGTCTAAATTGTGCACAAGAGTGCCCACCAGAGTGACCTCTCGGCTCCTTTTGGAACCTCTCTGCCACTGAAGCTTATTTCATTTCCGTTCACATCCCCCTTTTGGTCAAGAAGATGCTCTCCGTCCCACGATGCCAGGTCTACATTCCTCCCCGGGAGTCATATTCCACGTTGCCAGGGAGATTCACTCCCCTGGGTGTCTGATCCCACGCAGGGGGGAGGGCAGTGATTTCACCTTTCAAGTTGGCTTAGCTAGAGAGACAGGGCCACACCTGAGCAACAAAGAGGCACCCGGGAGGAGGCTCCCAGGCACAGCCACAGGGAGGCCTAGCCTCTCCTTTGCAGCAACCGTCCTCCCAATGGTAAAACCTGTGGTAGAGGGCTCAACCCATCAAACCACCAGTCCCCCATGTCTGTGGTCATGTTAGCAACCATGGAGGTGGGGTAGGCGAACACCCCTGCATTCTCCACAGGCTCCTCAAGGGGGCACTACATCTTTTTTTTTTCCTTGTTTTCCTTTTTTTTTTTTTTTTTAACTTTCCCTTCTTTTTTAAATCAACTGTATGAAAAAAAAGTTAAAAAGAAAACAAACATACAATAAAAGAACATTTCAAAGAGACCATAACAAGGGAGTAAGAAAAAGACAACTAACCTAAGATAACTGCTTAACTTCCAACATGTTCCTACTTTACCCCAAGAAAGTTACCTAATATAGCAACATTTCTGTGAACTTGCTCCTACTATATCCATCAGAAATTAACAGACCATAGTCATTCCTGGGCATCCCCAGAACGTTAAATAGCTTATCTGTTCTTCTTGGATTATTGTTCCCCCTTCCTTAATTGCTCTCTATTGCTAGTTCCCCTACATGCTACATTATAAACCATTTGTTTTACATTTTTGAAAGTTCACATTAGTGGTAGCATATAATATTTCTCTTTTTGTGCCTGGCTTATTTCGCTCAGCATTATGTCTTCAAGGTTCATCCATGTTGTCATATGTTTCACCAGATCGTTCCTTCTCACTGCCGCGTAGTATTCCATCGTGTGTATATATCACATTTTATTTATCCACTCATCTGTTGAAGGACATTTGGGTTGTTTCCATCTCTTGGCAATTGTGAATAATGCTGCTATGAACATTGGCGTGCAGATATCTGTTCGTGTCACTGCTTTCCGATCTTCCGGGTATATACCGAGAAGTGCAATCGCTGGATCGAATGGTAACTCTGTATCTAGTTTTCTAAGGAACTGCCAGACTGACTTCCAGAGTGGCTGAACCATTATACTGTCCCACCAACAATGAATAAGAGTTCCAATTTCTCCACATCCCCTCCAGCATTTGTAGTTTCCTGTTTGTTTAATGGCAGCCATTCTAACCGGTGTTAGATGGTATCTCATTGTGGTCTTAATTTGCATCTCTCTAATAGCTAGTGAAGCTAAACATTTTTTCATGTGTTTCTTGGCCATTTGTATTTCCTCTTCAGAGAACTGTCTTTTCATATCTTTTGCCCATTTTATAATTGGGCCGACTGTACTATTGTCATTGAGTTGTAGGATTTCTTTATATATGCAAGATATCAGTCTTTTGTCAGATACATGGTTTCCAAAAATTTTTTCCCATTGAGTTGGCTGCCTCTTTACCTTTTTGAGAAATTCCTTTGAGGTGCAGAAACTTCTAAGCTTGAGGAGTTCCCATTTATCTATTTTCTCTTTTGTTGCTTGTGCTTTGGGTGTAAAGTCTAGGAAGTGGCCGCCTAATACAAGGTCTTGAAGATGTTTTCCTACATTATCTTCTAGGAGTTTTATGGTACTTTCTTTTATATTGAGATCTTTGGTCCATTTTGAGTTAATTTTTGTGTAGGGGGTGATGTAGGGGTCCTCTTTCATTCTTTTGGATATGGATATCCAACTCTCCCAGCCCCATTTCTTGAAAAGACCATTATGACTCAGTTCGGTGACTTTGGGGGCCTTATCAAAGATCAGTCGGCCATAGATCTGAGGGTCTATCTCTGAATTCTCAATTCGATTCCATTGATCTATATGTCTATCTTTGTGCCAGTACCATGCTGTTTTGGCAACTGTGGCTTTATAATAAGCTTCAAAGTCAGGGAGTGTAAGTCCTCCCACTTCGTTTTTCTTTTTTAGAGTGTCTTTAGCAATTCGAGGCATCTTCCCTTTCCAAATAAATTTGATAACTAGCTTTTCCAAGTCTGCAAAGTAGGTTGTTGGAATTTTCATTGGGATTGCATTGAATCTGTAGATGAGTTTGGGTAGAATTGACATCTTAATGACATTTAGCCTTCCTATCCATGAACATGGAATATTTTTCCATCTTTTAAGGTCCCCTTCTATTTCTTTTAGTAGAGTTATGTAGTTTTCTTTGTATAGGTCTTTTACATCCTTGGTTAAGTTTATTCCTAGGTACTTGATTTTTTTAGTTGCTATTGAAAATGGTATCTTTTTCTTGAGTGTCTCTTCAGTTTGTTCATTTCTAGCATATAGAAACATTACTGACTTAAGTGCATTAACCTTGTATCCCGCTACTTTGCTAAATTTGTTTATTAGCTCTAGTAGCTGTATCGTCGATTTCTCAGGGTTTTCTAGATATAAGATCATATCATCTGCAAACAATGACAGTTTTACTTCTTCTTTTCCACTTTGGATGCCTTTTATTTCTTTGTCTTGCCGGATTGCCCTGGCTAGCACTTCCAGCACAATGTTGAATAACAGTGGTGACAGCGGGCATCCTTGTCTTGTTCCTGATCTTAGAGGGAAGGCTTTCAGTCTCTCACCATTGAGTACTATGCTGGCTGTGGGTTTTTCATATATGCTCTTTATCATGTTGAGGAAGTTTCCTTCAATTCCTACCTTTTGAAGTGTTTTTATCAAAAAGGGATGTTGGATTTTGTCAAATGCTTTTTCAGCATCTATTGAGATGATCAATTGATTTTTCCCTTTTGACTTGTTAATGTGTTTCAATACATTGATTGATTTTCTTATGTTGAACCATCCTTGCATGCCTGGAATAAACCCCACTTGGTCATGGTGTATGATTTTTTTAATGTGTCTTTGGATTCCATTTGCAAGTATTTTGTTGAGGATTTTTGCATCTATATTCATTAGGGAGATTGGCTGGTAGTTTTCCTTTTTTGTAGCATCTTTGCCTGGTTTTGGTATTAGATTGATGTTAGCTTCATAAAATGAGTTAGGTAGTGTTCCATTTTCTTCAATGTTTTGAAAGAGTTTGAGTAAGATTGGTGTCAGTTCTTTCTGGAAAGTTTGGTAGAATTCCCCTGTGAAGCCATCTGGCCCTGGGCATTTATTTGTGGGAAGATTTTTGATGACTGATTGGATCTCTTTGCTTGTGATGGGTTGGTTGTGGTCTTCTGTTTCTTCTCTGGTCAGTCTAGGTTGTTCATATGTTTCCAGGAAATTTTCCATTTCCTCTACATTATCCAGTTTGTTGCCATACAGTTGTTCTTAGTATCCTCTTATAATTTTTTTAATTTCTTCAGGATCTGCAGTTATGTCACCTTTTTCATTCATTATTTTGTTTATATGGGTCTTCTCTCTTTTTGATTTTGTCAGTCTAGCTAGGGGCTTGTCAATCTTGTTGATCTTCTCAAAGAACCAACTTTTGGTGATATTTATCCTCTCTATTGTTTTTTTGTTCTCTATGTCATTTATTTCTGCTTTAATCCTTGTTATTTCTTTTCTTCTACTTGGTTTAGGATTGGTTTGCTGTTCATTTTCTAGCTTCTTCAGTTGATCCATTAGTTCTTTGATTTTGGCTCTTTCTTCCCTTTTAATGTATGCGTTTACTGCTATAAATTTCCCCCTTAGCACTGCTTTTGCTGCATCCCATAGGTTTTGGTATGTTGTGTTCTCATTTTCATTCGTCTCTATATATTTAGCAATTTCTCTTGCTATTTCTTCTTTAACCCACTGATTGTTTAGGGGTGTGTCGTTTAACCTCCAGGTATTTGTGAATTTTCTAAGTCTCTGATGGTTATTGACTTCTAATTGTATTCCATTGTGGTCAGAGAATGTGCTTTGAATAATTTCAATCTTTTTAAATTTATTGAGGCTTGTTTTATGTCCCAGCATATGATCTATTCTGGAGAAAGTTCCATGAGCACTAGAAAAGTATGTGTATCCTGGTGATTTGGGATGTAATGTCCTGTATATGTCTGTTAAATCTAATTCATTTATCAGATTGTTTAGGTTTTCAATTTCCTTATTGGTCTTCTGTCTGGTTGATCTATCTATAGGAGAGAGTGATGTGTTGAAGTCTCCCACAATTATTGTGGAAACATCAATTGCTTCCTTTAGTTTTGCCAGTGTTTCTCTCATGTATTTTGTGGCACCTTGATTGGGTGCATAGACATTTACGATTGTTATTTCTTCTTGTTGAATTGCCCCTTTTATTAGTATGTAGTGGCCTTCTTTGTCTCTCAAAACATCCCTGCATTTGAAGTCTATTTTATCTGAGATTAATATTGCTACACCTGCTTTCTTTTGGCTGTAGCTTGCATGAAATATTTTTTTCCATCCTTTCACTTTCAGTTTCTTTGTGTCCCTGTGTCTAAGATGAGTCTCTTGTATGCAACATATTGATGGTTCATTTTTTTGATCCATTCTGCGAATCTATATCTTTTAATTGGGGAGTTTAATCCATTTACATTCAACGTTATAACCGTGAAGGCATTTCTTGAATCGGCCATCTTATCCTTTGGTTTATGTTTGTCATATTTTTCCCCTCTGTCTATTAATATCCTTTATTGTACCCATACCGAATCTCTTTAGTACTGAACCTTTCTCCAAGTCTCTCTCTCCTTTCTTTGTTTTTCTGTCTGTAGGGCTCCCTTTAGTATCTCCAGTAGGGCAGGTCTCTTGTTAGCAAATTGTCTCAGCATTTGTTTGTCTGTGAAAAATTTAAGCTCTCCCTCAAATTTGAAGGAGAGCTTTGCTGGATAAAGTATTCTTGGCTGGAAATTTTTCTCACTCAGAATTTTAAATATATCGTGCCACTGCCTTCTTGCCTTCATGGTGGCTGCTGAGTAGTCACTACTTAGTCTTATGCTGTTTCCTTTGTATGTGGTCAATTGCTTTTCTCTTGCTGCTTTCAGAACTTGCTCCTTCTCTTCTGTGTTTGACAGTGTGATCAGTATATGTCTCGGAGTGGGTTTATTTGGATTTATTCTATTTGGGGTTCGCTGAGCATTTATGATTTGTGTATTTATGTTGTTTAGAAGATTTGGGAAGTTTTCCCCAACAATTTCTTTGAATACTCTTCCTAGACCTTTACCCTTTTCTTCCCCTTCTGGGACACCAATGAGTCTTATATTTGGACGTTTCATATTATCTATCATATCCCTGAGGTCCATTTCGATTTTTTCAATTTTTTTCCCCATTCTTTCTTTTATGCTTTCATTTTCCATTCTGTCATCTTCCAGGTCACTGATTCGTTGTTCAACTTCCTCTAGTCTTGTACTATGAGTGTCCAGAATCTTTTTAATTTGGTCAACAGTTTCTTTAATTTCCATAAGATCATCCATTTTTTTTATTTAGTCTTGCAATGTCTTCTTTATGGTCTTCTAGGGTCTTCTTGATTTCCTTTGTCTCCCATACTATGGTCTCATTGTTCATCTTTAGTTCTTTGAGTAGCTGCTCTAGGTGCTGTGTCTCTTCTGGTCTTTTGATTTGGGTGCTTGGGCTTGGGTTATCCATATCGTCTGGTTTTTTCATATGCTTTATAATTTTCTGTTGTTTTTGGCCTCGTGGCATTTGCTGAACTTGATAGGGTTCTTTTAGGATTTGTAGACCAATTGAGTCCTTATCTCTAATTTATCAGATCTACAGCTTCGTGGAGTACACTTTCTCTAACTAACCAGCAGGTGGCGTCCACGAGCCACCTGTTCTCCACAAGCCAGTTCTCCCCTGCTTAGCCTTTTTGGTGAGTGGGGGAGTGAGTCTTGTGGGGTCCAATTGGTGTACCAAGGTTGCGTGTGTAGTTGGTGTTGCCTGCCCTGTATGTGGGGCGTGTTTCTGGGCAGTCAGGGAGGGGGGGTGGCTCTAACAATCAAATCTCTCTGGTGATTCTAGAGTTTTAAAGCTACTGCAATAGTCTAATCCTTCAGTTCAGTCCTGCCACAGTTTGTCTCTGCCACTGACCCACAAGTACTTGGTATTGGCGTATGGCTCCTGAGACTTGCAAGTGGGCCCCTCTTCCAGGCCGTGCACCCCGGGTCCTCTGTTGAGGGATGACTGTGCTATGTCACAGGTGAGTGCCGTCCCCCCAGGGCAGTTCTGGGCTGCTGGGCTGTGTAGGGAGGCTCTCAGTCTGCTGAAATGATGGCTGAATGGGGCTTTGTTAATTCACACTGCTCTACCTTCCCAACTCTGGGACAATCAGCTGAGGTTGCAGGGAAGGCTAATGTCCACGCCCAGTTTTGTGGTGTGTGCCTGTTATTTGAAGCACTTCCGTCACACTGGGTTGTCTGGGGCAGTTCTGGGCTATGGGGCTGGCTATGGGCAGGAGTGTTTCCTGTCCACCAGGATGATGGCTGTGAGCGGACACCCCCCTTTTCTTGGGAAGTTGTGGTGTTTAGTGAATTTTCTCAGCCACTGGATTATTGCGTTTTGTCTCAGAGCTCTCCTAGTTCTGCTCTTGACTTGACCTGCCCAAATTGTAAGTCTTTGAAGCTTTCTGTATTGGGCTTCTTAGAGTAATTGTTTCAGAAAAAGAAAAAAGGATTAAAAAAAAAAAAAAAAAAAAGGGGCCCTCCTCAGAGATCTAATGGGTTATTGAAATGCTAAGAGACAAAGCAACCAGGGCCATTAAGGAAAGGTCCACAGGGCAGAGAGATCAGCTTTTCTTCGGGATTTGCATATACGCCTCAGGGCCTGAGCTCTGCCCTTCCCCTTTCTATGTTCACCAGAACTCCAAAAATCCTCCGCTTTTATTTTGGAGTTTTTCGTGTTGTTTTTTTTCTATGCCTGTCTCCTCTCTGCTGGGCTGGCTGCTCTCAGATTCTCTGGTGTCTGGTCTCCGTCTATCTATGGTTGGAGTTTGGATCAGCAGAATGAGTTTCCGACAAGGGCTGCCACTGCAGTTCTCCCTTCTCCTTCCCGGAGCTGACAGCCCCTCCTCCCACGGGACTGAGCCTGGCAGGGAGGGGCGCGGGTCCCCTGGCCGCAAAAACTTACAGATTTCGCTGATCTCAGCAGTTCCACGTTTTCATGGGTGTTGTATGAAGTATGCCCAAAGTCAGATTGCTCTGTGGTGTCCAGTCCACGCAGTTCCTGGCTTTCTACCTACTTTCCTGGAGGAGTAACTAAAACATATAGCTCACCAGTCTGCCATCTTGCCCTGCCTCCCCATGATGCTCTTTTTATGGCAAAGGTGTTGGAATTCTCCAGGGAGGGTAAAGGTTTACATGGCACTGTATTTAAAACAATTTTTTTTTTTAGAAAGAGCTTTATGTAATGAATGGAGAGAAAAAGAAACAAAACCAAGTACAACAAAAATTTTGCAACAAATGCAGAAGGAAAATTTCATACGCCGGTAGAAGGTACAGTGAGTGGGAGAGCGGACTTTCAGCCAGGCAGACCCAGGTTGCCGCTTAGGGAAAGAACTTTGGCCCAGCATCTTCACCAGGTAAAGATATGTTTTATGAGCCACCATAAAATTTTATGCAGATCATACTCTTGTAATTATGTAATTTAATTAAAATAAACCATAAACTGAAATAAGATTGCAAAAAAGAGTTATTTCTATGAAGAAGTTGAATGCTTTGAAAAGAAACGATAGAGGCAAGTTGCAGAAAAATTTTTCTGGGAAGACACCTTTAGAAGATGGTAGGGCGGAGTGGCTTGGGGACAGTGGGTGGTATAACATTTTAGAAAGATTCTTCACTCAGATTACTTCAAATATGTCTTTAACACCTTGCTCAGCTAAAAAGAAACCTAAATGAGAAATTGTAAATGGCCTTGATCTTATAAGTTTGGCAAAGGAATTCACCTTTATGAATTTTTATTAAAATAAAATACTTAACATATATGTAATTTGTGTCATTTTTTTTTTTTTGTCTAACTCTTTTGACCAATAAGTACAACAAATAATTATTCTTGCTGGTATTATACGTGACCTTTGATGAAAGTTTTTAGCATAACAATGGAGCACAATTTAATACAGGCTGCCCTACTACCCTATAAAGCCAGGCAGTAACCCTCAATGACCCAAGGGTGAAACCAAAAGCATGGAGAGAAGTGGGTAAATAGTACCTGACAGACATCCCAGTTTGTCTCAGAGGCATTCTTTGTTAGGAGGCCTCTAGGGTTTTACTGTGGCAGCCAGACCTGAAGGTGTGATGCCCTCAATAATTGCCACCTCCTGTTGTTTATACCTCAAGTGCAGGTGGGGCCCATCACTTGCTTATAACCAACAGAACATGGCAAAGGAGACAGGATTCACTCCCACCATTAGGTTATGTTAGGTGGGGCCCATCACTTGCTTATAAGCAATAGAACATGGCAAAGGAGATGGGATTCACTCCCACAATCAGGTTATGCTACAAAGGCTCCCTCTTGGCCTGGACTGAGACATTCTCCTTGCTGGCTTGAGGGAGCAGGTGACCACGCTGAGGAAGCCCATGTGGCGTGGACCCTGGGGTGACCTCCAGATGACAGCCAGCCAGCAAAAGGCCAGGACTCTCAGTTACAGATCACAGGAAAGTAAATTCTGCAAAAATCTGAGCGAGGGAGGAAATGGATTCTTCCCCAGTTGAGTCTCCAGATGAAGATACTGCTGGCCAACCCCTCAATTGCAGCCCTTTGAGACCCTCAGTCTATGGACCCAGCCGTGCTGAACCTCAGAAAGCGAGAGATTATGCAGGTTGTTTTAAGCCACTAAGTTTATGATCTACTGGTAGACCAGCAATAGGAAATTAATACAATTACTTATTTGGTTATGTTGCCACATCTGTTTACCTTTCTGTCCCTCTCCCAGGACTGTGAGCTGATTTAAAGATAGGGGCTGCGTCTTGATGTACTTCCCCCCATCCCCCCACTCCTTCCAGTATTTTGCACACTTACGATCCAGTGAATGAATGAATATGATATGTGGTGGTTTGGAGGCTGTATGAACCCCAGAAAGGATCATGTTCTTTTAAACCATTCCTGGGTGCAGACCTACAATAGGTGAGACCTTTTGATTAGGTCATTTCAATTGAGATGTGACCCACCTCTGGGTCTTAATCCTCTTACTGGCATCCTTTATAAGAGGACAAAACACATACAGAAGCTAAGAGATGAAATCGAGAGAAGTTCATGGAAAAAGCCCCAGAGAAGCTGAGAGACAGGGACATACCCACAGAAGCTGAGAGAGGAAGTCACTGAAGCCAGAAGCTGAAGCAACGAAACCCAGGAGAGAAGGACCAGCAGACATCACCATGTGCCCTGCTGTCTGATAGAGGAGGCCAAGCTCTCTAATAACCAGTCTTCAGAGAAGGTATCATCTGTTGATGCCTTAGAACTATGAACTTGTAAGCTAATAAATCCCTATTGTTAAAAACCAGTCCATTGATGGCTTGGTATGCCGAGTCCTCTGTCTTGGGGCTTGCCCTTATGAATCTTGTTACTACAAGGAGAGGCTAAACCTGCTTATAATTGTGCCTGAGAGTCTCCCCCTGAATGCCTCTTTGCTGCTCAGATGTGGCCCTCTCTCTCTCTAACTAAGCCAACTTGGCAGGTGAACTCACTGCCCTCCCCCTACATGGGACCTGACTCCCAGGGGTGTAAATCTCCCTGGCAACACAGGATATGACTCCTGGGTATGAATCTGGGCCTGGCATTGTGGGATTGAGAATATCTTCTTGACCAAAAGGCGGATGTGAAATGAAACGAGATAAAGCTTCAGTGGCTGAGAGATTTCAAAATGGAGTCAAGAGGTCACTCTGGTGGACATTCTTACACACTATATAGATAACCCTTTTCAGGTTTTAATGTACTGGAATAGCTAGAAATAAATACCTGAAATTATCAAACTCCAACCCAGTAGCCTTCACTCTTGAAGATGATTGTATAAAACAGTGCAGCTAACAAGGGGTGACAGTGTGATTGTGAAAAAACCTTGTGGATCACACTCCCTTTATCCAGTTTATTGATGGATGACTAGAAGAATGAGGACAAAAACTGAATGAAAAATAGGGTGGGATGGGGGGATGATTTGGGTGTTCTTTTTTACTGTTATGTCTTATTCTGATCCTTTCTGGTGTAAGGAAAATGGTCAAAAATAGATTGCAGTGATGAAGGCATAACCCATATGATGGTGCTGTGAACAGTTGATTGTAAACCATAGATGATGGTATGGTGTGAATATATCTCAATAAAACTGAATTTAATTTAAAAAAAAACAGTCCATTTCCGGTATATTGCATTCAGGCAGCTTTACCAAACCAAAACATGGTACTTTAGCATTCCTATGCATGTATTAACCATGTGACACATTTTTGCTTTTCACTGATATCTCTTTCTTTATTAAAATGCTGAGGAAACGAAATTTCCTTTTCTAAGCAAGTCACTTATCTTCATTAAAATGGAGCCGCTGCCCTATTTTCTGGTCATACTGTTTGATTAGATCCTACTGGAATATTTTGCATAATTCTCTGTAGTTTTTACCACCGACATACTTTTGTGTTGTCAGCTACTTCAAGGAGCTAGCTACTTTTCTCCAACTAATTATTTCAAACGCTAGGCACCAATTCCTGAGACACTCCATTAACTCCTTACTATGATGGGAATTTGCACAAATTTCCTTTCTCAGAACCAATTTAAATCCACGTGAGAACTTGATTTCTCTTTCTGTCATTAGCAATAATAATCATATTCAACTTCAGAATGATCAAAGTACTTTATATCAATTATTCTGTTTATCTGTGTAATACCCAAAGGAAGACTTGCTATGTAATCTTCAGTTTTTTTGATAAGAGGGGCAGATAAATGTTTTTGGAGTTATCCTGAAAACTAATTATTTGTTCAGTGAACAATAGTAAGCATTGAGAAAATATGGAGCACTGTTTTGAGAAAAAAAAATGAAAGGAAGAAGGAAAATACACCAGTTCTGCCTACCTTATTAAATTTTAAGTTCCTCATAGTCTTATTGTGCCTTTCCATTTTTAATTTTTTTGTACTAGTTTTTCCACACACAAAAGCTGAGCCTATTTTCATCACCTCCTGCCTAGAAAAATGTAACAGTCTTTTGTCTGTCTTACTGCTTCTGATTTGTCATGACCCTTGTTTACCTGACACATGATTTAGAAATATCTCACTGACTTCTGTTTTTATTGCTGCTGAGTTCTCTCCACTGATTTTCTTGTGCCTATTATTTGAGATACAAACATTTTAGCTTTATTAAAGACCCTTTCAGAAATTGTATTCCTCCTGCCTTCCCAATCTAATACCCTCTGTTAATTTTTTATTTCATGACCAGGAAATTTCTACACCAGTCAAGGAGACTAGCTTTTTTGCCCTCTAAGCAACACTTCTTTTCTAAAGGTTTCTTCACATGCCCTCTTGGCTCTTGTTTGGCAACCCTATTTTCTCCCCTTCTTCAAAAGCAGGTACAATAGTCACCTCTTGTTCTCCTTACCCTATTGTGGCTGGGCCTTAACACTTTGGCTTTTGTACCCCTGAAGTCAATGCTCTTTCATTTGCTATGTTTATATCCGTGGTTTCTGAACTAGAAGCAGTAGCATCTCTTGGGAACATATTGAAAAAGCAAATTCTTGGGTCCCAGTAACCTGCTTTAATAAGCCCTCCAGGTGATGTTGCTTGCTAAAGTTTGAAAGCCAAGAATGATATATATGTGTGTAAATATATAAATATATATACAGAAACACACCCACATACCTACTCACACACACACACACACACACACACACACACACACACACACACACATCACACGTATATGATTATCAAGTGTTATGTCACTTAGATCCCCATTTAGACTGCAAGCTGTTTGGGGACGGCAGGAAGCATGTTATAAAATTTAACTAGTCTTAGTGTTTTTCTAACATCTGTAGCACCTAGAGCAGCATTCTGCACAAATTTTATACTCACTAGACATCTGGCTGAATACCACTTGTCTCTCGATCCCATCTTGGTTCATTAATATTTAATTACTTTTGGCCAAAGGGGGCAAAAGAAAGAAGTTTAGTGAAGCACATGATTCCTTTTAACTACGTATTTGCAGCTCTGATCGAGGGTGAGAAGACCAAAATTAGTTCTGCACATAAAGCTCTTTGCCATGGGGCTTCTATGCACTTCTCTAACCTCATCTTCCTCCCAACAGCATCTCTAGGCTACAGCTTCTGAATGCAGTGCCCTTCTCAGTTCTTGCCTGCCTGGATTCCTCCCAAGTGTCCTTCAAGGCACATCTTCCAGAAGCTTCTCTGACCACATCCCATCATAGTTAGATGCCCCTCTCTTGTGCTCCTAATGTAACCCCTATTTACCTTTACCTTGGCACTTACCACACTGCATTATGAAAGAATTCTGCTTTTAAGCTGTCCATCTGCTTCACTAAATTATAGGCACCTTGAGGATAGGGACTACTTCTTACTCATCACCATATTCCAGTGCTTGTCATATAATTGGGACTCAACATTTGTTAACCGGGAAAAAATAAGTAGGTGAGATTTGGTAATAGGTGTGTTAGGATTTCTATGCTGCAATCCCTTCAAACAACCAAGAATGGATGTATCATATACTAAAAACAGATCTAGTTCTGCGAGAACTTCAGATTTAGAGTGGAATTCATCTCTGTGTATCCCGGAAGGAACTTTAGGTTGTTTCACTACCCCTCTTGAAATCTAGAGCACACAGACACTGATATTTTCTTCCACAGGTATACCAGTAATCCAGAAGCATAATGACAGCCTTGGGGATTGTTCCAGTTTGCTAATGCTGCCACTTTGCAAAACACCAGAAAAGGATTGGCTTTTAAAAAGGGGGTTTATTTGGTTACAAAGTTACAGTCTTAAGGCCATAAAGTGTCCAAGGTAAGGCATCAACAATTTGGTACCTTCACTGGAGGATAGCCAATGGCGTCCGGAAAACCTTTGTTAGCTGGAAAGGCACGTGGCTGGCGTCTGCTCCAGAGTTCTCATCTCAAAATAGCTTTCTCCAAAATGTCAGCGTCAGCTTCCAACAGCCGTCTTCAAAATGTGTCTCTCAGCTACAGCTCCTCTTCACAATGTCACTCTTAGTTGCTCTCTGGTCCTTCCGTCTATGAACTCCTTTATACAACTCCAGTGATCCAATTAACACCCACCCTGAATGGGCAGGGTAACACCTCCATGGGAATTATCCAATCAAATGTTTCACTCACAGTTGACTGAGTCACATCTCCATGGAAACACTCAATCAAAGGATTCCAATCTAGTCAACACTAATACGTCTGCCCCCCCAAGATTGCATTAAAGGTAACGGCATTTTGGGGGCAACATAATACATCCAAACTGGCACAGGGATAGACTATCACTTTCAGTTCAACCTGCAGCCATCACAGAAAGGTTTGCCATGTTCCTCCTTTCCCATGATGAAAGCCCACAGAGGACTCGATTTAGAGCTGGGCAGAAGCCCAATTATCAGCTCAGCAGAGGAAAAGGTCATTTTCTAGGGACTGGAGCTGCCTCGTTGCCTCACATGGCGCTGGTGCAAACAGGGGTAAAAAAATCAAACAAACAAAAACGTTCGGGTGATCATCTTCCAGGCCAGCAAAATCCTCATTCCATCCTTAGGATGCAGAACAACTTGCTCAGAACACCACTAAGCACTCCTAACTCACGTTCCTACATAAGAAAGCCATTCCCAAAATAGTCCCAGTGTTTAGAGCTGATTTCTGCTCCCCTTCAACACTCTGGCATTTGTCTGACAGGACATGGGACCGCAGAGAGGCCAACGACAGAGCAAAGTCCTGTTTGCATCGGCCACAACAGTTTGTGAATGGTGCTGGGAAACAATGTTGTGCTTAGAATATCCCAGCTACGATTAAGGAGCAGGTCATGCCTATGAGAAAATGACCTTCACATTCTGCGAGCATGAATCTCACATGCCTTATTCCTGAAAGTTCTGGGGATTCTAAGTTTAACATTTTTCTCTAATTTATTCTTAAATGAGAATACTTCTCTCATTTAAGAAATGTCTGATTTTGATGGAATTAGGAAAGATTTTATGCATATATTCATATATAAATTAAATCTATTTTAATGGAGAAGAGTTAAAATGAGTATTTAAAATGGCATCTGCTTCGCCGCCCCCAGTGCAGTTTCTCTTGGACAACTCTAACCAGCAGACAGCCTAATGTTTGGAAAAACAGTTCTAATTACAGGGCAAGTAAAGCTCAATAGAGAAAAAAAACAACCCATGAAGCACTGGATGATGGAGAGGATGCCCGAGAAAGAGGACAGCCATTCCCTGCTCACCATCAGCCCCTTGTCTCAGAGACTCAGGAGCTGGATTAAGCAGAAACTTGGGTCCTTGTTCCTCTTAGTTCCTAAGGAACTGCAGTCGGAGACAGTTTCACTTGCACCCACCCCTCTCCCCTGCCTCCTGCCTCTTTCTCCTTCCTCTGTCTTCTGACAGCCAAGCAGAGATCCAGCCAGAAATCAGTGGGCAGAAAAAGAAGAAACCAAGCAATGGTGTAGTGTATCCTGAAACAGTTCCCCACAATCGCACCATCAGAGTTACGGGCAGCTCTGTCAGCCATGCCCCCATCACTGTTCCGTTTACTCTAGGCTGACTTGTTTCTATATCCAAGCAGATGCCACAAATCTCAGAAGACAACCAGCTGGATACAGGAACTGGCAAGGTCTATTCAAAGAGGTTGGTCCTTATGGATGAAGAACCATGCTGGGAATGGAGAGACGCCACTCTAGAGTCATGCAAACTTGGAGGCTGTCATCAAGGGATCACTTCTTGTTAGAACAGCAGAGAATTGGGCTGCAGACTGTGAGATAGACACGAATGCAGTAGATTCACAGTTAGCTTGGTGGATGAGCCCATTGGAAATGAGGCCTGCAACTGTAGAACTGAGAAGATTTCAGTTGCAAGGATGAAATTTCCACCCCAGTGGCCAGAGTGTAGAACCAAGGGCACTGCACATGTTCCATGTGGTGACAGACTGAGAACCAGCAGTTCCTGTCTGGCTCAATGATGACTACAACTTGGGAGCCATGGGAAATACTTCGTAAGCATGGAACAAGAACAGCAGCCAGGAGACCAAGCAAGAGCATACTCTGAAGATCATCTACTGTAGCACTTAGATAAAAATCCAGAAAATTATTTGACATTGCAAGTAGAGTGTAAGAGAACATATCAAAGAACTAAAAATATTAAAGTCCACACCATATAATTTCTGTTCCAGGCAATCAAACGAGTGATTTGAAAGGCAGATTTAAATAGCTATGTGTTCCTGAAGTTGAGTCTAGAACGATTGGATTAAAAGTCATATATAGTAAAGTAGATTAAAACTCTCCACTACTGAAAATGGACTTTAATAGGCAGAGCCAATGGATTTACTGTTTTCCAGGAAAAATCAATAAAAAGAGTCATGTTAACAATCAGAAAATTTTTTTAAAATAGATTCATTAAGTTATGATTTACATACCCTAAAGTTCACCCACTTAAGTATACAATTTGATTCCCTACTTTCATGTTGTTGTGCAACTATCACCAACAATTTCTCTTTAGAACCGTTCCACCACTTTATGTGCAGTCAGTCCTGGCTCCCCAGCACAACTCCAGAAGCACTCATCTGCTTTCTATATAGTTCTGCCTTTTATAGAAATTTCATATAAATGGACTCATACAATATGTAGTCTTTTGTGTCTGGCTTCCTTCACTTAACGTGACATTTTGGAGGTTCACTGATATCATAGCATGTACCAGTAGTTCATTCCATTGTATTGCTTAGTAGTATTCCATTTAACAAGTGTATCATTTCGTCTATCTGTTCGTCAGCTGATGGACATTTGGGTTGTTTCCAGTTTTGGGTGATCAGAAATAAAGTTACTATAAACATCTGCGTAAATGTCTTTTTGGGAACTTTTGCTTTCATTTCCCTTGGGTAGATGCTAGGAGTGGAATTGCTGAGTTATACACTTATTTGTTTAAAATTTTAACAAACTACCAAACTGCTTCCCAAAGTGACTGTATCCTTTACATTCCCATCAGCAAAATGTTCAATGCCACAATGACAGATAAGCTGTTGATCAAGTTGGAAAAGGAGGAGCCCTCAAGGAACACGAAACAGGCTTGTATGTCTTTTCCACAGCTCTAAGTGCCAAAGAGGAGGGAGCATCATCCACAGGATTTGGGGGCAAGGAAGTCTGGCCCAAGAATGTCACACCAACAAAGCTATCGTGTATGTGAATGAAGAGAGAAACAGTCTCCCGTGTGTAAAAACTCAGAAGAGATTAACCCATACCTTTATAGAAAACATTATTTAAGGATGTGAACTACTGACTCACAGAAGAAGCAATTTAAGAGCACAAGGATGAAGAAGTCATGGCAAAAAAAAAAAAAAAAAAAAAAAAGATAGAAATGAATCTAAATAGTTGTGTATATTTGCTAAACTGGACAGCTTTTTCTTATACAATGTAAGAAAAAGTAATAACTACCTAGAGCTGAAACCGCTGAGAAATGGCATGAAGAGAGGGATAAAGTATAGAACTCCTTGTCTCCAATAGGAGTGACTCAATAAGAAGAACAGAGTCAAGAAATAAATATTAATTTATATAAGAATTTAGTATGACAAACATCTCAAATCAGCAGGGGAAAATGGATCATTTTACTTACTGTGTTAGAATATCAGCTAGCCATTTATTATAAGTTAAAATTAGAGTCTTCCTCACAAGGAGAGACATATAGACTAAATGGACTCAAACTGAGAGTTCAGAACTAGACCCTCACATCTGTGGCCAATTGATTTTTGATAAGGATGGCAAGTCCTCTTGATTGGGAAAGAATCATCTCTTCAACAAATGGTGTTGGGAAAACTGGTTGTCCATAGGCAAAAGAATGAAAGTGGACCCCTACCTCACTTCATATACAAAAATTAACTCAAAATGGATCAAAAACCTAAATATAAAAACCAAAACTATGATACTCCTGGAAGAAAATACAGGGAAGCATCCTCAGGACCTTAGTTAGGCAGTGGTTTCTTAGACTTTACACAAAAAGCACAAGCAACAAAAGAAAACATTGATAAATGGTAATTTATCAAAATTCAAAACTTGTACATCAAAGGACTTCACCATGAAAGGAAAAAGACAGCCTACAGAATGGGAGAAAATATTTGGAAACTCTACATCTGATAAGTGCTTAATATCCAAAGTGTAAAAAGAAATCTCACAACTCAACAATAAAAAGACACACAACCCATGTTAAAAATGAGCAAAAGACTTGAATAGGCATTTCTCCAAAGAAGATACCCAAATAGCCAAAAATACATGAAAAGATACTCAACATCATTATTCCCTAGGGAAATGCAAATCAAAATCACAATGAGATACCATTTCACACCCACTAGAATAGCTTCTATTAAAGAAACAGAAAACTACAAGTGTTGGAGAGGATGTGGAGAAATTCATTCATTGTTCATTGTTGGTGGAATTGTAAAATGGTGCAGCTGCTGTAGGAAATAGCTTGGTGGTTCCTCAGAAAGTTACATATAGAATTACAACATGATCCAGCAATCCCACTTCTAGATATATACTCCAAAGAATTGAAAGCAGGGACTCAAACAGATATTTGCACACCAGTTTTCATGGAGGCATTTTCACAATTGCCAAAAGTTGGAAGCAACCAAAGTGTCCAACAAAAGATGAACGGATAAACAAAGTGTAGTACATACATACAATGGAATATCACTCAGCTGTAAAAAGGAATGATGTTCTGATACATGTGACAACATGGATGAACCTTGAAGACATCATGTTGAGTGAAATAAGCCAGACACAAAAGGACAAATATTGTATGAGCTCACTGATATAAAATAATTTGAATAAGCAAATTCATAGAGTCAGAAACTAGAATACAAATTAGCAGGGGCCAGGGTGTGAGTAAGGAATGGAGAGTTAATGCTTCATTGATACAGAATTTCTGTTTGGGGTGATGGAAAAGTTTTGGTAATGGATGGTGCTGATGGTAACACAACATTGTGAATGTAATTTGCACCACTGAATTATATACTTGAATGTGGTTAAAAAAGGGGAAATTTTAGATTGTATATATGTGACTAGAAAAAAAAATTAAAAAAAAGACAAGGACTGGATAACACAAAGAGTGGACCCTAATCTAAATTATGGGCTATCGTTAAAAATACAATTATAATATTCTTTCATCAATTGTAACAAAGGTACCACACTAACACAAAGTGTTAAAAAATGGGGGGGGAATATGGGAACTCTCTGTTCTCTGCATTATTTTTCTGTAAACTTACAATGTCTCTAATAAAAGAAATTACAGCCTTACCTGTGTCCTGAAATTAATTC
This sequence comes from Choloepus didactylus, assembly GCF_015220235.1. Classification (NCBI taxonomy): domain Eukaryota; kingdom Metazoa; phylum Chordata; class Mammalia; order Pilosa; family Megalonychidae; genus Choloepus; species Choloepus didactylus. The sequence continues at coordinate 10,694,387 of NC_051318.1, forward strand.
CAGATAGCTTAAAGATTCAAATTAAATATAAAGAATGTAAAGTGCTAGAAGAAAACAGAAGAGCTTTCGGAGCATTACCCCATTACAAAAACCAAGAAGGAAAAAATATGAATGCGTGACCACTGGATTGACTCTTCATGCTTGCATTTTCTTATCTGTAAGGTGGGTATAATAAATTACATGAGATAATACATGCAAAGTGCCTACATGAGGCCTGGCAGATAAGAAGCACTCAATAAATGTTAGCTCAGAAAGATGGCGAGAGGAAGAAATTAGACAAGGCCTAATGCCAAGGTCTATTAACTGGAATTTGGTTAAATCAACTGTACATCTATTTGATAAATAATATACATCTGTTAATAATAATTCTGTAGATGTATATTTATTGACTCAGAAAGGAACTTACTCCCTATCACTGGGGTGGAGGTGGAGGAGAAACACTATTTTCCAAAGCAGTCTGGTGATTCTTTCCATTTTTAAAAATTAAAATAACTCTGAACCTTAATATAATAACATCTATTTTTTTCTTTCTCAACAACTTCGATACTTTTTCATTCATACAGTTTTGGCTCATTTCCAGTAGAATTACTTATGCAGCTGCATTTGAAAAGTGATCTGTGTTGATTTTGGCTAGGGTTTTTTTTAGGGGGTGGGGAACAGCTTTATTGAGATGTAATTTACATACCAGAAACTTCACCCTGTTAAAGTGCACATGTAGATGATTTTTAGTATATTTACAGAGTTGTGCAACAATCACTATAATGTAATTTTTAGAACATTTTCATCACCCCTAAAAGAAACCCATACCCATTAGTCACTCGCCCTCCAGCCCTCCACCTATTAATTTTTGATATATGTCCTTCAAGCTGTGTTTGTGATAAAGTTTACATTTATAGATGCATATTTTTAAGTATGAATCTGTATGTATACACCACATATGCACACATGTTACAAAATACAGGTTCCAGGGTTCTGGAGTCATTTTCACATTCAGGTTGCACCCTGGCTGCACTGCTGACCAGCAGAACAATCCTTTACAGTCATTTAACTGCTCTGAGCCTCAGTCGTCTCCTCAGGAAAATGGAGAACACGATACCTAACTCATAAGCTATGGTGAGAGTTTCAAAATGAGATAATTCATGTTACATGATTAACGCAGCATCTAATACATAATAAGTGTCCAATAAATGTGAGCTAGAATCATTTCATCACCCTCAGCATCTCAGGACAGTAAAATTAGGGATTTTTTTAAACTAGGCATCTGTCTATATTTTCCAAATTCTCTACAATGAATACGTATCACTTTTGTGATAAAATGAGGAAAACAGTCATTATTTAATGCAGTCTGGCAGGGAGGTAGTGAGCCCGGCGGACGTAAGCAGGGGACAGGCTCCTGAGCTACAGGGCTCAGTCCAGCAGCTTTCAGAGCTTTCTCCCTGGGAGCCTCCCGGCGGCCTTGGTCCCATCCCTGATGCCGCGCCACATGTGGCTCAGGCTGGCCTGATGCCCCCTGCCCTACCTGCTGCCATGGCAACAGATGCAGTCTACCCGGCACTAGGTCCTCCCCACCTGGGGCACCAACCACCAGTTGGCTGATCTAATCCTAACACAGGCCAGGAGGCAAAGGTGACACCTCTGGGTGTGCTTTTCCCCATTGATTACTGCTGATCCAGACACTGGGCTTCCGGTCAGTAGGACTTGAGCTCAAGCTGTGCTCTGTTACTTTCTAAACCCTCTGGGCCTCAGCACCCCTAATCTATAAAATAGGGAAAACAACAGCTTCCTCCTTATTTGCAGAGTGACTAGCAGTATGCCCAGCATGTACTAAGAAGCCAGTATTACTATTATTTTTATTGTTCTTGTTCTAATTATTTAATATACAGAATTATGACCTTGGGCCCCAAGGAGTTTAAACATTCTCACGCTTTTTGTTCACGGCATCTGCCTGCCAGGCACAAGGAGTATCATTTTAGGCAGATGGGAAAATGAAGTATTGAATCTTTAATCAATTCAAATTCAGCTACAATTTGAGGGTCTCCTTAGAGCCAGACGTTGTTTTAGATGCTGGGGATACGTCAACGAAAAACAGGATCCCTCCCTTCTTAGAACGGAGGGAGAGAAACAACAATCACTATGTATAAAAAGGAATGTCTGTGTATAAACTAAATACATATAATGGAAAGTGCCAGGAGATAAAAAAGAAAGTGGACCGGATGTGCTGGGGGGGGTGAAGGAGGTCATTTAACGTGGGTGAGGGAGCCCCCTGGGCCCAGGACCTTCCCCAGGTGCCTGGAAGACTGCACACAGCAGTTTGCTTGACCTAGGACAGTTAAGGTTTGACTATTCTCCTTGTAAAATCAGGCATTGAATGTAATCTATACCTGAAACTACCTCCTCCCCGAAACTCCTCGAGGCTACAACATAATCTATAATCCTCTCCTCTTCCCTGTTGACTACAATCAATCACTCCCTACATCACAAGATCCCTGCTCCCCTCATACCCATTTGAATGCCTTTGTCCTAACCCTTATAAACCCCTCCCTGGCACCCCCTGCTTTTGCAGAGTATTTCACATTGAGCTCTGAACCTGCCACCATTCAGAGCAGCTCCTGAACTCAGGGCAATGTGACCAACTTCCCACCCTGTAGGTAAGCATCAAAATAAAAGCACATGTCTCAGAGCATGTCGAGTACTTTGTTTAGTCCTTTGGCTACAAAAGCCCTCTTGGGTCATGACTTGTCATGGCAGCCTGGAGACTAAAGAAATCCAAAGCACTGATGGCATGAACTTGGGGAAGGGAAAGGGGAAGTTCCCGGGTAGGATACTGGGGTGGCCTGCGACATCTATGTGGGGAGGGGTGCATATCCTCCTAGATGAATGCATGTCTATGATGTCTATGTGGGAGGGGTAGTTACCCTCCTAGATGAATGGGGTCTGCTGAGGGAATATGGAGATGCATATAAATCCCCGGCTGCACTAGTAGCCCCCCTGCAACAGGCCGCAGGACTAGAAGGATTTCATGAGAAAAAGGAAAGCTGCCAGGCTGCTGCAGCAATAGCCTGGCTGCTCCTGGAGGCTGTGTGTGCAGCTACAGAAAAGGCCTCAATGGCTGATGTGGCTGTCTGCCGCTTAGAAGAAGAACTGAAGTTAGAAAGGGATATGCAAGTGACCCAAGCAGAATTGAAAGACACTCTGGATAAAAGTTTAGAAATACTGGTAAGCCAGTACACTAGAATAAGAGGACATAAGCCACCCAAAGGGAAAGTCAGGCTTAACCTAGCTTCCCCTGACTGAGACCCTAAAGTGTGGGACCCTGTTGATTCCTCATCAAAAGATGATGAGCCCCTGTCTCACTAGGAAATTAAAACTAAGGAAAGTAAGCATGCACATCCTCTGGTCTAACAAAAGGTGCCTTCCCGCAATTGTACTGTGGCAATATATCAGTATAAACTACCATGGCCATTTTATAGACCTGGCCAATGAACAAAACTAATGATACCTGGCAAATGACTATTAATTATATCAAACTTAATTTAGTAACTCCTTTGTTTGCAGCTGTTTCGAATATAACTACCTTGTTGCAGGACATGAGTACTCAATCAAGCCAACTTCGTTGTGTTAAACCTTGCTAAAGCTTATTTTAGTATTTTGGATCCCACAAGCCAGACTGCATCCACCTTCATGTGGGAAAACCAACAATGGACATCTGCTGTGCTTCCACAAGGACACCTCCACGGTCCCACCATCTGCCATGGACTGGGAGCACAAGATTTAAAGAAAAGGACATCCCCTATGTTTTACTAAACTGATGATATCATGTCAACCAGTAATTCTTTTCCAGAACTAGAAATCACTGCTAGCACAGTGGTGACCCACCTTGAAAATCAAGGATGGATGATAAATCAAAGCAAATTACAAGGGCCTGGACATTCTATCAAGTTCTTGGGTATTGTCTGGTTGGGTAAAACTAAAGCTACTCCTTCAGCTGTTGTTGCTAAAATACAAACTTTTTCTATACTGTTAACTCCTAAACGATTACTAGCTTTTCTTGGTTTATTAGGTTATTTTGTACAAATTTTAAAACCTTTGTACACCCTAATTAGAAAAGGAAAAGCATGGGAATGGGATTTTCCACAGTAGGCTGTGTTTACAAAACCTAAGTGAACTATCACGCAAGCACAGGCTTTAAGGGGAGGGTGGACCCCAATGTACCCTGTGAATTGGATGTGGCCAGTGCTGATATTGGCTTTGGGTGGGGTTTGTGGCAAAGGCAACAGGCTAAATGTGTACCTATTAGATTCTGGACCCAACTTGGGAAGGGCACAGAACTCAGATACAGCCCTTTGGAAAAGCAATTGGGTGCAGCTTATTATGCTCTGTTACAAGTTGAAGGTATAACTCAAAGGTGCCCAGTGACTTTACAGATGGCCATACCCATACAGGGGTGGACACAGGACACTATGAATAAGCCCCATTTGGGGAGTGCTCAGCTAAGCACGCTGACAAAATGGAAAGCCTACGTTCTACAACGCCACATTTTTAACAGCCCTTTGAGTGCAGAGACGCATGAAATTTTAGGACCAGTTTCCCACGTGGAAGAGCAGCATGCCCTACCTCCTGTTGATCCTCCCAAAGGGGCTCCTCCCATGCCCACCACTGACGGAAAAGGGAGTATACCTGACTCTGCATGGTATATTGATGGATCAGCACTTGGGCAACCTGCTACCTGGACAGCCTATCTGGTGGGAGACTGGAAGTTTGCAAAGTAGCCAATGGGCTGAGCTGTGGGCTGTACGGATGGTAATTGTCCATGATCCAGGAGACACCTTGACTGTCTGCCCAGATAACTGGGCCATATATCAAGGCCTAAGAGTATGGATGGCCATGTGGAAGCAGGAGCAATGGACGGTGGTCAACCATCCCCTATGGGGGAAAGAATTGGGGGAAGACATATGGATGGTCTGCCAGAAACGTAAAGTAACTGCTTTCCATATTTCTGCCCATAATGTTAACTCATTGCCAGGTAATGCAGAAGCAGATGCCCTAGAGAAATTCTGCAGCCTAACACCAACGATGCATGAGGCAACTGAATGGCTGCATTGGAAAACCAAGCACCGAGGGTACCAGACCCTGTGGAAGCCAGCGCAGCATTTCAGCTGCCTATCACCTGATCACATCGGCCGAGACCAGATCCCTCTCGCCTGGTGGCAAGTAGGCTATATTGGCCCCTTTCCTCTGTCCAAAGGGGCGAAATATGCTTTTGCCACCATAGATACAGCTATGGAACTGCTGCTGGCCTTCCCAGTGGGCGAGGCCAACTAACGAGCTACCATACGTAGCTCAGAACAATTAAGTGCCTTTTTCTGGGACTCACACATGTGGACAGCGATAGGGGCCCCCTTCACTGGGCAACCAACCCAGGTCTGGGCTACAGAATATAATGTCCTTTGGAAGTTTCACTTGCCCTATAATCCCACAACAGCTGGGTTAATGGAAAGACTGAATGGCCTCATAAAGGAACAGTTAAAGGATGATAGAAGCTCCTTGCAACAATGGACTCGACGACTGTACCAGCATTAACTCCAGACCCACAGCAGCGGCTCCCGCACCCGTGGAAATGGTAACTGCAGGGCCCATGCAGGCCTTACAAACTCAAATGGGGGGTGGGGGGGCAGCTGCCCTCAACCCACAGCGAGGCAGCGATAATAATCTGCTCTTGCCTGTGCCACAAACACTAGAAATTGGGAAAATAAGGTCAATGGGCTCTGTTCTGGCACATGCAGCCAAGCTGGTTGAGAATCCTAAGCCCATGGAGTATTATGCCAAAGGTTATTCGTATTTCCCATCTGGGACCCCATCCCTCAGGGAACTGTGTGCATAACTTTGCAACTCGGAACTAACTGTAGATCTCACCCCAAAGGGCTCCCTGCAGGGGGAGAAATATGGCATTTAATAAACCCCTCACCTGGAACTCTTCTATCCATGAATGAAAACTCAGCTTATGTATTGTTCCTACATGTGCTATTAACTCTTGCTTAAAAAATTGCCAATAATGCATTAACTGAAGTGCTTTAAGTATTTAGCATTATTCTAACAAGTTTTAATTTTAATGGTAATTGTATGCTGCTTGAAAACAGTTTTCAAAGTTATTTTGGTAACTTAAGTGTAAGAGGTATAAAGGATGTTTTGTATTAAAAAGAAAAGGAAAGTAGTTTTGTTCTAAATGACTGGTTGTTTCAAAATGAAAAAAAAAAAAAAGAAAGTATAGGACAAAACCTGTATGGATATAGAAATTTGCAGAAAGTTTGTGGAAAGGGAAATTTATTTCTGTGCTCAAAGTTAGGAAATGGTAAAAACTAGACATAGAATAAAGCAGACTGCCTGGTAGTTTTATCCTTTAGCTATTTTAGCCCCAGTTGTACCTGTGCTTTAATTAATATTCAGTGTTGCATATATGTACCTAATAACTCACAAAATGTAGCACATGCTCTTAATCACATGCAAGATCATAATGATCCTTTGTCCAAATAGTTTAATTCTTTAACTTGGCCATGGCACCACTTGTTAATAGGATTACTGTCCATATGTAGTGGTTTACTTGTACTCTGCTGTTCGCTGTATTGTTGGTGTGAATTATGGATGCAAAATCTGTCCTATGGTCAGATTGCAGGGTGGATTGTGGGAGCCCCCCAGTCCCAGGGCCTTCCCCAAGTGCCTTGAAGATTGCACACAGCAGTTTGTTTGACCTAGGACAGTCAAGGTTTGACCTAGTCTCCATGTAAAATCAGGCACTAAATGTAACCTATACCTGAAATTACCTCCTCCCTGAAACTCCCTGAGGCTACAAGATAGTCTATAATCCTCCCCTCTTCCCTGTTGACTACAATCAATCCCTCCCTACGTCACAAGACCCCCTCTCTCCTCATACCCATTTGAATGTCTTGTGCTAACCTTTATAAACCACTCCCTGGCACCCCCTGCTTTTACAGAGTATCTTTACATTGAGCTCGGAACCTTCTGCCACTCAGAGCAGCTCCTGAATCCATTCAGAGCAGCTCCTGAATTCAGGGCAGTGTGACCAACTTCCAACCCTGTCGGTAAGCCCCAAAATAAAGGCTCATGTCTCAGAACATGTCTTGTGCTTTCTTTAGCCCTTTGGCTACAAAAGCCCTCTTGGGCCATGACAGTGGGGTGGTCAGAAAAAGCCTCACGGAATTCTAAGCAAAGGCTTGAAGGAAGAATTAAACATCTGGGGAAAAGATTCCAGGCCCCAAACAGGGGTGAGAGCAAGAGAAAGAAAGAAGAATGGGGGCCAGAAAATATAGAGCTAAGGTAGCCATGCTAATAAGGTCTGTGGCTTTGCACCCTGAGAGAGAAAAAATTTGGAGAATTTGGAGTAGACAAGGACATGGTCTGACTGAAACATATTTTAAAAAATCACTTTCATCTGCCTTTTTATCTAAAAACAAAAAACAACCATAACTTCCTCTCCAAAAGCAAACTAATCTGTCTGCCAATCACAGCTGTTCTTATGATGAGACAGCAGGGAGAAATTACCTGTGTACTCAAAGCCAACATGTGGTCCTGCTCCCTCCAGTAAGGACCCCTGGGGCAAAGGCCACATCTGCCTGTCCTCCAGATGATGGGTCAAGACCTACCCCGGTGTCCAACATGTGGCTAAGCAAAGTTCATGGTCACGAGGCATTCTGAAAACACAAAGGGCTGATAAAAGAACAACTTCTGCAGTTTAGGATCTCAAAGCTTTAGTGAGCAATTCATGAATCGGGCACCATCCTACTCAGAAAGGAGAAGGGAGTAGAAAGGGGGAGATCCTAGAGGGCAAATGCAGAGGCAAGTGGGGACATGTTCTGACTGGCTGACTTTAAGTTTCCAGTTCACATAGAGGCATCTTACAAAGTGGGGAGCAGATGCACGTCGAGTAGCATGGTATGCTTGTCCAACGTGATAAGCTGTCTCTCCTGGACAGCAACTGGTTTATCAGCAGGTGTTGCTTCTCTGCAGTTCTGCAGGACATGGTCCATTTTCTCAGGAAGCCCCTGCAGGTCAATTGTTTTTGTCTTCTGGAAAAGCCCTGCTGGGAAAGAGGTTCCTCCCAGCAACGCCCAAGGAAGGCAACCAAGTTATTTTACGTAACAGGGCAAACTGCACAACAGTGGTGTTAACCAAGCAGAGGGCAGGGCCACAGCCAGTCCTGGGAAGGAGCTGCGGCTGTGTCGACTGTATAAACAGAGCTGGTCCATCCTTGTACTGGCCATAGAGGACCCAGCTCCTCATGCTCACTGCACACTGTTTTCTAAAGTGAGACCATTTTCTGCTCCTCAAGGCAGCACAGCCCACCACACTGCAGCCACGGGCTGCCCGAGAACCAGCATTCTAAACTCAGCACGCCTTCCTTTACAGCCATGACCCATTTAGTCTTCTTTCCACTCACAACCAGATTCCACTGGCAAAGGAAAAAGCAACCTGAAGAGGCGGGATCTCTTTGCTTAAACCATGACTATTTGGGGCAAACACAGTAGATTTTTACCAGAAAATAGATTTTTACCAGAAAATGGATTTTAAATGGAAATCTCACCCTGCAGTCTGTTGCAGAAGAAAATGTGCCTCCAGAAAAGGGTTGCCATAGCGAACCAGAATTTTCTGTTTTGTAATTCCAGTTGTGAAAAGAATACCAGAATATCATTCCACAAAATCTGGGTCCTGCCTTAATGATGGAAATAATGGAATTGCAGCTCTCCCAAATAACAGAGCTAAATGACAGCCAGTCCTTTCTGAATCTTAATGTCATTCCAGATGAAAAAGCAGACTGACAGCGAAAAATAGCTTCATGGCAATCCCTGGATTTATGAGCAATCAGGGCACTAAATATTTATAAATCAGGGGAAGTGTGCAGAGTGTCCATCATTTTGTAAAACTGTGCTTTCCACAAAATTACCAGACCGAAGAATCTAGAAAATGCTCTTCATGCCCCATGATTAGGTATGGACAAGCCTTTGTTTGATCTCTTATAATTCCCTTTCAAACTGGGGGCATCTTCTAAGAAGTACAGTAAAGGCATCCTATATGAAGGGTTTCCTCTTTCTCTTATTTGCTATTTAAGCACTGAGTACATTTAGTACTTGTTCATTTTTACATATGAGCAACTTTCAGATGTGTGGGAAGAATCAAAGCTTTAAGATGGTCCATTTTGATAAACACATTTAAAAACAACCTGGTGTCCTTCTATGTATGTGTTAACTACACGAGTACTACATTGCCATCGTCAAAAACTTTGAATGAGGGTAAAAAGAAGAAAAACACTAAATTGCCCCAAATGCCACCATTCAGAGACACTCTGCAGATTTGGGGAAGAGAGGTAACGGGTTTTCCTTGATTTTTTTCTCATGTAAATACTCACAGTTCTTTTTCTTCTTTCTATTGAGATATAATTCACACACCATAAGCAAGTTCTTTTTTTAAAGCCAACATTACTGAGATTTAGTTTACACGCAATATTTTTTTCCCCACATTTTACAGCACTGTACAATTTATAAAGTGGGATCATCCCGAAGACCCGTGTATCCATTCCTTCCTCTCAATCCTGCCCCTGTCTGCTTACAGGCCCTTACCCTCTGCCTTGGGACACCCCTAAAGGGTCACCTCTCCTCCAATTTCAAGTTCCTCAGATACACTCTCCACATCCCCACTCAGGTGGCCTGTAATTTGCAAATTAGCAAACGTGCTCATCGTTTCCCCTTGCTCTCACGCATCCCCTTAGAGCCTAAGTGCCTGGCATGGCAGGGGGACCCTGGGACCTCGTCCCTGTCTTGCTGTGCACCCCACACTCCAGGCCTCTCTGAACTCACACAGGCCCTTCTCTCGCCTGTCCACCATGGTGGAGGAGCCTCCTGCTTGTCCACCACCTGACACCCCAGGCAAGGTTCGGCTCTTCTCCCACACGCCCTCTTACTCACGCCTCTTTGCTTCACCGTCCACCTCCCACCTGACTGCAGCTCTGGGAAGCAAGAATGGGGCCTGCTCAGGCTGGGCTCTCTGGCACTTTGCAAGGTATGCAGTGTGTAGAAAATATTATAGTAAGCATTTTTTGAATACATCAATCTTTAGCACCATTCTGCCTAGTGTGAAGTGATGGAATGATTATTCCCATTTTACAGATGAGGAAGCTAAAGCACAAAGTGATCACAGGACTCCTGTGTCACACCCACACTGCCTAACTCTAAATCCACCTTCTTTCCAACAGACCAAAGCCAGCCTAAGTTGCTGCTGGGATGGGGAAACAGCTTAATCTCTGAGCTCTCTTAAAGATTTTGTGTGGCTACTGATAATTAAAAAGGTACCCAGATAGAAAATGTGAGTAACAATACCCATCTTTGTCAACTTCCATGGTGTGATTAACACAATCAAGCCCACAGTCTAATGGAGATGGCAGTGCTGACCTTCCATCAATGATTCACGTTCGAACCCCAGCCACCTCCCTGCTCCCAGCCCCCTCTGTGTTCTGCTCCTGTTGATCTGACCTCTCCCTCCCCTGCTCAGTACTAGACAACTGCATCTACCTCCAACGACCCCCTGGGGTTGTCCCTGCTACACCCCCTTCAAAGTTGAGCCCCTTAGCTTTAGGGTCTGGGTGGGCACAAGGGCTGGCTAAGGTCCTCTGGAGGGCACAGGGCATGGACCTCCACTGTCTGATCACACTTGGACTCCCCTCTACCTGGAATCCCAGACACCGTTTTCCAAAAAGCACGACACAGCATGGAGAGCCATGGAACCTCCTGCGGTGGAGCTTCCAGAAGGAGAAACGCTCCACTACATCCCTCTCCTTGTGAAGCTACTTTAGTTCCTCCAAGTGTCTCTGGACCCAAACAACTCAAGAAACTGCCTGAGTTCACAGCCTCAACGTGTCCCACCTTTAACAAAAGACATTATGTCATGTGACAAGAGATTCAGAGGGTCCTCACAGTCTCCTGGATCCACAATGCCAGCTCGGAAATCGGATCTCTATCAGTGCTGGCAGAGGGTGGACGTAGCTTCTGAGCACAGATGGCCCCTCAGCAGTAAGGAGAGGGAAGAAAAGCAGGGGCTGTGCTAAATAGATCAACCCACTAAGAAAGAGTGGAAACAAGTATTAGTGAAACGTAACTTCCAAACTGAAAATAAAAATGTAGTGAAATAATATCAAAGGGAAGCCTGGACTTTGGGGTAAATATACATCCTAAATCTATGTCAGTCTCTTCATGAGGGTCAGGCATGCCTGGTCTCAGCTTGGGTTTCAAAACAAACCTCTTGCCGGAACTCTCGGACTATCCTATCAGAGAAAGAGGAAAACCCAGAGAGGGATGAAGCAGATTTACCCAGCTTTGGATGTGTTTATAAACTGTTCTCATCCAAATAATGCATGTGTAGGAAAACCAAAAAGCTAAGTCCCCAAAGAGGTCTCACAGAGAAGTGAAAAGAACAGATAATGGCCTCCAGTGAAAGAGTGGTTCCATCTCTGAGGCCCGTGGGTGAGACGGGTGGTGAGGATGACAGTCCCACCCTTAAAGGCCAAGACGACCAGGGGTAAGAAAGGGACTGTTCTGTTGGACTCGATCTACCAGTGTGATGAGGACAAGTCCTCCAATTTGGAAATCAGTTTTCCATTAGACAATCATTTCCATTATGCACAACAATGTGGCCCTAAACACTCTGGCGTTCCCGTGTTCATTCACTCGCTGTAAACTGAGCTGTGGGGCAGGCTCCTGGATAAAGTGGACCCTGCTGGCATGGAGCTGTCAGACAGCGGAGGGTCAGCAAGCAGGCAGGACACAGAGCAGGACACAAAACAGGACCGTGTACACTCTGAGAGCAGAGGCAGGGAGTGGCGGGCGGGCGGGCAGGGGCCCTCCTCACACTTAGGGTGGAGGTGACTTCAGGTAGGGCTTCCTGGAGCAAGTGCTGCTTAAAGCTCAGACTCACTGGCTGAAAAGCAATCAGGGCGGTAGCACAGGCAGAAATCCAATTGCTGGGGTTGTGGGCACAGCGGCCAGGAAGCAAGTAGACGCATGAATGGGATCCCAGGAGCCAAGGCAAAGGGCCCCAACGACCACATCCAGAGACAAAGGGTTGAAGATACCAGCGCTGACGATGACAGCATCATCTAACATTTGCCACGTGCCGGGCACTGTTCGAGGTGCTTTGTGTGCATTATCTTTTTAACCTTCCCAAGGACCTCTGATGCAGGTACTACTTCCCACATGTTGCTAATGAGAAACTAGTATACAGAGAGGCCAAGTAACTTCCCAAGGTCACACAGCTCCTAAGCAGAGAAGTGGGGCTCCAACCTAGGTTTCTAACTAGAGAAAGGGTCTGCGGGTTGTTGGAGGAAGACGCTCAAAGGCATTGGTGGAGAAATTACTTTAGCTTTGAACAGAAACAGGGAAGAAAGAGCTAAAGATGGGTGTAGAGAGAGGGGTGGGTGGCAGTTAAGCAGTGGAATTCCTGAGAGTCGAGGGAGTTAGAAGCACCACTGTGAGGAATGGGATGAGAGAGGAACAGACGGGAAGTTATGGCCACAGATTAGCCAGGAGCTAAGATTTCAGAGACCCAGCCCTTGTGGTGATGACACAGCACAGGGTGTGCCATGGTAGTGGGTTCCTTGGAATCACAGGGATAAGTACCTGGGAAGATGGGGCTGGAGGAGTCATCCACAGGGGCCTGCAGGAAAAGGCAGGAATTAAGGGCAAAGAGGAAAGGCCAGGCACTGGGAATCCCACCAACCTGGGTTTTGGTAGTTGGAGAAAGACACTGAATGTCAAAATAAGTCACATGCCTGGTTCTATGCCCCACTGATCTGTTCCAGATACAGTCAAATACAGGAAGCGAGCGGTCTGAAGGGAACACATGCTCTCTTCCACGGGAATCCTTTGGCCAATCTGCTTGGATCATTTCAATCTGTTCATTTCCTACCATTCCTATTGGCTCTGTTTCCATGGGTTGCCACACAAAAAGGTCTCACGTAAGTTTGGTCCACTGCTCTGTGCAGAAAGTACAATGCATAATCTAACTGTTGTCTTTGTTTTCTAAGCTTAACCAAAAAGAAGTCCTCTGGATTTAAAAATCGCATTAAAAAAAAATAAAGTTTGCCTTTTAATGGATTTGTTTTACTGAGTGGCTCAAGAAGCTCTCATCTCAAGCTATTAGTCCACATAGTGTAAATGCAATAGCACACATCCATCCACAGGGAGCCTCCGGTCCCAAAGGCTGAATGTGCTTTGGAAAAGAAAACAAAACACAGCGGCTGCCGCACAAAACACTGTTCTTGTAGAAACAGCTCGTTCCTGACAAATCAAAGTGTTTATATTATTCGACCGAGTAGGTAGAAATGAAAACATTTAGTTTCGTTTATTTCTCCTATCATTGTCGGGATATGAAATTAATGTTAGATTTGCTTCTGTTGACAGTAGCCGTATGTTGCTTGGCAACCCGACGAGTTTCTCTGGTTGAATTGCAAACTACTCAAGCAGCTCGTCATCTTTAAACCAATTGAAGTTGCTCAGGAAGCTGAATGTGACACTTATCATATGCCCAGATCTCACATTTACACGTAAGAGTTATACATAAGATGCTACCATGATTGGATGCAAAACCCAATGCTCCAATGGCACTACAAGCTGTCCTATAATCATCAGAATGACATCCTGGCCTACTTAATTTAGTTTTCTGTTTCTCTATTAACCACTATATCACTGGCTCTCACCCGATTTTATATGCTTTACTTTTTTATACCTCTACCTCTGCAGGTTTTATGCTATATTGTAATGACTTAAATTCAGTTGAATGTCTATCTCCTCCATTAATCACTGACCTCCTCAATTTCAGGAACCAAGTCTTTATCCTCTGTTCTGGTTTGCTAATGCTGCCATTATGCAAAATACCAGAAATGGATTGGCTTTTATAAAGAGGAGTTATTTGGTTCAAATGTGCCAGTTCGCATGTATTATGTCCCCCAGAAAAGGCCATATTCTTTAATGCAATCTTGTGGGGCAGACATATTAGTGGGGATTAAGTTGGAACCTTTGGATTAAGTTGTTTCCACGGAAATGTACCCCACCCAACTGTGGGTGATAACTCTAACTGGATAATTTCCATGGAGGTGTGGCCCCGCGCATTCAGCATGGGCCTTGATTAGTTCACTGGAGCACTATATAAGCTCAGACAGAAGAAGCGACTTTGCTAAAGCCAAGAGGGACACTTTGAAGAATGCACAGGAACTGAGAGAGGAGCTGCAGATGAGAGACAGTTTGAAGATGGCCATTGAAAGCAGACTTTTGCTCCAGAGAAGCTAAGAGAGAAAAACACCCCAAGAGCAACTGAGAGTGACATTTTGAAGAGGAGCTGTGGCCTAGAGAGGAATGTCCTGGGAGAAAGCCATTTTGAAACCAGAACTTGGAGCAGACACCAGCCACGTGCCTTCCCAGCTAATAGAGCTTTTCCGGACACCATTGGCCATCCTCCAGTAAAGGTACCTGATTGTTGATGCCTTACCTTGGACATTTTATGGCCTTAAGACTGCAACTTTGTAACCAAATACACCCCCTTTATAAAAACTGATTCATTTCTGGTGTTTTGCATTCTGGCAGCATTAGCAAACTAGAACGAGGGGTGGGGTGGGGGTTATTTGGTTAAAAAGTTGCAGTCTTAAGGCCATCAAGTATCCAAGATAAAACATCAACAACAGGATACCTTCATTGGAGAAAGGCCATTGGTGTCCAGAAAACCTCTGTTAGCTGGGAAGGCACGTGGCTAGTGTCTGCTTGTTCCCAGATTGCGTTTCAAAATGGTGTTCTCCAAAGTGTTCCTCTTGGGGAGTTTTGCCCTCTCTTAGCTACAGCTGCTCTGAAGTTCTTCTGTTTGTGAGCCCCTTTATAAGACTCCACTGAACTAATCAAGACCCACGCTGAATGGGCGGGGCCACGCCTCCATGGAAACAATCAGAGGTCACACCCTAACCAAAGGTGTCACTCACAGTTGGGTGGGTCACATCTCCATGAAAACAACCTAATCCCAATACCCCATGAGATTGGATTGAAAGATCATGGCTTTTCTTGGGGGACATAAAATATCCAAACTGGCACATCCTCCAATAAAAACGGGGAGCCAAGAGCACAGCTGGTCCTGCAATGCACGATTCCTGAATGTCTGCTCCCTTCCTCATTACCCCTGGGGTAACACAGCTGTGTGTGGCAGGCTCAGAGTGGATTGAGGGGAGAGGGGTGCAGAATGGAAGGCTAAGATGTTTACACTGTTGACTAGGGAGAGAAACTTTGTCATTTCAGCAAGAGAAGGACACGGTGAATCACTGAGTGTTGCAATCAGAGCACCTGGAGTCAAGGTTTTCGACTGCCTGGCTCCTGTGACCGCACTAAGGGTGAGGGTGACGCACCTCTGGGTGGGGATGGGGATCAAGGAAAGCAGCAGGCGGGTCCTCCTGGGTGGCACTGGGTCCCTGTTCTGATGTCACTAAGGTCTTATTCTCAGGGGAAACTCCCAGTTTAACAAGGAAGCCTGGATGCATGGCTCAGAAAATGCACTTTCCAAATTTTTATGTTCTGAGTATTAAAAACAGAAATATAAATGTGGTACTTCTAAGGTATGACACTGGTACAGAGAGTTGACAACACAGTATTATATGAGAAAAATCTACCTATTGCATACTAGGGACTATAATAATAGGAATACCTTACCAGTACTACACAAATACTTAGGGACAAATAATCAAGACCGGAAAAGAGGTATGGGGTGTTTGGGCTCATGAGAATTGTTTAAAATGGAGAGTGATGAGGACTATACAACTAAGTGATGATAATGTGAGATATTGGTAGATTATTGTGGACATAACATATACTATGTGAAATTAGGAACCCCCTTTTATAAGTCAAGCCCTCGATCTTGAGGCCAGCTCTCATGAAACTTATGCTTGTAAAGGTGAGGCTAAGCCCACCTATAATTATGACTAGGAATCACCTCCAGAGAACCTCTTTTGCTGCTCAAATTTGGACTTTCTCTTTCTAAGCCCCACTCTGATGTGGGACAGAATCCTCTGAGTGAGTGAGTCTCCCTGGTGGTGCGGAACACAGATTCCGGAAATTAGCCTGACCCTGGAATCAAGGAGTTGAGAATGCCTTTTTGATCAAAATGAGAAAAGGAAGGCAACAAAATAAGGTTTCAGTGGCTAAGAGATTTCAAACAGAGTCGAGAGGCTGTCCTGGAGGTTACACCTATGCAAGCTTCAGCTAGATATCCCAAATGGCCACAGCATGATAAGACCAAGTCAACAGTAGTCCCAAAAATCCCTACAGAATACCCAGGTCCTTATCTGAGTATCTATAAAAGTTTCACTCACTAAGTTTACTCTTTAGAAACTTAAATCCTCCAAGAGCTCCTATGCCAGCTAAGTCCCAAAACCCA
The DNA here is from genome assembly GCF_015220235.1 of Choloepus didactylus. Lineage (NCBI taxonomy): Eukaryota > Metazoa > Chordata > Mammalia > Pilosa > Megalonychidae > Choloepus > Choloepus didactylus. The sequence goes on from NC_051318.1 coordinate 10,710,854, forward strand.
GAGGCAACAGCTTCTTCAAGAAAATCAACCAGTTGCGTCTCCTTTGCCCATCATGTCGACACCCCTTTTCAACATGAACGAATTAGGGTGGTCACTGTCTAGACATCCCTGAAGATCAGGAAAGTGATTAAACTAGAGGAAGGGGTAGCAACAGACAAGATGGAATTTAACAAAGGATTACAAATACTGAATCTCTATATAGTTTTCTTTTTCTTAGTTGCTAGGGTACTAGAATAGCTAGAAGGAAAGAACTGAAATGGTGGAACTCTAACCCACAATATTCTTTGAAATTTGCTCTATAGCTACTTCTTAAATTGTAATTTGAAAGTTATTACCTTTTTGTATATATGTTATATTTCACAATAAGGAAATAATGGAAACTATGGTACTGTAACCCATAACATTCTTGGAAATTTGCTAACTACTTGTTAAATTGCACTGGGAAAGTTATTACTTCTTTGTAAATATGTTATACTCCACAATTAAAAAAAAAAAAAAGTCATGCCAAGTGAGTACATATCTTTACTCAGTTAGTCTTCACAAAAGCCCCATTATCTCCCACTGTCCCAATGATGAAAATGTACATTGAAAGCAGGTAACCTGCCGGTTTCACACAGACAGGAAGTGAGTAATGAAAATTGAGCCCAGGCTGGGTATCCTACCTCTTGGAGCCACCTGAAAACCACCTGGCGAGATACCCTTGACATGCTATTAGAGGAAAGAAAGCAAACTGCAGAAGAATAGGTATAATCTAAAAAAAAAAAAAAAGAAAAAGAAAGAAAAGAAATATAAATGTGGTAAGTTAATAAATGATGATGACAAAACCGCAACATGAAAAGAAGAAAATGGAAATGGAAATTAAGAACCCAGTAAATCAGAGAGTGTTTAAACTATCTGCAAAAAATGAAACCATGAAATTATTAGATGATGTAAAAAGGAAACAATAATCTTTAAATATACGTAGAGTGAAAGGAAGCTGAGGAAATACTTTCTTTTTAGAAAAACAAAAATAATGATTGATTATAACCTTGAATACAATATTTCAAGTATTGATAGAATAGTAGTATAAAGCAGGAGACTTTAAAACATTGAATCATATAAAGAAAAAGAAAAAGAAATACGTTATAAATTATAGTAATTCTGACATTTGTCATAGTTTTAAAATCATTTCTGATTTTTACACACTGGTTCGTCACCCCGTAGACAGCAGACACTGACACCGTGTGCAGATACTGAAAGAAAGAAACAGTGGCATGAGTGGGGGTGCAAAATTGTTTAGGTAACAGCACATTGTTCAGTTTCTCTTCTGTTTCTGATGGTTAGGTGGGCAGACATTTCAACTCAAGCCTCTAGGAAGCCATCAGCTACCTCTGTGCTTGGGCCTGATCCTTCACTAGTGCACCCCTCCCCTTCCTTACCAGACGTGCCCCCCAAAGAGGTGAACGTGAGCAGGCAAACCCAAGTGGCTCTGGAGAGCGCCGTGACAGCACCACGTCGGCTGTATTAACAGACACCGCTGAGGCGGCAGGTGACAGCAGTGTGGATCTTCCCAAAGCAGCTGCAAACATGGGCATGAAAGAAGCTTCTGTGCTCCACTTTATTCTTCACCGGGAGCTTCAGCCGTGCTCTCGTCCTCACCGTCCAGTGAGAAGTGAGGCTTGGAGGCGGGAACGGCGCGCATGAGCTAGAGTGGCTCCCCGGGCACCTGAGTCTGGGTCTCCTTGCTTTAAGTTGTGTTCGCTCCAGCCCCTGCTTTGGCCTGAAACAGACCTTGAATGGAACCTAGTTTTTAACTACCGTCCGACCATATAAAATCTCCCATCTTGGTGATCTATCCTAATCCCAGGTCCCAGGATCTAGGAGTAACTGGTACCAATCACGATGCAAATGAGTCCCACAAAGTTCTCTTGTAACCTCAAAATTATTTTATTTAATTAGAAAAAAATTCCTCACATCTACCTACATGACTTTTTTTAATTCAATTTTATTGAGATATATTCACATATCACACAGTCATACAAAGCATACATTCAATTGTTCACAGTACCATTATGTAGTTGTGTATTCATCACCAAAATTAGTTTCTGAACATTATCATTACCACACACAAAAAAATAATAATAAAAATTAAAGTGAAAAAGAACAATTAAAGTAAAAAGAACACTGGGTGCCTTTTTTTTTTTTTTTTTTGACCCCTTTCTCTACTCATCCATCCATACACTGGCAAAAGGGAGTGTGGTCCATATGACTTTCCCAACCACATTGTCATTGTCACCCCTCATAAGTTACATTTTTATACAATCGTCTTCAAGATTCAAGGGTTCTGGGTTGTAGTTTGATAGTTTCAGGTATTTACTGCTAGCTATTCCAATTCACTAGAACCTAAAAAGGGGTTGTCTAAAGTGTGCGTAAGAGTGCCCACCAGAGTGACCTCTCGGCTCCTTTTGGAATCTCTCTGCCACTGAAGCTTATTTCATTTCCTTTCACATCCCCCTTTTTGGTCAAGAAGATGTTCTCCATCCCATGATGCCGGGTCTACATTCCTCCCCGGGAGTCATATTCCACGTTGCCAGGGAGATTCACTCCCCCGGGTGTCTGATCCCATGTAGGGGGGAGGGCAGTGATTTCACCTGCCAAGTTGGCTTAGCTAGAGAGAGAGGGCCACATCTGAGCAACAAAGAGGCATTCGGGAGGAGGCTCTTAGGCACAATTATAGGGAGGCCTAGCCTCTCCTTTACAGCAACTGTCTTCCCAAGGGCAAGTCCCATGGTAGAGGGCTCAACCCATCAAACCACCAGATCCCTATGTCTGTGAGCACACGAACAACCATTGAGGTGGGGAAGCCCAAGACCCCTGCATTCTCCTCCAGCTCCTCAAGGGGGCTCTGCATATTTTTTTTCATTTTTTTTTTAAATTAACTCTTTTTTTAAAAATTATTTACTATATCAAAAATTTTTTTTAAATACAATAAAAAAACATTTCAAACAAACTATAACAAGAGAAAAAGAAAAAGACAACTAACCTAAAATAACTACTTTACTTCCAACATGTTCCTACTCTACCCCAAGAAAATAACCTAATATAGCAACATTTCTGTGAACTTGTTCCTTACCCACATGACATTTATGTATCCATAAAATTAATTTCATGTAGGGAAGTCTTTTTTTAATCAATATAAATATTAGCTCTTTCATGCTCAGACCCTCATCTTCCACCTCTATTTCTGCCTTGTCACTCGAGTCCCCAGCAAAGAAAAGAAACGACACTCATTTCTGGAGTTTTCCAACATGAGAGGGACCAAAAATATTTATTCACGGACCCAGGCCTGACAATGTGTCAGACTTGGACTCAGATAGTTTTCTTAGGCAGAGGTGAGGGTTATTTCTCAGTTATGTGCATAGAACATTTATATTGTTACTTCTTGGAAAGTAATAAGGACTTATGGGACTCGGAAAGTAATAAGGACTTACGATCACTGAACTAGCACTCTCCTGGGAAGTACAAGAAGATGGCAGATTTCAAAGGCAGTGATCTGGAATATTGTTCCATGTACTGTCTACTCCATAACATGACACGACTTATAAAAGTGGCTTGTTTCAAAGTCTCTTCCCAACGCAAGCAGATTGTGCTTTTCCATGTGATATCATTTATTTCACATAGCTTTCTTTCATCTTTCAATTTTTGTCAGAATAGTACTGAGATTATTTGTGCCCACCCTGACCTCCCCTGCCAGGAGGAACTGAATCCAGTAACAGCTGGAATTGCAATGCCCACCAGCCCTCCAGGCCTCCAGAGACAGTGGACCTCTCTGGCTTCTTGTTGAAACATGGGCTCCTTTTTGGGCCCCTGGGTCAATAAGCCACTTTTCCCTTTCTTCTACTTCTCTTCTTTTAAAGATGTGACACATTTCCATCTTCTTTTTCTATTCTCTTCTCACCTCACGCCCCACCCCATGTTTAGAAAATACAAGTGAGCAAACATTATTTAAAGTCTCCTATAATCCTAACTATGAACACTAAAGTAGAAATTAATCTGGGCATAAAGCTTTGGTTTTACATTAGAAAAAATTATGCTCATGCACATAGTGGTGTGGTTTTTTCCAGTTAAATGACCATGAAAGTTTGTGAATAAACATACATCTACAACACCTCTTTTAAGAGTTTCATAGTCTTCAGTAATATGGGTATATAATGTTTTACTTAACTAAATTTCGTCTAGAAGGCTTCAGATATTACAATATTTTGTTATTAAAATAAAAAAGATAAGTCTATTTGATTACTTTCTTAGGATGATGCTTTATGCGGAACTGTTTGGGAAACAAAAGGAATTCATAATATTGAGGGCTACCTTTTAAAATATTACCAAAGTACCCTCCTTAAACATTGCACCAGTTAATGAATTTGAATCTGTGTATGAGACTGCCCAGCACCCCATGAACTCACCAATACCCTGTGTGTTATTGACAATCTTTGTCAATCTAATAACAGGCAAAAAAAAATCTTATTTGATTTTTATAGTATATTTATATGAGGGTAAAAAATTTAACATAAATTTGTTGGATATTGGCTTCACTCTTCTTGTGAAGGTCCACTTATGCCCTCTGTCCATTTTTGCTATTGAACTGTTTATTCATTTATTTTTACCTGGGGTATAAGAGCCCTTTACATATTAGGGGTGTTAGCCATAATTTATAATGTTTAAAAATGTTTCCCACTTTGCTTGTTTTACAAAAGTGTTTTTTTTAATGAGCAACAGAAGTTTTAAATAAGGCTAGAAGAATTGAAAAGAACTGCATCTTTTTATGTAGTTAGAAATGAATGATCTTTTCCTGTATGGCTTCTGCTTTTGGTGTCATGTTTAAAAAGAACTTTCTCTGTCTTAAGAGTACGTAAACATGCATCTCTATTCTGTTCTAGGGTTTTATGGTTTTGTTTTTGTTTTAGAGTTATACTTATAAATAAATTCATCTGTAAGTTGTTTACTGTTGTATGATAGGAGATGGATATCTGACTTCTTTATTCCCCAAATTTTCCCAATACTACTTTTAGAAAAATCTTCTTTTCTATACTGTGTGTTAGATACACACACACACACACACACACACACACACACACACACTATAATTATATAACAATTTAAAATGACGTTATATATTAGATTATATCTATTCTATATATAATTGAAGAGACTAATTGATAATGACCAACTGATTGACTTGGGCTTATTTCTGAATATTCTGTTCCACGCCTGTTTATCTTTTAATCATGTCAAATCTTACCTTTTACAACTGGAAGGGCAAGTGCCTCTTCATTAATTTTCATTTTCAAATATTTTTCTGGCTAATTTTGTACATTTATTCTTACAGCTGAATATCAGAATCTTTTTGTCAAGTCCTACTGGGATCATGATGGGTGTTGTAATTTGCACAGCCTTTATGTGAATGGGAAGAGATTTGACACTATCTTTACGGTACTGGATCTTTCCATCCAGGAACAAGGCATGTGACTTCACTTACTTAAATCTCTTTTCTTTCACTCAGTGATTTTGTAGTTTCCTTTACACATCCTATACATTGTTTAACTTAATATTTGTTTTTTTGTTTGTTTGTTTGTTTGTTTCTTTGTTGCTGCTATCTTTTTTTCCTGCCATATTTCCCAGCAGCCACAGTGGAACATGACTGTGTATCTTATCCTGTAGTCTGCAATTGGCCTGCTTACTTATTCATTCTGAGAAGCTCTCAGTTTCTTTGATTTTTCCATAAACAGCTTCTCATCAAAACGATCCCTGTTTTTCTCCTCCCCCTCAATATTTACACCACGTGTCTTTTCCTTGCCTAACTGGCTTTGCCCAGCATTTGTAAAACAACAGAAAATACTAGAAAATACTAGTGGTGGTAGTGAATTCCCTTGCTTTGCTCCTAACCTTCAACAAAGTCACTAGCCCATCTTCTGATATTTGCTAATTGCATACGTGGTTGCAAGTCTCTACAAATTTATTTCCCCTTCTGGGGTTACTACCAAGGACAGATTTTTTGAATAAAATTTGATACAGCCATATGCTTAGAAACTAGACAAGCCACCACACTGACAAGCTGGAGGGCACGGGGCAGACTGGCCCCTGGTTTCTCATCAGTCGTGAGAAGCAGGTAGGGGTTCCGGGGAGAGAACACCAAAACAGAAATCCAGAAACTTCTTTCTGTTACCAATTTTCCTACATTTTCAGTTAACGTTTTACCTTCATAGCATAACCACATATTTTCTCCATTTCAAGCCCATAAGTTATAAAGCTTAATGAACTGAAGTTTTAATGTTACTAGATATCATAAAAGGCATTTTCAAAATATTATATAAAATAAAATATGAGAGTTTTTGTCACACATGCTTCTGAAATGCAAAATCCAAAACATTAGTTCTCGAATCACTTTCTAGTATATATTAGCTCATTTATCATTTTTCTTTTTGTGATGTACATATAAGGCACAGCACCAAAGAAAATGATATGGCTATAACCTTCCCACTATTTAGATTTTTTTTAATTTGTTGTGAGAATTTATTCCTCAGTTAAATTGGCCTGATGTATATTTAGGTACTGAGACTACGGATTTTTATCCTTCCAATAATATTACCAAAGAGCTTAGATTTTTCTTAAATGAGAAAATGAAATATTTGTATGTTTTAGGTTTATAGCTCTGCAATTACTCATTTTTTATTACCAATGTCATTTATCGAGAGTATTGAACATAAGTAAACATCAGTATAACTCCGATGTCTTCAAACTGATAAAGGAAAAAAATTTGTATATGTGGGTGTCCTAGTTTGCTAATGCTGCAGAATGCAAAACACCAGAGATAGATAGGCTTTTATAAAATGGGGGTTTATTTCACTGCACAGTTACAGTCTTAAGGCCACAAAGTGTCCAAGGCAACACATCAGCAACCGGGCACCTTCACCTGAGGATGGCCAATGGCATCCGGAAAACCTCTGCTAGCTAGGAAGGCAGCTGGCGTCTGCTCCAAAGCTCTGGCCTCAAAACGGCTTTCTCGCAGGACGTTCCTTTCTAGCAAGCTTGCTTCTCTTCAAAACATCACTCCCAGCTGCACTCTCTTCCCTCTCTCTGAGTCAGCTCATTTATATAGCTCCACTGATCAAGGCCCACTCCGAATGGGCGGGGCCACGCCTCCATGGGAACATCTCATCAGAATCATTGCCCACAGCTGGATGGGGCACATTCCAAGCAAATCCAACCATCACCAAAATGCCTGCCCCACACAAGACCACAAAGATAATGGCATTTGGGGAACACACTACACTCAAACCGGCACAGTGGGAAATCAGAGGGGCCTTCCCTATAGTTTCTGAATTCGCTTGTGAGAAGGAGCAAACTCACATTCTGGGGCCACCGCAACCCCCTGAGGACCTTCTCCTCTGGAATCACAGAGCCAGTGGCATGGGATCCACAGAGGCATTCGGGAGATCACCTGCCAGCCCCTCACTTTACAGGCAGGTCCTTGGACACCCACGGGGATTATGCAGCTTGTCCAAGGGGCAGAATGCAGGTCTGTGGCCAGATCCCTGCTCTCCTGGACTCCTAGGTCACCGCGCTGTCCCCCTCGTGGCCACTCTTGAGGTCTTTCAAAAGGAGCACAGGGTCCTGCCAATTTCTGTTCGGGATACAAATGCCCACCCACTCATCCCCACCTCCACAGCTCTCCAGAGATGACACATAACCTCAGCCGGTGCCTCCAGGCTGCTCACAGGCTCCCACGTGCTTGAGCGGCTGAGCTCAGCTGCCCCCAGCTTCTCAGCAAAGCGCCCATCACGGGCAACTGAGATTCTGGTCACTGCTAATCTATACTGGAGGAGGTCGGCCGTGGCCTCTGCCTTAATTGTGCAGACTGCTAAGACAGGCGGGTGGACTCCACACTCGGGCTTGACTGAACAACAGGAATTTGCTGGTTTGTGATTTCAGAGGCTTGGAGGCTGTCTTTGCCCAGCTGGCTTCCTCCTGGGGTCAGTTGTATTCTGCCCAGCAATCCTGGGGTCCAATGGCTTTCCTGTTACATGGCAATATTCCCTTCTTTCTCTTCTGGGTTCCCTTGGACTTCTGGTTCCTCCCCATGGCTTTCCTTCCATTATGGGATTCAACCCACCCTGGTTCAGATGGGCCTTGCTTTAACTAAAATTAACACTTTTGAAAGGTCCTATGTACAATGGATTCACACCCACAGGAATGGGTTTAAGATTGAGAACGTGTTTTTCTTCCTGGGATCCATAATTCACCCTACCACAGCCTAACAGTGAAGCTACACACGTAGCAAGGACTCCTTTCTCCAGTAAACCCCGGAGCTGCTTGCAGTGGCTTTCACCCTGCTGTGCATCGTGGCTGGAGGACCTCAGACGCTCCGGCCACTTGCTCGTCACTCTCTCACTCTGGGATCGCCTCTCCACCCCCACCTCCCCTCTGTCACCTGGATAATATCTTGGGTGGCAGTGCCATTCCAGGCTTCCACGATGGTCAGCAGGAGCTCCTGGAAGGGTGACCCAGGGGCAGAAGGACGGTCCAAAGAGAACTTGCATCTCCTGGATGAGTGCCCAGCCTCTGGCCAGTGAGCACTTTTTTTCCTTAGCTGAAAGGAAAACTAGAAAGGCCTGCGCTGTTTCTCACGCACGTTCTGTCACTGACACAAATGAATAGCACCTGCTCGAAACGCCTGCTCCCTGATCTCTAGCGTAATTAGCATATTTGTTAAGCGAAACCATTTTGACAGGCACCATCAGGCTCATCTGCTTTTATTAAAAAAACTTATTAGTGGCAACAGAAGTCTCCTAGGCTGTCACTAACTTTAGAGGCGAACCTCACAGCTGACAGCACCCGAGATGTGCTAGTGGTCAGTAAATGGATGCTGACAGTAGCCGTAGAAGGCTGACAAGTCAACTTCCTGCCACATACCCAGTTTCTACTAAATAGTGCACAGGAAAAGGACTCGAGCGTCACCTTCCCGTCCCCAGGGCCGCGGTGGGAGATCCCTGCTGGCCCTTTCAGGGCACGCCTGTTTGTGGCAAGGGATAAAGGCAGGGGCAGGGAGACTTCCTTGTGGCTTTTGGCAAACCTGTGGCAAGTGTCTATAAATACACACCTATACACATACAGAGTGAACACACACATGCACACACAGACACACGGATGTGACTGAGGAGCTCAGCATTACTGTGTTGCACACCTATACACATACATGAGTGAACACACACCCACATGCACACACAATGTGACTGATGAGTGCTGAATTAGTGTTGCACACCTATACACATACATGAGTGAACACACATGCACACACTGACACGTATGTGACTGAGGAGCCCGGCATTACTGTGTCACGTGTTAAGGGCTGAATTGTGTCCCCCTGAGAGGACAAGGGCACGTCCTAACCTTGGGTCATGTGCACGTGGCCTTACCTGGAGACAGGGTCTTTGAAGGTGGGATTTTGAGGGTGAGAGGGAGGGGCCATCCTGGAGTGGCCAGACCCTCATTCCGACGCCTGGTGTCTTTAAAAGACGGGAGGAGACAGATCCAGGGGGGGAGGCCACGTGATGACGGAGGCACTGTTGGGTGCTGCATGTGCAAGCCAGGGTCACCCAGGAGGGCTGGCCACCTCCAAGAGCCAGAAAGCACCAGGAAGGAGGCCCCCTGCAGGTTCCAGAGAGGCCGCGTCGTTGCTGACACCTTGGTTCGGGCTTCCGTCCTCCAGGACCGGAGACGACACCTCCCTGTTGCTTTGAGCCACCCGGTGTGGGTCATTTGTGACGGTGATCCCGGGGAGCAAGGGCATCACATCTTTAGGAGCCCACACCGCAAAGCCAGTGGAGAAGAGCCAACATGGAGGAACCCTGGCCTCTGAGAATACTTAGCCCCACGTCTCCTCCGCACATGACTGTTTCAGTGACCACATCTTTTGAAGAGAGCAGACAGTGCTCTTACACAGGCCTCACGCAGAGCCACCGGGGCCTCCTGTCCCCAGTGATGAGGTGATGAGGGCCAGGCCGGCTCGGGGCAGGGCACAGGGGCTCCAGCTGCCGGCCTGAGCAGCTGTGGACAGGGGACGGTCAGCACGGTGGCTCCCAGGCTCCACCACAGAAATCGCCTTAACCTCAGGCCCATGTTGAGAAGTTACATAAGAAAAGCATTTTAAAGCTCTCATTCTTTGCTCTTAGAAATCCCAGTGCACAGAGATGAGACAAATCACTCAAAGCAGAGAAAGCAACACGGACACTATGAGGAAATGCACTCATGTAATAAAAGAAAAGGGACTGAGAGAATCTTTTGAGGACTTATTGGAAGAAGTGCCCAAGTGAACAAGGCTGTGAAGAAACCCTACCCTGAGAGTCAGCTCTGGAATAAGTACCTAAGTACAGCTGTAGAAGAAAGACCCAAATATCAGAAGGTGAAATCCCAGCATCTTAGCTACACAGGAAGAAGATTCTCATCAGTTCCTTAGAGAGGAAGAAGTAGACATTTATATCAAAACCTACTACAAAGGATTTAAATATATCATGTATACTTATGGCAAAAATAACACACAGTAAAATGCATCTGACTCTAATTCCGTCTGAGAGGTTAGTTGTTCCTACCTTTCCCTGATGGCCTTGCAAAGTCCTGAAATGCTTGAAAAGTAGCTAGCTGAGCCGAGCCCCACACAGCCTTCACCCAGCAGGGGCCCCTCAGAGGGCCAGGCCACGGGCACAGATTCAGGGACAGCTGGCTTAAGTTTAATTTATATCTCGGTGCACTCCAAATTAAAACAGCATGTTATTGATAAATATCTGCAAATCAATCCCAGCAATCCCTGGTTGATGCAGTGCTGTGTGATGACCCCAAATAATGAAGTAGGATAGACACACATTGTATCATTCAGCTAGACATAAATGAGACTCGGTTTTTAAAGAATCATTTGGAAAGAACATTGAACATCACCATGTCTCGTCTTTCAGATGAAAAACCAGATGCTCAAAGAAGTTAGCACAGAAGCCGAGGATAGGATTCCATTTTCTGGCTAACAAACCATCTCCTTGAATTTTTTACCTTGTTAATTTAAATGGAAAAAAAAGAAAAATAAGATATTTGCATATGTAATTCCAGAAGATACATACGGTACATATAAACAATACTTCCAACATTTAAGTCAGTTCTGTTTTTCTTGTGATTTTTGAAATGATCAACTAAATTTAAAGGAAAACAAAGAAGGAACAGTGCCCAGTCCTAGTGACTCTGGCTATTGATGGTCCCAGAGTAAGTGGCTGGTTCACATAGTCCTGTCAAAATCATCCTGACAACATGACAGGAAATGGACTGTGCTGGTTTGAAGCTGTTACATACCAGAGAAAAGGCCATGTCCTTTTAATCCATTCCTGTGGGTGTAGACCTATTACAGGTGGGACCTTTTGGTTAGGTTATTTTTGTTGAGATGTGACCCACCCCATTCAAGGTGGGTCTTAATCCTTTTACTGGAGTCCTATATGAGAGGATAAAAGACAGAAAAAGTCAAGAGAGCTTACAGAGAGAAAAGCCCTGGAGAAGCTAAGAGAGAACCCACAGAAGCTCAGAGAAGAGGCCAGTGAAACCAGAAGCTGAAAGCAACGAGACCCAGGAGCAAAGGCCCAGCAGACGCTGGCCATGTGCCTTGCTGTCTGACAGAGGAACCTGAGAGTGAATGACCAGCAGACACTGGCATGTGTCTTGCTAGCTGAAAGATTACCCCAGAGGCCAGCAGCCTGTCTTCAGAGACTGTATCATCCTGTTGATGACTTAACTGGGACATTTTCATGACCTAAGAACTGTAAATTTGTAATCTAATTAATCCTCATTGTAAAAGCCAATCCATTTCTGGTATGTTGCAGCCTTAGCAAATTGGAACAGGGAACTTTGGACACCAGTGCAGAATTCACATGTACATATACCACTTGATACTCAACCCTCAGTAAGCGAAGTGATTTTTACAGGAACCAAAACTGTGTCATGTGAAACTTGTACACATTTAACCATGTAAGGACATTCAACAAAGTATGTCAATTTACTATCCAAAAGTCATCATACTCACCAAACACAAGTTTTGGTGTCTATTGGTTGAATAGATGTATTAATAGCAGCTTCCGCACGAATGGGGTGTACACATCCTTAATCACAAGTCTACAATATTGCATTTCAGTTGGTGGTACCTGCCAGCAGATAAAAATCTACAATTCACTTCATTTACACTGCATGTTTCTCTTATACCTTGTCTTCTGTTCAATTCAGCTGTTCTTGCTTAAGAACATACAACATTGGGGCCTAGGGTGATTTAACAGTTCTGTTGTCTACAGGGCAGGTTCACAGGATAAGATGTGCATCTCACAGAATGAATGTTTTCTTTTTATCTATATGTGCCCATTTAAGAATTTTTTTCTGACTGGTTGAAAAAATATTTCATTGGTAGTCTGACATCCCCCTTAATTGAAAATATAAATTTCTGCATCTCAAGGGAACCAAAGCCTGGCCTTGAAATCAGGCTTTAGCTTCAGCTCTCCTTCTTTCTCTGCTCTGGGAGCTCAGGGCAGGGGAGTGGCCTGAGAAAACCCAAAAGAGGTGGATGGGAGCACTGATGCCTTCAGATGCCCTTGTCTGTTATTTCCCACAACAGCTTTCCTACCATCTGTACTTCATTCCCCTTGCTTTTCTGCCTTTTACTTTCTCCATTCTTCCTTTGACTTAACATCTTCCTCTTCTCTTTCCCCACTCTTTCCTTTTAGTTTGGATACTCTTCACCTCTATCTACATAGGGTGGGATTAATTTATTATATTTATACTCCAATAAAAGTATCTTCAACAAAACGTTAAATTGCCTTTTCCTTACTGTTCTCATTTACAGTTTAGTGGCGCTCATCCTCATCATATGGATGATGGTGCAGTTATTTACCCGATCTCTTCTGCTTCATCTTATGTCAATGGCATGAAAATAACCAATCTAGGATAGAGGCAGAGTTTATGGTTTTAAAAGTCTCCCCATCCCTAACTTCTATGCAAGGCTTGAAAGGGGTCAAAGAAGTGATCATCATTAGTCCTATGTAACCAACCCAGGACCCTAAGGCCCTAAACTTCAGGGATTCATGTGGGACCTTCCTCACAGAGGAGGAAATAACTGCTGTCACAAATCTTAAAGATGCTCTGATCAGAAGCCCTAGGTCTTTTAGAAAACCTAAACTGATAATACAACCTGAGTCGTACCGTCCACTAGGAGAGCCCCTAGCTAGATGTGGCTATTTTGATTTAAAGTAATTAAAATTAAATAAGATTTAGAATTCAGGTCCTCAGTTAGACTACTTATATTTCCAATGCTTGATACCCCCATGTGACTGGTGGGTATGGTGGTCACCATATTGGAGAGCACAGATAGAGAACATTTCATCACAGAAAGTTCTATCAGACCGAACTTATTTAGAGATACACAGGGGTCCTATTACAAACCAGCAGGTGAGAAATACCTTCTTTAGGCAATGGTAATTAGGAACTCATCTCCTCTTCAACTAGCACCTCTGCTTCCACAGAGCTGTATTTCAAAATATTACTTGACTCAAAGCTTCTGGGAAACATTATATATTCACTCTACAATTTTAATTGCTATAATTTACAATATAACAGGGACAACAACTGGGAGAAGCGTGATCTCCCAACATCATTGGAGACTGATAAAATCCGGTAGATTGTTTCCAGTATCAAAGCACGTTATACACCCTCGAGTGAGTCTTCTCTGTAACTCGGCAATTTTCTCCATTCACCTGTTACTCAGTATTTTATGGCTCAAAGCAACCTTAGAAACCTTTTTTACTCAATGGAATTTCCTGCTCCCCACTCTATCATGGTTGCTGTTTGCAAAACCCTACTTTTTAATTACTTGGAACACATGAGGCTAT